>NC_000076.6:28690542-29290542 GCF_000001635.26 Mus musculus | reverse complement strand
CCCACCCCCACTCCCCTACCCACCCACTCCCCCTTTTTGGCCCTGGGGTTTCCCTGTACTGGGGCATATAAAGTTTGCGTGTCCAATGGGCCTCTCTTTGCAGTGATGGCCGACTAGGAGAAACTGTCTTCTGTAGGCATTCAGGAGTAGGGTCTCTCTTCTGCAGTGGGTAAAGCTTGATTATAGGACTTCGAAGTCTATCCTCACAGTGATAAACTTCCTCCAACAAGGCCACACCTCTTAATAGTGCCACTTCCCATGGACCAAGCATCTTCATATTTCTTCAGCAGGTAAGCATCTTACAACTGAGCTACATCTCCAGCCACAATTTATCATTCTTATATTAGTGTTGTTTCAGGGAGTTTACCAGAGATGACCATTCAAACACAGTTTATAGCCAATCGATAATCTTTGTTCCAGTCATCTGAGACCATACCCAAGTGTTTGGAAACCTGATGTAGAACACAGTGTTTTTAAAGGTAGAAACCATGTCCTGGCATCTTGCTCATCAACTAGAGGGAGCTTTGTAGAAGCAAGCAGTTTAATAGAAGCAGTTAGCTGGAGGAAGAAGTTTGCACAAAAAAAAAAAAAAAAAAAAAAAAAAAGACCAAAAAAAACAAAAAAAACAAAAAAAAAAACCCAACAACAACAACAAAAAAAAAACAAGACAAAACAAAACACTTTAAAGAAGCTAATTTATATTAGGTAGGACGTCCTGACCTTGTGTTCTGAATGGGGTTTGGTTGTTTTCCATGGGATTCTCTGTCAAGGAATTTAAATTCTAAATAGATAAATCTTAAATGACCTCAGCAATGATTCAAGATGGAGGAACCTTTGCCTTGTTGTGGGAAGCCAACTCCAAGACGGTGCCCGGGCGCCGTTTTCCAGTTGCTGTTGTCATAAACAACACCACTGTGCAGGCGTCAATTCTAATTTGGCACCAACCCCTCCCGAGTGGGTGCATGCAAATTGGGTGCCGGCAGACTGACCAATCCCAGGGGGCCACGGAACCTTTTCCTGTGCTGGGGTGCATATAAGCAGGGCTCCCTGGGCACCCAGGGTCCCCGTAGAAGCATAGACGCGTTCCTGCAATAAAGGCTGTTGAGAAGAATCCGACTGTGTCATGTCGTTCTTGCTTGTCGAGAGCAGACACGACATAATGTGGCCCGTACGGGGACACGAGGATCTCGTGGATTCAGAACTCTTCAGCCAGGGAATGGCGGTACCAGTAAGTCTCCCAAATTGATCCCTGGGTTTAAGGGAAATATGTTTTTCTCGCCCATAGACCCAGTGTGGGTAGCTCTTATCCTTGTTTCGTTTTCTGTAATTTGTGGCCTCTGCTTTTGTTTGACAGAAACAGTTAAGACAGGTCAGAAAATTCTTACAGAACAACAAGAACACATGTCAGAAGAGGACAAAGAGCGTATGAGCAAGAGAAAGAAAAAGGGTGAGAAAGAAAAAGGAAAAGAAAAGGGAGGAAAAATAAAAGGAATCGGTGATAAAGAAAAGGAAATAGTGAAGAGATATCTCTCTTTAAAGGATTTAAGTTTATCAAGCTCTGCTTCCAGTGACTCGGAGCTTAACAAAGATGATGAAGCTGACCTAGAGGAAGAGTCAGCTCGGTATGAGAGGGAAAGGTATGACCTGGATTGGTCATATAGAACCAAGCCAATGAAAAGGGGAGCATTGGCTAATAAAAGAACAAAACCAAAAGTGCCGACAGCTTCACCTTACAACCCTGATTACACAGGAGAAAAGAAGTCCGCTAGGGCTGTTAGACCAGGTACCTCCTTCTGCCCAGAGGTGTGGAAAGAAATAGGATTAACCTTTCCGGTTTTTGTTAATGGACAAGGGCAGCAGTATCACGAGCCAGTGGATTTTAAAACTATTAAGCAACTGGCTGAGTCAGTCCGTACCTACGGGGTGAGTGCAGCCTTTGTAGTTGCACAGGTCGAGGCACTTGCTAGATATTGCCTCACCCCGGGGGACTGGAACAATATAGCTCGGGCGTGCCTATTTAGATTAGTCAGTATTTAGATTGGAGGTCTTTGTCATATGAACATTCAAACAGTCAGGCAGCAGCAAATTTAGCCACAGGACAAGATCCCCAGAGACATTGAGATGCAGATATGCTCCTGGGTCTGGGGCGCTTTGCTTTAGATCAGACAAATTATCCTAAAAGAACAGGTTGAAGAATTGTATAAAGTTGTCCAAATGTCCTGTGTCTCATCTCTTAAAGGTTTTTGTTACTCCTCTACAAGCTAATTTCTCTCAGTCTCTTGAACAGAGTCGCCTCTTATCTGACTACCTTAAAAGAAATTGGTCGGCTAAGCGGAGCAGTTGTCCAGAAAGCTGCTCCTCCAGATTGCCAAACTCAACAGCACTTGACTGGACCCCGTCACCTTGGGGGACTTCACCTCCTGGATCACCATTGCCTTCTCATTTTTTATTTTTTAAGGAATGGGCGAGAATGTTGGCCTGGGGGGGGCAGTGGTCCTCCTGGGTTGTGTCTTCTCATCTGGCTATTGTGTCAGCTAAAAAGAGAGCATGCACAACATAAAGCAGTGGTGTACCAAGCTCTGTTGGCAATTGAAGATGGCGCATCTCCCAATATTTGGCTGGCCTCTTTGAAAAACTAAGAGTTCGCCCTAAGTCATTTGGCAATTGTAGTCACGGTATCCAGAGATGGGCAACTTTCCTTGTGCACAAACCAACCTAAGACACGGGGCATGGAGGCGATAGGGCAACCCTATGATGGGTAAGGCTGTGACACTAGAAGATTGACCTAAAACAGGAGCCGTAGCCAATGGACAGATTTGCCGAGACCTAGTCCAGCATCATTAAACAAAAAAGGGGGAGATGAGGGAAGCCAACTCCAAGATGGCGCCGGTTTCTGGTTGCCGTTGTCATAAACAACACCACTGTGCAGGCGTCAGTTCGAATTTGGCACCAACCCCTCCCGAGCGGGTGCATGCAAATTGGGTGCCGGCAGACTGACCAATCCTCGGGAGCCACGGAGCCTTCTCCTGTGCTGGGGTGCATATAAGCAGGGCTCCCTGGGTGCCCTGGGTCCCCGTAGAAGCATCGAGGCATTCCTGCAATAAAGGCTGTTGAGAAGAATTCGACTGTGTCGCGTCGATCTTGCTTTTTGAGAGCAGACTCCACACCTTGTCTTACTTTGTCACAGTGTGAAGATCTCTCAATAGAAGAATCTAATTTGCTTTTGTATTTTCACATTTTAAGCATTTCTTACATAATAGTTACTAAAAGTATCCAGAATAAATGGCAAATAGTTATTGTTGTGTTTCTTGACCTTCTTAGAAAGGTTGACAAAGTTTGTTTTCATGTTTCCAGGACAACCTGAATATAAAAACTACAATATTATACTTACCAAAGTTTTGTTGTTTTGATACTTTTAACTGATGGTAAATTTTCTTTCACTCATTTCACAAGGTACTTTATAAATATTAAAATTTAACAAATAAATATAAGTTTACATGGCATTAATTATTGAAGCCAAACTTTAAATGAACTGTGGTATATGATAACCACTTGGTGAGAAGAACAGATGGTGTACTGGAGTTTATTCATGCCATTTAATTAGAATCAACTAAAAATGTTTTGGGATTTTGTGAACTGGTGAACATCACATTTGTGCCTTGATAGAAACATGTCGACCATGGAAACTGTCAAATACTACCACTAGATTTTTTGTTTATTGCTTTTGTTTTGTCTTCCTTTTCCAGAAAGCCAGTTGTGAAACACTTCAAAAGTATCCCATCACCAGAAAGACCTGCCGTTAGGTTAGATGTTTACTTATGTTGCATCATTAAAAACATCAAGGCACTCAAAGCAGGGTCCAGCTGTGTACAGTTGTCTCAACACAGACCCAGATCATCTGCCTCACCAGCTCACTCCTTTTTGCCAAGTTCAGAATGTGAGATTTCAGATTCTAATGCTTTGCAAACTGAATTAGCTACACTAAATGCCTTCCAAGAGAAAGTTGATTTTCCACTGACTCAGGGATTCACAGGGTATATGATTCTCTCTTATGCTAATTAGAGGACAAGACCAGAAAGAGGAATGTGGGGGGCTCAGTAGTTTGTTTCCTTCCAAGCTACTTCACTGGTTGATTTTGTTTCTGTCAGTCTGCCCTTCACTTTCAGTTTTCATAGGTGACTCTCAATTGCTGAATGAAGCTCTGGTCTTATGTCTGCATCAAAAGTACTGAATAAACTTATTCTTTAAAACAAATAAATAAACCCAGACCAAAGATTTAGTATGAGAAGAAAACGTGTAAGGTAATATAAATGAAAATCCCCAATTAAAAAGAAAATGCTATTAGTTTTGTTCTAGAAAAATAAAGAACATTATTCTATTTTTCTAAAGTACCATAGTATGTCTATGTCATTAATTAATGCCCCTTGTGGGGTTGAGGTGGGAGACAGGATCATTGGCACTGTCTAGGATCACAGTCTGGCCTTAACTCAGCCTGGACTATAAAAGGTTTCCTGGCAGATAGATGAACTAGCAGAAACCTGTGAAACAGGTTAGCCTGCCAAGAATCCACTCCCCTCTCTTCTTACTTACTACCTGAAATGTGGAGCATCAGGTTACAAATCAGAGTCATATAGAAACCTCCCAGCTCCTGAGTTCCCAATCTCAGAGCCCATGTGCACTTCTGGCTTGATTCCTGTCCTGTACCTGACCGCCACCCCACCTCACTCCATCTGTTTCCTCTCACTGCAGCTACCCAGTTTTCTTTCAACAAAACAAAACAAAACAAAACAAAACAAAACAAAACAAAACAAAACAAAAACAAAGCAAAGCAAAACAAAACAAAGTAAAATGAACTAGCAACCTTTTCTCCCATGCTGCAGTTCTTCCAGCCTCTGAGACAGAGCCATCTCAGCTTTGGACTACTCCTGATACCTCTGCCTCTTCTCTCTCCACAAGGCACTTTATAGGTAGCCTTTCTCCTTCATAGCCATGGAGCAGTCTGTGATTTCACTGTGTCCTCCTTTTTCCATATCTTAGTTACTTTTCCTGCATCTGTAATAACATACTCGGACACGGTACTCAGAAGAACAAGTGTGCTTATGTGGAGTCGAGTTTATTCGTCTCATAAGGAAGTCCTGGTCTGAGAAATTTAGGTCAGGAAGTAAAGAACACAATACTTGTGCTCCACTCTGTCCTCTTTGTATCCAGTGTAGGATTCCAACCCACTGAATGTTACAACCTGCAGTATGTGGGTCATTTACTTTGATTAACAATTACTATAAGCCCACAGACTTGCCCAGAGGTGCCTCCCACAGGTGACCCTACATCACAACCATTTCACAATTGAAAGTAACCATCACAACTGGTAAGCTTGCTGAATGCCAGCCTTTATACTCCGTGAGCATAGTTTGGAAATATTTCTGTTTTTTATGAAGCTTATAGTAGTGAGAGCTCCAAGAGTGAGACAAAGTCTCTGATGGAGCAGTGCATAACTAGTGCTTCTGCTATCCACTCAAACCAGAGTGTGCTGGCCCTGCCATATAACCACCTTGAAAAGTGATCTTAACTTCAGGTAATCTCAATTTTAAAAACATGCTTGCTTGCTTGCTTTCCTCCTTTCCTTCTTTCTTTCTTTCTTTCTTTCTTTCTTTCTTTCTTTCTTTCTTTCTTTCTTTCTTTCTTTTTCTCTTTCTTTCTTTCTTCCTTCCTTCCTTCCTTCCTTCCTTCCTTCCTTCCTTCCTTTCTTTCTTTCTTTCTTTCTTTCTTTCTTTCTTTCTTTCTTTCTTTCTTTCTTTCTTTCTTTCTTTTTCTCTTTCTATCTTCCTTCCTTCCTTTCTTTCTTTCTTTCTTTCTTTCTTTCTTTCTTTCTTTCCTTCTTTCTTTCTTTCTAGAGCAGTTCTGTGAGAACAACTTTTTATACAACATGAAACCAGGGAATTTGTTGGAAGACTATAGATAGATTGCAGAAGTAACACACACGCTCAGACACGTAATTATTTATGCATTCACTCATATACACACTCACACATAAACTTGTTCGCACACACACAAATGCACAAACACACTCATAGATACACAGACATACATGCACACAAACTCACATGCATGCACACACAAATGCATAGACACAGCCACACACAGACATATGCACACACAGTTGCTCAGACTTACACACATGCATTTATACATAACTACTCTCATACATACACACATTCACACACTCATATGCACACACACACACACACACGAAAGCACATACTCACACAGTCACACCCATGTGCACACTCTTTCCGTCATTCCCAGTCTCACATACAGATAGACATTAACTCATGCAAACACACACACACACACACACACATACACACACACACAAGCCTGAACATGAGGAAGAGAACGACAGCTCTGGGAACAGTACATTGAGATCGTGTTTGTCAAAGTCTCCCAGTCACTCATCTCAAGTAACTCTTACGGAGCTTTTGCCCTCTTCTGATCAACTAGGTCACCATTAGTAGGAGCACAAATAACTTTATATTGTTATATTATTCTTTGAGAGTTTTGAATTCTTACATGTTTTGATCATATTCACTATCCTTTCCCAACATTTCCAGATCTAATCCCCCTTCTCTGTCCACTCAACATTGTTTCTTAAAGAGATTGGGGTGGGAGGGGAGGAACTTCAAGAACAGTTTGTTCAGTCTTGCAAAATGGTCAACTTAGCAGAGGACAGACACACTCTGAGAGAAAACTATCTCTTCAATTCTCAGCAGCTAACCATTGTTTTTTGCTTCTCCTATAGGCATATGGCTTTGCAGGCAACTCCTCTCTCCACTTTGGAATTTGGTCTAGAATGAATGTGCATATGTTTTGTGCCTGTTGTCACAATTGCTATGAATCCATATGTGCAGCTGCCCTGCTGTGTCCAGATGATGTTTCCTAGTAGTCCTCCACCACATCCCACTTACTATGCAATGATCCCTGATCTTTGGGAGGGTGTGGGTGAATCTGTGTTCCTCTTAGGGATGAGCATTGTGCTTCTTCTCTTCACTTCAGCTAAACACTGTCTTCTAAAGTAGAAGCTTCTCCGATGGGAACTGAGAGGTGCAGGTATCTGTTGGTGTATGATAGGTCATTCAACGTCAGTGTACTGACTACTAGCTACCGATTATTAGCTCATGACAACAGTAAGCTCTTCCCTAGGACCTTACTGATTGCTAAATTTCCTGTGGGATTTCTGTTCTAATAGTGCAGGTAGGTAATTGAACAATGTTGCCCAAAGGAACGTCACAGAATGAGCACACAGCAGGCTTGGGGAGTGTTAACCACAGCCCTTAGAGTAAAAAATGTTGAGTTCCCAGAATCTGAAGCCACAGTTCCTCCAAGTCCACTCAACCTCTGCCAAGCATGGACCTAGTTTTAGATAATGACCTACATTCTTCCCCATACACGAGGGCTTCAGAAGAAGCCTGGGATCAATCTACTCTTCAACAGAGTCTTCTGTCATCCACTTTCTTCATTTCATTGAAATTAAAAAATGTTTTATACTTCTAAAGATTGTGCATGTCTATAATGTATGTATTTTGAAATGTCTCTCTTTCATAAGATGAGTCCAATGAGCTAATTAACCCATTATGATATTATGACAATTTTATGATGAGGACACTTAAAATCCATTTCCTTGGTGATTTCCAAGAACAGATTAAATGATGACTGCAGGGGACCATCCTTCCTGACAGAGCAGTTGACGATGGAGCTCTTGGACTGAGCACTGCCCTGGTATGTAGTTCTACCTCAGGGATATTACTGCATGTGGATGGGCTACAATTGAAAGAATAACATACAGCAGAGAAGATGTTTGCTTTTAACAAGAAAAAAACACTGTGGTAGAGAGTTTGCTGTGTTTGTAAAGCTAAGCCACCCACCTTTCAATTCCCTGATATTCAGTATTATGAAAAGGGCCCCGAGAGCTGTTTGAAGTTGTATGAGGCTCTACATCTACAGTTCATGTCCTACTTGTGAAAAGATGAAAGTGAGGTCAGAGCATTGATTCAGCCAGGTAAGATGCATGCTACCCAGCCTGACAACCTGAATAGGAGGTTGGTGGAAGTACACACCTGATTCCCAGAGGTGGTTCTCTGACTGCCATGAGAATGCCTGCTTTATCTCTACATACAAAATAAATACATAAAATGAAATAATTTCTTTTTAAAGATGGAAGATACAAGATCAAAATAAAAACAACCAAAATGAACCCTTAAGTAAACAAACAGAAACAAATTGTTGAAATAACATAAAAGGCAGACTCCAATCTACAAACTAAACTGAGATCAAAGAAACGTAAGGCACCCTCTAGAAACAGACTCAGGAACATCTGGCAGGTAATTTGTAGAAGGGACAGAAACATGACACTTCTGTGGCTTGCAGTAGTATCTCCCCTGTCCCTTTGGCAAAGTCACCAGTCAGATGGCAGTTCAGATGCATAGACTAACTCTGACTCTCATAGAGGACCAGTTTTTCCTTTTAAAATCTTACATGCTCCAAGAGGCAGAAAATAAGTTTTGAGTGCTCCTTTAAGGGCCAAGAGAGGAGGCTGTTGGGAAATCAACACTAAGCTGTTCTGTCCAGCTGCCAAAAGCTAGAGGATCAAGGGCCCAGACTGGAAAAGAACAACAAAAAACACATTAATTCATACAAAGATGACAAAGTAATAACACTCTTAACTGTAACTCTGATACCTGATCTTCTGCCTAAACATATTTTCTGGATGTGTTCTGAGTAAGCTATTTCTTCCTCGTCCTGCACTATCTTACAACAAAAAAGGGAATGTGCAGAATCCTTAGAAGGCGAGGTATTTCATAGGAAATCTGAATTCTGTTGAAAAGGGTTCTCTTAAGTCTTCCTTTAAAAGTCTAATGCATGAAATCAGATGGGTTTTAGAGGACAAAAAGAGAAGTTGTGTAATAATCATTACTCTTTTAATATTGAGAAGTAGTAAGTAGTAGCAGGCAGTGTTGTAGGGTTTCTACTACTGTGACAAAACACCGTGACCAAAAAGCAAGTTGGGAAGGAAAGGGTTTATTCAGCTTACAGTTACACATTGTTGTTTATCACTGAAGGTATTCAAGATAGGAACCCAAACAAGACAAGGATCCTAGAAGCAGAGGTCAAGAAAGAATATGTTTACTGGTTTGCTCAACCTGCTTTCTCATAGAACACAGAACTATTAGCCAAGGGATGCCACAGCCCAGTAGTCCCTCCCCCATCAATCACTAATTGAAAAAATGCCTTACAAGTGTATTTCATGGATACTTTTTCTCAAATGAGGATACCGCATCTCTGCTGACCCTCTCTTATGTAAAGATGACACACAAAACCAGCCAGTACAGGCAGTATTCTCTTTATCCTTATTTTCCTTATGATAATAATTTATAACTCAGTAAGATGACATGCCCCTAAATATAGTTAATAGTTCCTGAAATGTTAAGATCTTGCCAAGGTTCTATTAATTAATACTTCTCCTACTAACTGTTGACAAGGCAAGTTAAGCTTTCTGGTTCAAGTACCTTTCAGGAATAAGTAAAATTTGAACACATGGGTAGCCTATTCTTTATATTATTGTTTTATAAAGAATTTTCATTTTTATGAAACTTCTCGACCTTTGGGAAAATGGTGAATCTGTGGGACAGGTGAGATCCTATAGAATTAGTAGCAAAGACTTACCACATGGTACAGAATACTTGGAGTTAAAATTACAAAGGTATCCACACAGCATGAGTCTTCCAGATGACACACATGGAAGGCTAACACTTCTCAGGGCAAAGTTCTGAGAAGGTTTACCAGTGGAATCAGTAACTGGCCTTGTGTACCATCACTGCAGTCTTCATTAGAATCAGCACAATATGAGTTCAACCCTGGATAATCTCAGTGAAACTCTGTGGAAGTCTTAGCAATGAGGCATGCACATCTTGACCTACTAGGTTTTTACAAACTCTAAAGTAAAACCGACTAGAAGAGCTGCATGGTAATTATTCAGATCAGTTTCATTGGCCTTCTCTTCCTTGTGCTTTCTGGAGATCAAGGGACACTGAAGGTGAGCTCTTTAACTCTTCATTAAAACTATTTCACTCAGGGCTGGATAGAAGACTTGGACATCCAGAGTACACACTGCTCTAGTAGAAGACACAAGTTTGATTCCCTGCACCCATGGCTCCAGCTTCAGAGGATCCAAAGGAGCCTCTGGGCTCCACAGGCATCTACACTCACATGCACATGCATAGACATATGCACAGACTTTTAAAAACTATTTTCATTTTAACTCAAACCATTCTACTCCAAATCCCTCTTCTAAAATCTGGGTGAAGGGAGATAACATCAGCTCTTAGAATGAGACTATAATACCTGCCGGTATAATAATATGACCTAGGGCTTATTTTTCAAAAATTTAAAAATTAAATAGTATCATGCTAAGCAGTAAATCACTTTGAATGTATATCCTATAGTTAGTGTGTGCATTATATTTTAGATTTCTTCCTTTCAGGGAAAGCACTATTGCTACAAGCATCTATATACAGATGATACACAGTGAGTTGGGTCAACTAATCAGTGGCCTTCAATGTGTATTTTAAGAATCCAACCAAAATCTTCCTAGCAAGTTACTTTAAAATGCTTTGCAACGTGTGTGACAGGGCAAGATAGTACAAAGGTTGTTCTATCTTTTGTTTCGACTGAGATCAAACTAGACTAAATTCTGCTGACTAGAATTTGATCTCTTTAATGAGAAACACCACAGAAAATGATACATCTCTAACCTAGGAACCCAAGGTCAAGATGCCCAGCCAGCTTACTTTAACTTCTGTTAAACCACCGGCTTATGCAGAACTCCCTCTAAATAAATATTTATCTTCACTTCTATAAAACTGCAACTGCTGGAGATGCCAGGATGTATTTTTAAGAAGTTAACTCCAGAGAACCAAATAATCCTAGTAAAAAAAAAATGGGTACAACCACTGTGGAAATTAGTGGTTTCTAAGAAAATTTGACCTGAGGATCCAGCTATATCACTCCTGGCATATACCCCAAAGATTCTCCAACATATAGCAAGGATACATGCCCCACTATGTTCAGAGCAGTCTTATATATAATAGACAGAAGCTGGAAAGAATACAGATGTCTTTCAACAGAGAAATGGATACAGAAAATGTGTTACATTTACACAATGGAGTACTGCTCAGCTATTAAAAGCAATGACTTCATGAAATTCTTAGGAAAATAGATGGAACTAGAAAATATCATTGTGAGTGAGGTAATCCAGTCACAAAAGAAAACACATGGTATGTAAACACTGATAAGTGGATATTAGCCCAAAAGCTCATAATACCGAAGGTACAATCCACAGACTACATGAAGCTCAAGAAGAAGGAAGACCAAAGTGTGGATGCTTCAGTTCTTCTTAGAAAAGGGAACAAAATACCCATGGGAGGAGATACAAAGTGTGGAGCAAATACTGAAGGAAAGGCCATCCAGAGACTGTCCCACCTGGGGATCCATCCCATATACAGTTACCAAATTTAGACACTATTGTGGATGCCAAGAAGTGCATGCTGACAGGAGCCTGATATAGCTGTCTCCTGATAGGCTTTGCCAGAACCTTACAAATACAGAGGTGGATGCTCACAGCCAACTATGGGACTGAACAAGGGGTCCCCAATGGAGGAGTTTGTAGCCCCATAGGAGGAACAACAATATGAACCAACCATAGCCACCAGAGCTTCCAGGGTCTAAACCACCAACTCAGGAGTACCCATGGAGTACCATGGCTCCAGCCACATATGTAGCATAGAATGGCCTTGTCAGATATCAGTGGGAGGAGAGTCCCTTGGTCCTGTGAAGGCTTGATGCCCCAGTGTAGGGAAATGCCAGGATGGAGAAACGGAAGTGGGTGGATGGGTGGGGGAGCACCCTCATAGAATCAGGGGGAAAGGATATGGGATAGGATGTTTCCAGAGGGGAAAAAAGAAAAGGGGATAACATTTGAAATGTAAATGAAGAAAATATGTAATAAAAAATTCACACACACACACACACACACACACACACACACACACACACACTCCATGCTGTGGATGCTCAGTGCTACACATGGGTCCCTAGAAAAGTAGAGAGTGATTTTAATGGACAGACATAAGTAATGCTGTTCTGAAAGGGACTCATTAGCAATAGCAGGGCTTGGTGGCAGATGACTGTAATCTTGGATACTCCCGAAGCAACAACAAAAGCATGGTACCACATGTATTATAGGAGGATAAACACTTCAAGTGTGCACTGTGTTATGTGCAGGTTGACACCAAGAACAGACAGGTTGTGTTACTGTAATGAGAGGCATGGAATGGAGTTCCAGCTCCTAGGTAGGGCTTGCCCGGGATACATGAGAACTGAAGTTGCTTCAGTGGCAAGCATCATGAAACAGCAACAACAGCAACAAAGAACTCTGAATTTTAAAGGAGTGAGAAGAAGAAAAATGGAAAGAGGGATAGAGGACAGACAGCAGCGTGTGTACAAGTAGTGAGCAGCAGTGTTGATAGGGGTGTGGTATGTGAAGACAGACCCCGCCCTGCATTGTTGTAAGTTACTGCACTTTATATAAAACAGGAGCCTGTCAGGCTGTGCCTTGTTTCAGAGGATTTCATCTTCCAAAGCAGGAGTCCATTTCATTTTGTGTACAAATTTGAGGCAGAATAAATCTGCATCCTATCTGTGAAGCCAGCAGTCACCACCAACCAGCATTAATCATGAGACTCAGACTGATAGTAACTGTGATATATATAACATCACCTCTTACAGAGTTACCAACTTAGGTCAAGAACATGTGGACACCTGGGCATCTCAAAGCCATATGAGAAACACTAGCCATATAAAATCATATGCAGATAGTTAAATACAAAAACAAACAAACAAACAAAACTCTCATCAGGATCCTATATGAGGAAGGAAAACTCTTGGTAATGCATGGCAATACCATTGATACCACATGCATTATGGGATTGACAGGCAGGCTCTAAACCTCTTGACTATCCATGATTTCAGGTCAGCAAGGTACCCACTGCTTGGAGTGACCCACTCAAGTAATCAACTGGCCCTACTCCTCACCTTGAGTAGTAGTCCTCAGATTGAAATCATCTATGCTGCTGCAAAATGGTTGCCTTCTTTGGGAGCTACAGTGACTGTTTGGCTCTCTGCCTTTTAGTTGTGTATCTGATGATAGCACATAATCTGAGGGTGAACATCACTAATTAATATTGAAGTTAAAGAGACTATGATTGTCCTTCACCACAATTTTGAAGAAAAACTAGTACTACATGGTACATTACAGGAACAAAATTGTCCTGGCATATAAATTTGTTGGTATTCAATACATTCTGACATTGTGCAAAAATACAAACATATATATTTACATTTCTGACATAGCATTTTCAAAAATAGTTCTAATAGAGATTAGTTTCATCATTTTTAATTTTTTTTTCTATTTTCTGAGGTTGAGATATAATTACATCATTTCTTCTATTCCCTTTATTCCTTCCATGTCTTCTTATATACCCCATCCCAGCTCTCTTCCAAAATCATGGTCATTGTCAATGTGTGTGTGTGTGTGTGTGTGTTTGTGTGTGTGTGTGTGTGTGTGTGTGTGTGTGTGTGTGTGTGTGTGTGTGTGTGTCTTTACTTGAGGGGCACAGAGGCCTTGCTTGGATTCAGCCATCTTTTACTATACCTGATGTAGAAATAGGTCTGAAACAGAGGTTTTGCTCAATTTACTGGATGTAGCTATGTAGCTATGGTTTATATCTCCTGAAGCTAGTTTCCTCATTAAAGGAAGTGAACCCACAGTTTATATTCTGTTCCATTCTTTTACACTTATTTATATACTGTAGCAGTTCAAGAATATTTATATGTGTCTTAGTTAGGGTTTTGCTGCTGTGAACAGACACCATGACCAAGGCAAGTCTTATAAAAACAACATTTAATTGGGGCTGGCTTGCAGGTTCAGAGGTTCAGTCCATTATCATCAAGGTGGGAGCATGGCAGCATCCAGGCAAGCATGGTGCAGGAGGAGCTGAGAGTTCTATGTCTTCATCCAACGGCTGCTAGTGGAAGATTGACTTCTAGGCAACTAGGGTGAGGATCTTTTTTTTTTTTTAATATTTTCTATTATTACGTATTTTCCTCAATTACATTTAGAATGCTAACCCAAAAGCCCCCCATACCCTCCCCTCCCACTTCCCTACTCACCCAAATCCCATTTTTTGGCCCTGGCATTCCCCTGTACTGGGGCATATAAAGTTTGCGTGTCCAATGGGCCTCTCTAAGCCCACACCCACAGAGGCACACCTACTCCAACCAGGTCACACCTCCAAATGGTGCCACTCCCTGGCCCAAGAATATACAAACCATCACAATAGGTTTAATATGACTTCTATGAATATGAGAAAATTCTAAGTAGAATTGATCTTTTAAATCTAGCTTGAAAGCCCCATGAACTAGAGGCAGCAGAGGCTGCAGGGAAAGGATGGTCTGGAAATCACAAGGAATTTGAATATTAGACTTTCTATCCACTAGTTATATTGTATTATGGGCCAAACTGAACAGACAAGACCCAGAGTTCATATTGATAAAACAGAATAAAGTTGAAATTATGTTACATTAATTAATATAATGATTTATTTTACTATTCTTAATATTAAAGTGTATACTTTAATTTGTGATGTTTTAATGATTGTCTCTAAAGATTTATTAGCACTATAGGAAAGACCAATGAGAGGAAACCTGAAATTTAGGGAGTATATTGCAATAACCAAAACAATATTTTGCTATAATTAGTGAAGGTATGATCCTGATATTTACATTATTTAATAACCAAGAATATCACGATGTTCCAATTTAGAGAAACTTTTAAATTTATGTGGCTTGTCCTAAATGCAAAGAATTTGGACATATAAACCCATAAGAGAAAGTAAATATATCTAGAAGGAAAAAACCTCTATAATCACTATAAATTATAAATGTTTTAAATAGTCAACAATTGCTGTTCTCTGAGTTGTATTGCTCTGGGACCTAGAGAGATGGCTTACTAATTAAGAGCATAGGCTGCTTTCTCAGGCAACACAGGTTTGATTCCCAGAGGACCTGGATTTTATTTCCAGAATCCACTTGTTAGAACACAACCAGCTGTCCAGTTCCAAGACATGCAGTGTTTTTGTCTGGCCTCCATGAGAACCAGGCATGTAAGTGGTGCACAAAAACATATATGCAGGTAAACCAGAATACAAATTCACCTATGTATATGTGTGAATCTGTGTGCATAATATATTTGTGTGCTTGTGTGTATGTGCATGTGAGTATGTGTGTGTGTGTGTGTGTGTGTGTGTGTGTGTGTGTGTGTGTGTGTAGAGAATTGTACATGCATGTGGAGGCCAGAGTACTACCTCAAATGTGGTCTACCTGTGTTTTTCCTTTGCACAGTGACTGCACTCACCATAAGGCTAGGGTAGCCAGTGAGTTGCATGGATCCACTAGCTTTTACCTCCCCAGCATGGGTATGACAAATACATACCATGATGCTGGCCTCTATTACAGGAGTTCTAGAAACCAAAGTAGGTCTTCAGGCTTGAACAGAAGGAAAGCCAGCGCAGGGGTTCAAGCAATTGACCCAAATGAACTGTGTTCCCAGTTGTTTCTCATATATAATTTTTCCTCTTCCACACAAAAACATATTCTCAATTTTCCCTTCACTGTTATAATTAACAGGGATTAAATTTATCCTTTATTATGAAGATTTAAAACCTTGATTATTCTGAAAGAAAATAAACAATGAATAAGGCTATGCTTGATAGTTTTAGTCAACTTGACAACAAATCTAGATGTGTGTGGTAAGAAGAATTTTAATTCATGAATTTTGTCCATCATATTTGCCTGTGAAGAAATTTTATGATTGCCAATTCACACATGTGGACATAATCCAATCTAGACAGTACTATCCCTGAGCAGGTAGTCTTGAGTTATACAGGAAAGTCAGACAAATAAAAGGAAGTACGCCAGTTAAACACTGTTCCTCCATGGTCTCTGCTCTGGTTCCTGCCTCCAGATTCTTGCTTGAACACCTGCCCTTGCTTTCCTTCATTGCAGACTATAATTTGTGACCTGAAACAAATGGCTTCTTTCCTAAGTTGCTTTTGGACGTGATTTTTATTGAATCAGTGGGGAAAAAAATCAAACTAAAACAAAGACAAAAAATATTTACTTACCTGTGTACAAAGGCACTAGTGGGATACTCCAAGGATGGGGCATGGGCAGCCCACAACAGGTGACTCCTTCTGCCCACAGTTTCCAGTACTTTCTGTCAGACTCCAGCATACTTAGCACCTGCTGTTCCCACTTCTGAGCTGCCCACGCCCTCCATGTGCCCCTACAAAACCTGATCATCTTTTGCAGCTCTCGCTGTCCTCCACTGACTGAAGTAGCCAGAAAGGTTTTGTTGTTGTTGTTATTGCTGCTTTTATTGTTTTGAAGCTGGTCTTTCTTGCTGCACCTGCTTTCAGTCCCATATACCAGGACTCTTCTGAGAGTCTGTCCTGCTTTCAGAGGTGTGACTGTGTCTTCCAGGCAACTCGTCTTCAGCTTCTCTCTCCTTCTTTCTCTGTGTATTCTTATCGCTATCAATTGAATAGCCTCCTGCTCCACATTCTCCTACTGCCAAGAAAGTCTAATTATAGATCCAGAATCTATGAATCTAAGCCTCGTTGACTGCAATCTCAGAACACGTTACTCAAAATGAAGTTTTCTTCCCTTAAGGTGTTCATGGTCGCAGCTGCGCAGAAGTAACCACTAACTAACAAAATCTTTTTAAGAAAATGTATGCTGTAAATTGCTTAAAAATTGAAAGCACCAGAGACCTATACTTCACTAAAATGAAGAAAGGATAGTCATGTAGAAATGGGATTGAAAATAAAGACCTGTGGTGTAGTAATGTTGATGAGTGTTGGAGGAATCCACAAGGTCTCTTTACACATATGTTTATTGTGTTTGCCATGTGGCTTCGTTTTCTTCCACGTACAGTGCACAGCTTTCCCTGAGTGTGGACCTTCTGACTTCCTTTCAGGTGAGGTATGTCAGATGATTCCCTCTTGGCCAGCTCTCACGAGAAACTCCTGACATCCAGAATCAGTGACCTCTCCATCAGCAGCTTGTACAGTTGTCAAGGTGCCACATTTGAAGCACCATGTTGTAACCCAGATAGCTATGTCCAAGCAACAGTACCCCCATTGTATTTTGCCTTGGCTTATCATTGTCTCCCAGGAAATTCCTCTATGGCCAGGGGTAGTGGTCATGTACTCATATCCTGCTCTGTCCAAAGGGGCATAATTCATGTAGCACATTATAGAAAGTACACTGTCACCCTTACGAGTGCATACACAATGATGTGCTGAGAGACAGCCATTGTTTAAAGGTCATGATAAAATATGCCTCACTGACTACACGTATATTTCAGCATTACTTTGAGTGTCTCTAGACAAATGATTATCAGAAATTGCTATCTATCAGCAACACTGTTTCTGGTTTTCTTAGTATTTGGGGGCATCTCTCTAAGGGAGGTCTACATGTGAAATATTTTGAAATGACCTTTTAAAAAACATAATGTTGTGTATCTGTGTATATTGTACACACACACACACACACACACACACACACACTCACACAATGTATGTGTGTGTTTTGTTCTCTGGTTCACCAGTTCCCACTTCTTTTTCCTCCCACTAAGTCCCCATCTCACATTTCTCATTGTGTGTGTGTGTGTGTGTGTGTGTGTGTGTGTGTGTGTGTGTGTGTGTGTGTGTGTGTGTTTCACCATGCCAATTGTATAGGCATGGGTGTGAAGCTATCCACTGGAGGATGGGTAACTCACCAGTGGATAGGTCTCTGAAAACAATTAATTCTCCACTCTTAGCAGCCCTACTAAACCTAACTCATCCCTTTGATTGAGAGGGGCCCCATAAGCTCCTCCACATCTGTGTCAATGTTTGTGTCTTGTGCAGACCCTTCACAGATAACCGCAATTGTGGGTTTATGAGCACCACAGTCACATCATGTCCAAAAGATAGCGTTTCATAGACCTCTCCTTATTTCCTAGCTCTCACATTATTTCCAACTTCTCTTCCATAGTGTTCTCTTACATGGCATATGTGATATAGTTATCCTGTTCAAAGTTCAGCATTTGGTTACTATTTGTTCCCAAAATATTAATCAACCATGGGTGTCTGTATTAATTGAAAATCATTCCAAAAGAAGCTACTTTAATTAAGTTTGAAAACAGAACTAGTCTTGGGAATGGACATAACTAATTATGAGGCAGTTTGACAGCATGTCCACTTGGTCTCTCTAGACCTTTAAAGTGATCCACAGTTTCTTTTTTTTTAAATTTTATTGATATTTTCTTCATTTACATTCCAAATGCTATCCCAGAAGTCAGCTATACCCTCCCCCTGCCCTGCTCCCCCACCCACCCACTTTCACTTCCTGGCCTTGGCATTCCCCTTTACTGGGGAATATAATCTTCACAAGACAAAAAGCCTTTTCTCCCATTGATGGCCAAATAGGCTATCCTCTGCTACATATGCAACTAGAGACACAAGTTCTGGGGTTACTGGTTAGTTCATATTGTTCCTCCTATAGAGTTGCAGACCCCTTTAGCTTCTTGGGTACTTTCTCTAGCTCCTTCATCAGGGGCCCTGTGTTCCATCCAATAGATGGCTGTGAGCATCCACTTCTGTATTTGTCAGGCACTGGCATAGCCTCACAAGAGACAGCTATATCAGGCTCCTGTCAGCAAAATCATGCTGGTGTATGCAATAGTGTCTGAGTTTGGTGTTGATTATGGTATGGATCCCCAGGTGGGGCAGTCACTGGATGGTCGTCCCTTCCATTTCAGCTCTGAACTTTGTCTCTGTTAACTCATTCCATGGGTATTTTGTTCCACATTCTAAGAAAGAACGAAGTATCCACACTTTGATCTTCCTTCTTCTTGAGTTTCATGTGTTTTGCAAATTATATCTTGGATAATCTAAGTTTCTGGGCTAATATATACTTATCAGTGAGTGCATATCATGTGTGTTCTTTTGTGATTGGGTTACCTCACTCAGGATGATATCCTCCAGATTCATCCATTTGCCTAAGAATTTCATAAATTCATTGTTTTTAATAGCTGAGTAGTACTCCATTGTGAAAATGTATCATATTTCCTGTATCCATTCTCTGTTGAGGGACATCTGGATTCTCTCCATCTTCTGACTATTATAAATAAGGCTACTATGAACATAGTGGAACATGTGTCCTTATTACAAGTTGGAACATTTTCTGGGTATATGCCCAGGAGATGTATTGCTGGATCTTCTGGTAGTACTATGTCCAGTTTTCTTAGGAACCAACAGGCTGATTTCCAGACTGGTTGTACCAGTTTGCAATCCCACCAGCAATGGAGGAGTGTCCCTCTTTCTCCACATCCTTGCCAGCATTTGATCTTAGCCATTCTGTCTGGTTACCCCCTTCTAAGTAGGACTGAAGTATCCACAGTGTGGTCTTTCTTCTTCTTGAGCTTCATATGGTCTGTGAGTTGTATCATGGGTATTCCAAGCTTTTTCCCTAATGTCCACTTATCAGTGAGTACATACTTTGTGTGTTTTCTTGTGACTGTGTTACATCACTTAGGATGATATTTTATCGGACCATCCATTTTCTTGCAAATTTCATCAAGTCATTGTTTCTAATAGCTGACTAGTACTCCATTGTGTAAATATACCACATATTCTGTATCCATTCCTCTGTTGAGAGATATCTGCATTCTTCCCAGCTTTTGGCTATTATAAATAAGGCTGCTATGAACATGTTTCCTTGTTATATGTTGGAGAATCTTTTGGGTATATGCCTAGGAGTGATATAGCTGGGTCCTTAGGAAGTACTATGCCCAATTTTCAAAGGAACTGACCAAACTGATTTCCAGAAAGGTTACCAGCTTGCAATCCTACCAGCAATCGGGGAGTGTTCCTCTTTCTCCATATCCTTGACAGCATCTGCTGTCACCTGAGGTTTTGATCTTAGATATTCTGATAGGTATGAGGTGGAATCTCCAGGTCTTCTTGATATGCATGTCCCTGATAACTAAGTATGTTGAACAATTCTTTAGGTGCTTCTCAGCCATCTGGTATTTCTCAGTTGTGAATTCTTTGTTTAGTTCTGTACCCCGTTTTTAAATAGGGTTATTTGGTTCTCTGGAGTCTAACTTCTTTCGTTCTTAATATAAATTGGCTATTAGCCCTCTATCAAATGTAGGATTGGTAAAGATCATTTCCCAATCTGTAGGTTGCTGTTTTCTCATAATGACTCTGTCCTTTGCCTTACAGAAGCTTTCAATTTTATGAGATCCCATTTGTCAATAGTTGATCTTACAACCTAGGCCATTGGTGTTCTGTTCAAGGAGTTTCCCCCTGTGTCTATGCATTTGAGGCTCTTTCTTACTTTCTCTTCTAATAAATTCAGTGTATCTGGTTTTATATGAAGGTCCTTGATCTGAATGGAGTTGAGCTTTGTACAGGGAGATAAGAATGGTCAATTTGCATTCTTCTATATTCTGAATGACACTTAAGCCAGCACCAATTTTTTTGAATATGCTGTCTTTTTTCCACTGCATGGTCTTACCTTTTTTTGTCACAGATCAAGTGACCATAGCTGTGTGGTTTCATTTCTGGGTCTTGATCTACCTGCCTGTCACTGTACCAATACCGTGCAGTTTTTAATCACTATTGCTCTGTAGTACAGCTTGAGGTCAGGGATTGTGATTCTCCCAGAAGTTCTCTTATTGTTGAGAATAGTTTCTGCTATCCTGAGTTTTTTATTGTTTCAAATGAATTTGAGAATTGGTTTTTCTATCTCTGTGAAGAATTGAGTTGTAATTTTGGTGGGGATTGCATTGAATCTGTAGACTGTTTTTGGTAGGATGGCCATTTTTACTATGTTAATCCTGCCAATCCATGAGCATGAGAGATCTTTCCTTCTTCTGAGATCTTTGATTTCTTTCTTCAGAGATGTTAAGTTTTTTTTTTTTTTTTCATATAGATCATTCCGCGTGTAAGACACTTGCTCGGTTAGAGTAACACCAAGGTATTTTATATTGTTTGTGACTATTGTGAAGGGTGTCATTTCTCTAATTTCTTTCTCTGTTCATTTATCCTTTGAGTAGAGGAAGGCTACTGATTTGTTTGAGTTAATTTTATATCTAGCCATGTTACTAAAGTTGTTTATCAGGTGAATAAGTTCTCTGATGGAATTTTGGGTCATTTAAATATATTATCATATCATCTGGAAATAGTGATGTTTTGACTTCTTCTTTCCCAATTTATGTCCCTTTGACCTCCTTTTGTTGTCTTATTGCTCTAACTAGGATATCGAGTACTATATTGAATAGATAGGAAGAGAGTGGGCAGCCTTGTGTAGTCCGTGATTTTAGTGAGATTGCTTCAAATTTTTCACCATTTAGTTTGATGTTGACTACTGGTTTGCTGTATATTGCTTTTACTATTTTTAGGTATGGGCCTTGAATTCCTGATCTTCCCAAGACATGAAGGGGTGTTGAATTTTCTCAAATGCTTTTTGAGCATCTACTGTGTTTTATTTTATTTTGAGTTTGTTTATATAGTGGATTATGTTGATGGATTTCTGTATATTGAACCATTCCTGCATCCCTGGAATGAAGCCTACTTGATCATCGTGAATGATTGTTTTGATGTGTTCTTAGATTTGCTTTTTTATTGAGTGTTTTTGCATCAGTATTTATAAGGGAAATTGGTTGGAAGTTCTCATTCTTTGTTAGATCTTTGTGTGGTTCTGTTATCAGCATAACTGTGGCTTCATAGAATGAATTAAGAAGTGTTCCTTCTGTTTCAATTTTGTGGAATAGTTTAAAGAGTATGAGGTCTGCATGGTACTGATGGACAGACAAATCAATGGAATAGAATTGAAGACCCAGAAATGAACCCACACACCTATGGCCACTTGATCATTGACAAAGGAGCTAAAGCCATCCAGTGGAAAAGAAGAGAGCATTTTCAACAAATTGTAGAGGGAAAAGTCAAGCAAGTTGTTATTTACTATGAAGACTCATACAAAATGTCCTTTAATATATGTAACTTAAGCTGGGTGTGGTGGCGCACAATAAATAAAGTAGTCTATCCATGACTTCATAGGATAGATAAGGGAAAATTAGATAACCAAGAGACTACAAATTTCCATATAATACATATAAAGAGACAAGCTGTTTTAATAAGAACAGACTTCAGTCTCAAGGACAAGCAAAGGCAATGTGGGTGATATGTGAAGGAAGTGTAGCATCGATCATTCTGATAGTCGCTGTCTGACAGGACGGGAACTGGGCTTCCAGGAATGTACATAATAGCATGTCAAAGACTCGGTAGGAAGAGATGAGGAGGAGAGGAAAAAGGGGGAGACAAGATCAGGTATGGGAGGAGATGGGGTTGATGTACATGGTCAGGAAATTGAACAGAGGAGTGTAGTCATGGGGTTTGGGAAACTGGGGATAGCCACCAGAAAGTCCCAGATTCCAGGCAAGCAAGAAGCACCCAAGAGTCAATGGGGATTACCTTAGCTGAAATACCCAGCAAAGGGGATAGTGAACCACCCATCTCAAAAATATTAACCTAGAATTGCTCCTGTCTAAAGGAAATATAGGGACACATTGTGGAGCAGAGACTGAAGAAAAGGCCATTTAGAGACTGTCCCACCTTGGAATTCATCCCATATGCAGCCTCCAAAACCAGACACGAGTGCTGATGCCAAGAAGTGCTTTCTGACAGGAGCCTGTTATAACTGTCTCCTGAGATGCTCTGCCAGAACCTTACCAATACAGAAACGGATGCTTGCAGTCAACCATTGAACTGAGTATAGGGACCCCAATGGAGGAGTTAGGAGTAGGAGTGAAGGAGCTAAAGGGCTTTGTAACTCCATAAGAAGAACACAATATCAACCAAGACTCCCCAGAGCTCCCAGGGACTAAATCACCAACCAAAGACATGGAGGGACCCATGCTTTCATATGTAGCTGCATATGTAGCAGAGGATGCCCTTATTTGGCATTAATGTGAGGGGAAGCCCTTGGTCCTGTGAAGGCTCAATGCTGCAGCATAGGGGAATTCTATGGCAGTGAGGCAGAAGTGGTTGGATGGGTTGGGGAGTGCCCTCATAGAAGCAGGTGGAAGAAAGAATGACATAGCGAGTTTGCAGAGGAGAATGGAATGAGGGATAACATTTGAAGTAAATAAATAAAATAACCAGTAATTTTTTAATTAACTAAAATTTATTAGGAAAATCAGATTTATATTTTAATAGTCTTATATTGAGCATATATAGAAATATTAAAGTGTCATAATGTCATATTTTTAAAAAGGGTATTTTCGTGGATTGCATAACAAACTTATTTCAAAGCATTAAATATGTAAGAAAAGAAAAACTATCAATTGTTCACAGAATGGTACAGAAGTTCTCAGTGAAATTGTACTGTTGATATTAATGTTTCTATAATAATCAAGCACAATTATAAATTTGGAAAATGGGATGGCAACCCCTCCCCTCACTTTATGCCCTGTCTTTCTGCTGGAGGTAGGCTCTATGAGTTCCCTCTCCCCAATGTAGGGCATTTAATCCACGTTCCCTCCCTTTGAGTCCTGAAAGTCTCTCACCTCCCAGTTCTCTGATACACCCTGGAGGGTATGCTCAACCTCTTACCTCCAGAGGTTGCCTACAGAGCTTCAGTCCCCTTTTCCTCCCAGGTCCCTCCCATAATTGTTCCTGACTGAAAGAATTACAGGGATATGAATGGAGAGGAGCCTGAGGAAAAGAAGGTTCAGCAACAGGCCCAAAGTGGGATCCAGCTTAAGGGGAGGCCTCAAGACCTGACACTATTACTGAGGCTATGGAGAGCTCACAAAATGGGACCTATTACGGTTGCCCTCTGAAAGACCCAACAAGCAGCTGAAAGAGTCAGATGCAAATATTTGCACCCAACCAATGGACAGAAGCTGCTGACCCCTGTGGTTGAATTAGGGGAAAGCTGGAAGAAGCTGAGGAGGCAACCCTGTAGGAGGACCAACAGTCCCAATTAACCTGGACCCCTGAGATCTCTCAGAAACTGGACCACCAACCAGGCAGCATACATCAGCTGATATGGGGCCATCAACACATATACAGCAGAGGACTGCCAGATCTGGGTTTAGTCAAAGAAGATGCACCTAACCCTCAAGAGACTGGAGGCCCCAGGGAGTTTAGAGGACTGGTGGGGTTGGGGACATCCTCATGGAGACAGGGGACAGGAAGGAGTTATGAGACTTGGAACAGTTGGAGGGTGGACCAGGAGGGAAAAAAAATCTGGTGTTTAAAATAAATAAATAAGTAAGAGATTTTTTAAAAAATAAAGTTGGAAAATGAATATTTTATGTTTTGCAACTTAGTCTAATTTTTATACATAATGTCACTAGATACTTTTATCTTGTTTTGCTAAAGCAAGAACTTTTGACTGGAAACCTAACAGTCTTCTCAGAGCTTCAAACTTCCCGGTTATAGGGGAACAATTTAAGCATTTTAATTTAGATAGGTAATTGGCTTATATTGACTCTTAACACTCCAAATTAATAAGCTAATCAGACTAAATTATAAACCAAGAGCTGTGGAAAAGTCTGTTAATGCGTTTTAAAAACAATGTCTCAAGTTAGTGTGAGGGAAAATATCCTGAGTTCATAATATTTATGAGACACTCCAAAGATGTAAAATTTAACAGTGTTATTTATAACCATTGGTGAATTATTCTAATAAATTTCTATGTTAATTTCAAACCAAAAACATAGACTAAATGTGACAATAATTCAAATTATTTTTAGTATTGAATAAATAACTAAAGCCTTAGTTATAGATTGGTCAAACAAAGTATTATATTAGTCTGGCATGTTTGTGAGTTTTAGTATTCAGAAACTTTGTTCTGAGCCAAAAAAGAATAGCAGTTTCATCTCAATATCAGGATTCAAAGATTCTACATTCACACCAACAGTGCTGGTTCCTAGAGGTCATGACCCTTGTAGTTCCTTCACTCAATTCTTCTGGGAAAAATCTGACTATATCCTTAAAATTATTATATTCAGTTTTGAATGGTCAACTGGGCCACGTCATGTAGGCCACTGGTATATGATGAAGTTTTTTATCTTGAAAAAGGAGCAGTGCTGTTTTGTTTTGTCTCTTCCTCTAAAATGCAGGTTAAATGTATTCTTTGAGGTAAAGGCAGAATTTCTCTGTTGAAAGGAATCTACCAGCCCACCAACTATCCACAGAGATGCAACAACTGTCTTCAAGTTCATTGCCAGAGCCTGTCATTCTAGTGGGATCAGCTAATCTACCTAGAGGACAGAGAATGCAAAGTTGTATTTGTTCATCATGCACATTCCAAGTTGTTACATGTATGCATTTAAGTTACAGGTATACCGTAGTCCAAATTACTTATATTTTACTTACCGTTTTTTTAAATTTATTTCTTGTCTCTCAACCAAATTATTTTCTACTCTTCAGCAATACCAAAGTATTGACTTTTAGTTTATAGGTTACATGTAGTTTTCATTATATAACTTCACATTTTACAGCCTTCTCTCACTCCTAATAAAAATCATTGGGGTAACAATCACACAAAGAAAACAGGGTGTAAAACTCAAATTAAAACTTTGGACTACATCTTCTAAGATCTGTTACCATATTGACTCATTGCTCTTTTTACCCTCTTATAAAGTGGAGATAACAGTATTCACTATGTGTGAGACTACTATCTAAAATACGAGAAGTAATGTGAAGTATTTCTACATGTTGACTATCTACTGTGTAAGTGTCAAAACATCAGAAAATGATCTTCCTTTTTCTACAAAGCTGACATTACTCTCCTCTCCCTTCTCCTCTCCCCTTCCACTTTCTTACTTGCTGAGCAGTAAACAAACAGAGTAGGTTGAACACCAGGTGACAATCTTCTCATCACTTCTTCCTTAATCCAGAAGGAACTATCTTTTTATACATCATTATGTGGCCCCTAAACATCTTCCATGTGTATAGACTGAAAAGAGCTGGGTTTCCAAGAAGAAGCAAACCTTGGCACAGATAACCATTAACAAAGAATTAATCATGTGTAATTTCATGCTTATGATCAGGCAATTTTAATTAAGACTGTCATCAAAGTCAATATAATCACCTCCTGTTTCAAATGAATACCCCTGGTCTGTTCATGGAACAGGAAGGAATGTGTGGTTAGCAATGGTGTAGTAATTATTTTGAAAAGACTCAAAATAAAGAAAGGATGTGTTTTTATGGTCGTTCTTCATGCCTATGTGTCACTGAAGTTTCTGGTAGAAACAATCAACCCACAGGGGAATAATTTGTGGTTCAGGACAAATACAAATAGAAAAATAATTTTGAGGACATTAAAAAGAAAACAAAAAGAATCAGTTTTCAAAGAACATATGTGTATGTCTTAGTTAGAGTTACTATATGGGGTGATAAAACACCATGACTATAAGCAAATTGAAGAAGAAAAGTTTAGCTTACTTATACTGTTCACAGTCCATTGAGGAAAGCCAAGGCAGGAACTCAGATCAGACTAGAATCTGGAGGCAGGAGCTGACACAGAGACCTATATATTATGTAGGTTAACATATACATATTATACATGTAATCTATAAATCCTATATATATTATGTACTACATAATATATACAATTTGCAGTTATAATATTTATTATGAATAAATATAAATATTTGTATATTTATATAAATATCAAATATATTTATAATATATAAAATATTTATATTTATATGATATAATATAGCATATGTGATATATAGCATTATATATGAATTATAAAATATAAGTGTAATATATTAATATAATAATGGATACATAATTATCTATATGTAATTATATGAGTAAGATATTATAGATATTATCATTTTTATATATAAGTATATATAAACCTCTAGAACTTAAAAAGAAATGACACCTAAAACTGCTGAGATATGTCCTTTAATAAAGGATATAGGTCTTTTTCCTTTCCTCCATATTGTGACTTTTATCATACAGACAATGGCCAAAGTTCAGTACTAACTTTTAAACACACAGCACTAGGTTCAATGTTTACAGAATGCAAAGATGATGTTACCTAAGGCCAGAATACTCTACAACCATGGATGACCCCTGAATTTCTTGATTAGAAATACATGTAATTTTATTATATTTTTATTTGTAACAAGTTAAGGGTAACAGAGTAACACAGTTATCTGCTGCTATACCCACTCACCTAGTGTGCTTGAAGCCTGCTGTGTGATTCCCAGCACTCAGGACAGGAGAAGAGGAAGAACAGCAATGTAATAATCCAGTTGAGCAAATGTAAATGTCCATATCCTGCTCTTATACTGACTGGACATTATCAGTAGACTATACTGTAAAGTTAAACAAGGACAAGAACTCTTTTATTATTAGGTATTTGTGCCTTACTACCTATCCTAGTTAGCTTTAACTGTCAATTTGACAGAGCCTAAAGTCATCTGACAGCTTGGTCTTCATATGTTCCCCTAAAAACTTGAGCTTAGGCTATCCCAGAATCTGTTGCCTGTATGTGGGATATGTTATTCTGTCTGGGCTGCTTTGACTGGCCTCAGTGGGTGAGGAAGTGCTTAGCCTTGCAAGAGACTTGATGTGCCAAGGTGGGGAGATACCAAGGTGAGCGCCACTGGTTCACAAGAGAATGTGGGAGGAATGTGGGAAGGATTGTGGCTGGAGGTGGACCTGGAGGGGGAAGTGAGCAGATTGTAAAATGAATAAGTAAAAAATAAAATAAAAATAGTAAAAAAAAATGATGGACAAAAACCCCTTGTTTGCAGAATAACTGGCAGAGTAAGAGTTATGTTGCAGCAGCTGTAAGCCAAGGAGACAGAAATTTCACAGCAAGATTGTTAGATAAACATACCCTAGATCACAAACAACCCACTCATGTTCTGGCTTTTAGATATAATGTAATTACCCATGAGTGTTTACATCTGATAGAGCCTGGGGCCCTATCTATGAAATATCAAGGGTGGAGAGTATAGATGAACAATGGTCAGCCTCATCATCACCGTCACCACCACCATCACTACCAACCTGCTCTAGGTTGATTTAGAACTTGCTGTGGCAAGGTTTAGCTGGACTGGAGTACTGGGTTTACAGGTTTCTCTTATCATAGTTGGCTTTTAAGTTCTCTTCATATCTGGAGACTTGAACAAACACTAAATATGATCCAGGACTTAAATAAAACATTTGTATTAGCTCAAATTGTTCACTTGTAACTTCCTGGATACAAATAATGGACATACCAAACATGTTACTACATTCTTCACATATGGCAGATGACAGACCCCTCCCTGTCCTCCAGAGGAAGGCTTGGCTTTTGCTATTCAAAGTTTCTGGCTTATAAAAATTTCAATATACAAGTTTTTCTATTTTTAATTCTGTAAGAAGTGACGAGATATGACAGAGGACTGTCCAGGACATTTATGCCTTTCCTGCCATGTTGATTCAAGGATATCTGAGAGGTTCCATCTTAAGCAAAAAGACATGGCACAGGGCCATCACTAGGATTTCTCTTAACTCTTCCACTTATGCATCAACTTGAGGTCTCAGCATGCTGACTACTTTGTTTGTTTGTTTGTTTGTTTCTTTGTTTGTTTTCTGAGACAGGGTTTCTCTGTGTAGCCCTGGCTGTTCTGGAACTCACTCTGTAGACCAGGCTGGCCTTGAACTCAGAAATCCACCTGCCTCTGTCTCTCAAGTGCTGGGATTAAAGGCATGCACCACCACTGCCTGGCTCTGACTACCTTAAAGGTTTCACCTTCTAAAACAAGGACATCAGGCCTTCTGCTGCCATCAATTTGAACTACTACTAACTTTGATGTAATCTGTCTGTCTGTCTGTGTCTCTTTACGTGTCTCTTTCAACTAGAGAATTTCTATCCAAAAATGACAATATTGGTTTGTAGTGTTGATATTTGGTAAATTTCTTTTTAAATTCTATTTCCTAAAGTTGCTTCTATTCATCCAATGCAGATTAGCTTTCAGAGCTTATTCTGTGACTTTTTCATCTGCTTCTGTGTATTGCCTTCACTGTCTCTTCCATTTCTGCACAGTCTATTGTAAATGCTTTGTCTCAGCTCCCGTACTAGACCCACAAACCCCAAGCCAAAGGTAGAAACTGACATGAGTCAATCTAATTTTCCATTGTGGCAAACTGAAGCTAAGTCACCATGGAGCCCTTTGAAAGATTTTGCTGAATTTTTTTGTTTATTTGTTTTGTTTTCATTTTTGTTTTCTTTTTTCTTTTTTAACCTTTAAGACAAAACTTGCAAATTTACTTTAGAATTCTCATGTATTCAAAATGTGCTGTTGAAAAAATATAGAAATTTTAATGACTTGTGTGTGCATTTTAGTATGTACTGAAACTAAACACCAAAATATGTAATAAAAATTGTTAATTATTATGCTGGATCAGAATTTTTCAGTTTATAGGGCATGTTGATAAGGATACAGATGCAAAATGTATAACTAGTGTCACTGACATAACAGGAAGAATTGGAAAGTCTCTCTATGTCTGCACAAATACTACTGCTCATAGTACAGGTGTTAGCTATGAAGAAACGTACTCTGTGCATATTTCAGTTGTCACTGGTAAAATTATGCTTTTATCATGAATAGCTATGTAATTTTGCATATCGAATATTATGTTTCTTTACCTAATCTTGTTATCACATAACCTAGTTAGAGCTTTCTTCTTCTCATAGTGAAATATTGTATATTCCTCAATCACCAGTAATCTTTTGAGTTCATGGTGATATGAAAATGGGAACAGTTTGGAGAATAAAATAAATTAGGTCCTGACTCCAGAAAGATGATAAATAATGAACTAAGACTTCAGACTGACCAAATTCTGCAGTGTTTACTCCCATTAGCCCTATATTCTATAGCTTATTGCTTTGATCACTTCAAGTCACACTGGCCCTCTTTTAGTTCGTAATTTATCAAGCAACAGGGCAGCACAGAGGCTGGCCTTGTAACCTCTTACCAGATGGATTATTTCTCCACTGGTGTACTTCTCTCACTCTTACTCACCTTCTGCCTTTCAACTAATATTTTCTCAGAGGAACTTTTCCTTACATTCCAAATTAGGCAACATTTCCCATCATACACTCTTACCATGCCATATATTTCCCTTCCTTTATATAATTAAATAACAAAATAAAATAACAATCTATGTGATTATGGATTTAATATGTATTTCCCTACACATTGTTAGGACACCCAATATATATTAGATGACTCAAAAGTTTAAAGGCACTGTGTGTATTGATATACCTTCTTGTTCCAATGAATGTTTTTAAAGGTTTTTTTTTTAGACAGCATGCTGTCTAGTGTGGGTTCACTGTAGAGACAGTTCATGTCTGCAGGAGTTGACAATGAATGTCATCAACTGAGTTTTATCAATAAGAAATTTTTCACCATAGAGTTCAACCTCTCCCTCTTTTGTCTTCTAGAGATGCTTAGAGTGCTATACAGGTGCCGCTTTCTCAGAGTACCAGTAAAACTTATGTCTTCCACAGATACTTCTCCATGGGAAGACAAACATGGCCCCTGCCCTCCCTAATCATTTTGCTCTTAAATTGGATGGTAGCTGAATTGCCTGGGAGACTGATCCACCATGTATATCTGACCAGCCAAGCTGAACAGCCTTCCAACAAGGGATCTCCAGGGATGCAACCTTTCATTGATCACTTGAGTAATTTGAGTGGCTCTTCCATGATAGGGTTGCCTTGAAACTACCAATGCTCCCGTAACCAGCTTCTGCCCATACTCCTATTAATAACCCCCAATAGGCTCATTGGTTCACTCAGCTAGAGTGGCATGGAATGGTTTCTTTAATCTGTCATTCGTGCTTTATCTAGGGTGAATACAAATTTCTTCATCTTTCTCCAGGAAAAGTTTCACAACAGGCATAAAGTGTCAGTTGAGAAAAGTAAATGACACGCCCATAGATTTACAGGGCTGAGATGATTCAGATAACCAGAATATAAGGCAATAATAAGGCTATAGTTCAATTTGCTGGTTGCTTCCCGGGGAAAGCACTGCACTGCAGAGGTGTAGAATTTTTTCTCTAAAGTACACAGCAGCCCTGATAAGGAAGTTAAAACAAAGCTTTAGAACAATGTAACTGGTTGTAAGTTCCGGTCTTTGATTCACTAGGACCTTACTTTGTGTAGGGTCATTCTTCTGCATACACATATCTACTTAGACCAGCACCATTTGCAGAAGATGGCTTCTTTTTTTTTTTTTTTCTCAGTGTGCATTTCTGGCTTCTTTTATTTGAAGCAAACAAACCAACAATCAGGTGTCCATAGGTGTGTGGGTTTACTTCTGGGTCCTTGATTTGATTCCATTGATCAATATGTCTGCTTTCATGCCAATACCATGTGGTTTTTATTACTATTGTTCTGTAGTAAATCTTGAAATCAGGGATGGTGATACTCCTGGAAGGTTTTGGGTTTGTCTGTTTGTTTATATTTTGTTTTTTATCATATAGGATTGTTTTAGCTATCCTGTATTTGGTTTTTCCACATGAAATTATTGTCCTTTCGGGTCTGTAAAGAATTTTGTTGAAATTTTGATGAGGATTGTGTTGAATCCGTAGATTGTTTTTGGTAGGATGTCTATTTTTATTATGTTTATCCTACCAATCCATGAACATGGCAGATCTTTGCATTTTCTGATAACTTCTTCAATTTATTTTTTTCAGAGACTTGAAATTTTTATCATATAAGTCTTTCATTTGCTTTGTTAGAGTTACAACAAGATATTTTATATTATTTATGTCTATTGTGAAATGGGTTGTTTCTCTGATTTCTCTCTCAATCTGTTTGTCATTTGTTTATAGGCAGATTATTGATTTTTATTTATTTTTATTTTTATTTTTATTTTTTAGTTAATCCAGCTATTTTGCTGAAGGTGTATATAAGCTGTAGGAGTTCCCTGATAAAACTTCCAGGGTCTCTTATGTATATATATTCTCATATCAACTGTGAACAGCACACATTGACTTCTTCCCTTCCAATTTGTATCTGCTAGATCTCAATTGTCTTACAGTTTTAGCTAGGACTTCCATTACTATATTGAAGAGATATGGAAGGAGCTGACAGCCTTGTCTTGTTCTTGATTTTTGTGGAATTGCTTTGAGATTCTCTCCATTTAATTTGATGTTGGCTATAGGCTTGTTGTAAATTGCCTTAATTATGTTTATATAGGTTCCTTGTATCCCTATTCTCTTCAATACTTTTACCCTGATGGTGTGTAGGATTCTATTAAAGGCTTTTTCTGCACCTACTAAGATAATCATATGGTGTTTTTTCTTTTTTCTTTCAGTTTGTTTATATGGTGGATTATACGGACCGATTTTCGAATGTTAAACCATCCTTGTATCTCTGGCATGAAGCTTAAGTAGTCACAGAAGATGATCTTTTGGAAGTGTTCTTGGATTAGTTTGCTGGTGTTTTATTAAATGTTTTTGTATCTATGTTCATAAGGAAAATTATTCTGTAGTTCTTTTTCATTAAAACTTGTGTTATTTTTGTGTGGAGAGACGGTGGTCTTGTAAAATGAGTTTGCCAATGTTCATTGTATTTTGTGGAATAATTTGAGGAATATTGGTATTAACTCTTCTTTGAAAGTCTGGTAGAATTCTGAGATAAAACCATGTAGCCCTGGGCTGTTTTTGTTTGGGAGACTTTTAATGACTGCTTCTATTCCCTTAAGCATTATAGGTCTATTTAAATTCTTTATCTGATCGTGATTTAACTTTTATAAGTAGTATCTATTGAGAAAAATATTCATTTCCTTTTGATTGTTCAATTATGTAGAATATGTTTTATTTTTTAAATTATGACCTAATTTCCAGAGTCAGTTGCCTTCCTTTTTGTTTCTGATGTTATCCTATCAGTATGTAATCAAGAAAGAAGTTATTTGTGAGATGTATTGCCTTCTTCATTTTTCACTTTTTACAGTAAACTCTGTTATAGCCCTTCAGGAAAGACATGAAAGATAACCATATGGAAAAGAAATATTCTGAAATTTATCATAATTTATTAATTTTGCTCATTTATGATTTTACTAGTATATCAACTACCTATGAATTTAAATTCCAGATATGCAACAGAAATTAAATTTAGTCATATTCGGTGTTTTTTTAGTCATGTAAACTACAGTTTTACATACATATTTTACAAATTCATTGCTATGATGTTTATGATGTGTTGGGAATATTTGCCTCGGTATTTCTGCTTGCCCTAAGGCCTATAGATGAAAAAAGGACCTGTTTACTTTCTCTACATTGTATACCCAAGATGCATTTGAAGGCAACAATTCTTGGGATCATAGAGTCCTTCTACCTATGTCTGCATCAAGAGGTGGATTTTCTTATTTTGAATACCTTTCCACAGTCCCTCTATGATTTTCCTTGAGTTTTTATTAATGTAATGTAATACTGGGGATGGAACCTACGGTCATACACTTGTTAGGCAAACACTCTACCTCTGTGAAGCAATCTTTGGGGTTTTCTGCTTTGTTTTGTTTTTGTTTTTGTTTTTGTTTTTGTTTTTGTTTTTTTGAGTCAAGGTCTCATTATGTCACTTAGCCTGACCTTGAACTCACTTTGTAGTCCAAATAAGCATTAAATCATCCTTCTCCCTCAGCCTTCAAAAGGGTAGGATTTTAGACCTGCTCTGTGAGTCCTGTCCAACACATTCCCTTTCAGTGCCATGAATAGTGCGCTACTGTTGTCTGAAAAGAGCTTCACAGCTATCATCAGTTCAGTGTACAGCTCCATCATACATAGCATTATTCAAAGACAGGATAAGGAAATTAGGTGATGTTTGCATACAGGACAACTGGTGTCCTGAGGCTTCCCATGCCAAAGTTTTGTTCTGTCACTTCATTTTCTACTCCATTCAGCTTTGACATAGACCTGGGGAATTGGGTGTTAGGAAAGCCATTTTGACAACATGAGCAAGAAACAGAAAACATCAGTTCAGTTACTCCAATTTTTGAGGCAAAAATAAATTCTGTAAAACAGAGAGCAAGTAAGCCTTGATTGTGGGTTTTGGATGATCATTTTATCCTCATGAGTGTGTATTATGTTTTGTTTTGTTTTGTTTTATTTGTTTTTTTGAAAAGGTGAGGCAGCAAAAATCTAGTTTTATCATTATGAAAGCCTCATTTCTTTTCAAGAGCAAGCTTCATTCTCCTTTGTAGAACTAGAAGGAGAGAGAAACAGTTGTAACCCACACCTTCAATGATAAACTCTTGTTCCCACACTTTCCTGTTATTCTCAAGTTTTGGCAGGAAGCACTAATCTCCCAGTAGGCTGCTCTGTGCAGACACTAATGGTGTGGGCACCAAGGTCATGGAGGATGGATAGATCAGTTCCAGTTGTCACCATCATCTCTCAGTCACATGTAAACTAAGGATGACTAACATATGAAATCTTTCTATACTGAGGATGAGGCATTCACAATCTGCCTATGATACTTTCCTAAATGCAGTGATTTTGCTTTTTTTCTTTAAGGGCTTCACTGTTTTCAAATATAGGATTAAATTGATGATCTTCCTACCTCAGTCTCCTTTATGGTGGGATTGCAGGAATGTGTCTGACACTTGACTTATTCCTTGTTTGTAAAGCCAAGAATTATATACTAGGTTTCAGATGCAGTTTGACTGATGGATTGTCTAGTATATAGGAAGACAACAAACAAGGAGAGAACCTACAAGGCAGACCATAGTGCATTGTTTACATAAGTGTGTTAATTAGAGCTTTATTTATATGAAGAGACATCACGACTACAGCAAGTCTTATACAGGACAACAGTTCCTTGGGGCTGACATGCAGTTTTAGAGGTTGAATCTATTATCATTATGGTAGGAACCATGGCATCTTCCAGGTCAACATGGTGCTGAGGAAGGAACTGAGAATTCTACTTCTTGATCCATGGGCAGCAGAAGGTAACTGTGTGCCATACTGGGCTTTCTTTCTTTTATCTACTGGTATTCCCATGAAAGCTTCAAATGCTGTGTTGGTTTGAATATGATTGGCCTAGTGAGCATCCCTATTAAGAGGTGTGCCCTTGCTGGAGGAAGTACATCACTGTTGAGGTGGGCTTTGATACCCTCCTTCTTAGCTGCCCTTGAGACAGTCTTCTCCTGTTTGCCTTTGGAGCAAGATGTAGAACTTTCAGCTCCTCCTGCACCATGCCTGCCTGGAAGATGCCATGTTCCTGCCTTGATGATAATGGGACTGAATCTCTGAATCTGTAAGACAGCCCCAATTAAATGTTGTTCCTTTTAAGAGTTGCCTTGGTCATAGTGTCTCTTCACAGTAATGAAATCACTAAGACCGAACCTTATATATATATTTTTTTATTGTTCAAACCAATTATCTTGGAAGTCAAAAGTGGAATAATTTCTAAGAAGTCATTCTCCAATCAGAATTCTCCTAGGTAAGACAATTTCCAGGAAAGAAAAAAGACAGAAAAATGTTTCTGGCTGTCAAGGTATGTGAATTAATCTCCTCAGTTTCCCAGTATTTTTAAGAAATTAGAAAATCAGAAGTTTATGAAGAAAAATAGATGTGTCTATAGTTATGCGGATGGGGTAAAATGTGTGGGCTTAAAGACGTTTACCCCTTATATCCCACCCCATACACAGATGTCTCTTCATGGTGGCCATAACTTATATAGGACTATGAGGAAAACACTAGAACCTGTGTTAATTTAGCTTTAAGACAGGTTAACCAAATATGATGATTTGAATGAGAATGGCCTCTGTCTCAGTTTTGGTTACTATTGCTGTGGTGAAACACCATGACCAAAGAAACTTAGGAAGGAAGAGTTTCAGCTTATATTCCCACATCACTGATCATCATTAGAGGAAATCAGAACAGGAACTCAAACAATGCAGGAAGGTAGAGGCAGGAGTTGATGGAGACATGGAGGGGTGCTTCTTACTGGATTGCTCTCCATAGCTTGCTCAGTTTTCTTTCTTATACAACCCAGGAACACTAGTCCAGGGATAGCACCACCTGGGCCCTTCCACCATCAATTGCTAATGAAGAAAATGCCCTAAAAGCTTGCCTACAGACCAATTTAATGAAGGCATTTTCTCAGTTAAGGTTCCCTCCTCTCAAATGACTAGTTTGTGCCAAGTTGACATAAAATTACTCAGCAGAGACTCCATAGTCTCATATATTTGAATGGTCCCAGTTGATGGAACCATCTGAGAAAGATTAGGAGGTTTGGGTTTTCTGGAGGAGATGAGTCACTGGGTGTGAGTTTTGTGGTTTTAAAAGCTCATGCCATCCCCAGTATTTCTCTGTCTCTGCCTCATAATTGTGCATCAGATGTAGGTGCTCAGTCATTGCTCTAGCACCATGTCTGCCTGGCTGCAGCCATATTCCTTGCTGTGATGGTCACAGATTCTGACCTTTTAGAACTTTGAACACCAAATTAAATGCTTTATTTTAAGTTGCTTTGGCCATGGTGTTTTGTTGTGGCAATGGAAAAGTAACTAAAACACCCATGTTTTCTCAAAGAAAGGGTCTTCGGCCCAAGGTTACCTCCATTGTCTTCATTCTCTGGTCCAGAGACAGTTTTACTTGAGTGTGGTGGACAAAAATGGGGATGTTAGAGATTCTTAGGTATAAAGAGAAGAATCAAGAGTTTTGTGATGTCAGAGATTCCTACCTACTGTAGGCCTGGAGGGTTTTTCCCCCCACATCTACCCTTTGATAGCTATAGAACTGTAGAACTGTTATGTTACAGGTAAGTCAGATAATAGTGGATTTGAAAGCCAATGAGAACAGTCCCTTTGCTCATAATCAGCAACTTGAAAAAAAGAAAATGTTAATGTACAATATTGATAACCTATCAGAGATTGTAATATGAATCATATCTCTGTCCCTGGGTAGCAACATCACTTTTCAAAGTACACAAAAGATGACATTGTCACCAGCAAGCCAAAGATTTGCCGATAGAATTATCTCCGCTTAAGAGTTCATATAAATGAGCCTGTCAATCATACAGAGAGAAAAACCCTCTCAGGAAAGCTGCTTGTTCCATAATCTTTAAGAAATAATGTAAAAAGGCTGCTCAAGAGTATTTGACTATAATACTCAATTATAAGAATATTCTTATAAAGAACACATGTTCTGTTTCAAGCACCCACAAGTTGTTTCACAAACTTCTGTAACTCCATGTTAAGAGTATCTTCTGACTTCTGAAGATATAGGGGAATCTGGGCATACATGTGGTACACATATATAAATGAAATTCACATCACTCATACACATAAAAGTGTAGCTATATACAATGGTTCCTTTGGCTATTGCCTATTTTCATTCTACAGTGGTGTTCTTTGTGTTCAATGCTGTCTATTCTCATCCCTTGAGAGTCTTTCTCTCCACACTGGTTGTATGACCATAGCCCACTCTCATCCGCTGATGAGATAGTACTTTATACTTTATACTGTGATAATCTCTCTCTCTATATATATATTTTTTTCATCCATCCATACTATGCTCTGTATGCCTCATCTGTGTTGCATGTCATCCAGCGGCTCGTGAGGAACGGGTATGGCTGAGATGGCAGACTTGAGCTGAAAGAAAAGGAACTAGATGGACGAGAGAAAGAACGGAGCTAAGACAACCAGGTTCTGATCAACGCTCAATTTTACTATTCAGTGCACCGGGTTATGAAGAAGAGGGAAGAGGCCCATTCCCGCCAAATAATCCTGGATTCCAATTGCAGGTGACCACGTGTTGGGCTCTGGAACAGCTAGGCAGCAGGTAGCAGGTAGCAGGCAGCAGCAGTGGGAGTGGCAGAACTATAGGGCAGCAGGCTCCATCCCATGCTCTCTGCTAGATAACAGTGAAACCTGAGCTAACAGGTTTCAGGCTGAGGGTGGGGAGGTTACACAACTGAATTATTTCAACAAGTTTTATAGGGGATGGTGAAATGAGGGAAAAACTGAGGAAAATCCAGGTAAGGATGGGAAGCCTATTATATTTCTTTTTTTAATTAGATATTTTCTTTACTTATGTTTCAAATGTTATCCCCTTTCCTAGTTTCCCCACTGAAAATCTCCTAACCCCTCCCCCTCCCCCTGCTCCCCAACCTACTCATTTCCATTCCAGGTCCTGACCTTCCCCTATATTGGGGCATAGAACCTTCACAGGACCTAGGGCCCCTCCTCCCATTGATGACCAACTAGGCCATCCTCTGCTACATATACAGCTAGAGCCACAAGTTCTACCATGTGTTTTCTTTGATTGGTGGTTTAGTTCCAAGGAGCTCTGGAGGAACTGGTTAGTTCATATTGATGTCCCTCCTATGAGGCTGCAGACCTCTTCTGCTCCTTGGGTATTTTCTCTAGCTCCTTCATTGGGGACCTTGTGCTCTGTCCAATGGATGATTGCGAGCCTCCACTTCTGTATTTCCCAAGCACAGGCAGAGCCTTTCAGGAGACAGCTATATCAGGCTCTTGTCAGCAGGCTCTGGTTGGCATCTGCCATAGTGTCTGGGTTTAGTGGTTATTTATGGGAAGGATCCCAAAGTGGGAAAGTCTCTGGATGGTTGTTCCTTCAGTCTCTGCTCTGAATTTTGTCTCTGTAACTCCTTCCATGGGTATTTTGTTCCCCCTTTAAAGAAGGATTCTGAGCTTCTGGGCTTATATTGACTTATCAGTGAGTGCATATCATGTGTGTTTTTCTGTGATTGGGTTACCTCACTTAGGATGATATTCTCCAGATCCATCCATTTGTCTAAGAATTTCATAAATTCACTGTTTTTAATAGCTGCATAGTATTCAATTTTGTAAATGTACCACATTTTCTGCATCTATTACTCTGTTGAGGGATATGTGGGTTCATTTCCAGCTTCTGGCTATTACAAATAAGGCTGCTATGAATATAGTGGAACATGTATCCTTATTTTATGTTGGAACATATTCTGGGTATATGCCCAGGAGTGATATTGCTGTGTCTTCCAGTAGAACAATGTCCAATTTTCTGAGGATCTGCCAGACTGATTTCCAGAGTGGTTGTACCAGCTTGCAATCCCACCACCAGTGGAAGAGTGTTCCTCTTTCTCCACATCCTCACCAGTATCTGCTGTCACCTGACTTTTTGATCTTAGCCATTCTGACTGGTGTGAGGTGGAATCTCAGAGTTGTTTTGACTTGTATTTCCCTGATGATTTATGATGTTGAACATTTTTTTAGGTGCTTCTCATCCATTCGGTATTCCTCAGTTAAGAACTCTTTGTTTAGCTCTGTACCCCATTTTTTAATGGGTTACTTGTTTTTCTGGAGTCCAACTTCTTCAGTTCTTTATATATGCTGTATATTAGCCCTCTATCATAGTTAGGATTGGTAAAGATATTTTCCCAATCTGTTGGTTGCCTTTTGGTGTTATTGACAGCATCTTTTGCCTTAGAGTTTTGCGATTTTACGAGGTCCCATTTGTGGATTCTTGATCTTACAGCACAAGCCATTGCAGTTCTGTTCAGAAATTTCCCCCCTGGACCCATATCTTTGAGGCACTTTCCCACATTCTCTTCTATAAGTTTAGTAGCTCTGGTTTTATGTGGAGTTCTTTGATACACTTAGACTTCAGCTTTGTACAAGTAGATAAGAATGATAAGTAGATTCACATTCTTCTACATGCTAACCAACATTTGAGCCAGCACCATTTGTAGAAGATATTGCTTTTATTAATTTTATGTATGGGCCTTGAATTCCTGATATTTCCAAGACTTTTATCATGAAGGTGTGTTGGACTTTGTTGAATACTTTCTCAGCATTTAATGAGATGATCATGTGATTTTTGTCTTTGAGTTTGTTTATATTGTGAATTACTTTGATGGGTTTCCATATATTGAACCATTCCTGTATCCCTGGGATGAAGCCTTTTTGATCATGATGGATGATCATTTTGATGTGTTTTTGGATTCAATTTGTGAGAATTTTATTGAGTATTTTTGCATCAATATTCAGAAGGGAAATTGGTCTGAAGTTCTCTTTCTTTGTTCAGTCTTTGTGTGGTTTAGGTATCAGAGTAATTGTGGCTTCATAGAAGGAATTCAGTAGAGTACCTTCTGTTTCTATTTTGTGGAATAGTTTGAAGAGTATTGGAATTACTCTTTGAAGGTCTGATTGAACTCTGCACTAAAACCCATCAGGTCCTGGGCATTTTTTGGTTGGGAGAATTTTTATGACTGTTTCTATTTCTTTAACAGATATGGGACTGTTTAGATTGGTAATCTGATCCTGATTTAATTGTGGGACCTGGTATCTGTCTAGGACTTTGTCCATTTTATCCAGGTTTCCCAATTTTGTGGAGTATTGTCTTTTGATCTGATGATTTTTTGGATTTCCTCAGATTCTGTTGTTATATCTCCCTTTTCGTGTTTGATTTTGTTAATTAGGATACTGTCCGTGTGCCCTCTAGTTAGTCTGACTAAGGGTTTATCTATCTTGTTGATTTTCTCAAAGAACCAGCTCCTGGTTGATTGATTCTTTGTACAGTTCTTTTTCTTTCCATGTAGTTGATTTTAGCCCTGAGTTTGATTATTTCCTGACTTCTACTCCTGTTTGGTGTATTTGCTTCTTTTTGTTCCAGAGCATTCAGGTGTGTTGTCAAGCTGCTAGTGTATGTTTACTCCAGTTTCTTTCTTTCTTTTTTTTATAATTAGGTATTTTCCTCGTGTACATTTTCAATGCTATCCCAAAGGTCCCCCATACCCACCCCCCAATCCCCTACCCACCCACTCCCCCTTTTTGGCCCTGGCGTTCCCCTGTACTGGGGCATATAAAGTTTGCAAGTCCAATGGGCCTCTCTTTGCAGTGATGGCCGACAAGGCCATCTTTTGATACATATGCAGCTAAAGACAAGAGCTCCCGGGTACTGGTTAGTTCATATTGTTGTTCCACCTATAGGGTTGCAGTTCCCTTTAGCTCCTTGGGTATTTCTCTAGCTCCTCTATTAGGGGCCGTGTGACCCATCCAATAGCTGACTGTGATCATCCACTTTTGTGTTTGCTAGGCCCCGGCATAGTCTCACAAGAGACAGCTATATCTGGGTCCTTTCAGCGAAATCTTGCTAGTGTATGCAATGGTGTCAGCATTTGGAAGCTGATTATGGGATGGGTCCCTGCATATGGCAATCACTAAATGGTCCATCCTTTCGTCACAGCTCCAAATTTTGTCTCTGTAACTCCTTCTATGGGTGTTTTGTTCCCATTTCTAAGAAAGGGTAAAGTGTACACACTTTGGTCTTCGTTCTTCTTGAATTTCATGCGTTTGGCAAGTTGTATCTTATATCTTGGGTATCCTAAGTTTCTGTGCTAATATCCACTTATCAGTGAGTACATATTGTGCGAGTTCCTTTGTGATTGGGTTACTTCACTCAGGATGATACCCTCCAGGTCCATCCATTTGCCTAGGAATTTCATGAATTCATTTTTTTAATAGCTGAGTAGTATTCCATTGTGTAAATTTACCACATTTTCTGTATCCATTCCTCTGTTGAGGGGCATCTGGGTTCTTTCCAGCTTCTGGCTATTATAAACAAGGCTGCTATGAACATAGTGGAGCATGTGTTCTTCTTACCGGTTGGGACATCTTCTGGATATATGCCCAGGAGAGGTATTGCGGGATCCTCCGGTAGTACTATGTCCAATTTTCTGAGGAACCGCCAGACTGATTTCCAGCGTGGTTGTACAAGCTTGCAATCCCACCAACAATGGAGGAATGTTCCCCTTTCTCCACATCCTCGCCAGCATCTGCTGTCGCCTGAGTTTTTGATCTTAGCCATTCTGACTGGAGTGAAGTGGAATCTCAGTGTTGTTTTGATTTGCATTTCCCTGATGATTAAGGATGTTGAACATTTTTTCAGGTGCTTCTCTGCCATTTGGTATTCCTCAGGTGAGAATTCTTTGTTCAGCTCTGAGCCCCATTTTTTAATGGGGTTATTTGATTTTCTGAAGTCCACCTTCTTGAGTTCCTTATATATATGGGATATTAGTCCCCTATCCGATTTGGGATAGGTAAAGATCCTTTCCCAATCTGTTGGTGGCCTTTTTGTCTTATTGACGGTGTCTTTTGCTTTGTAGAAGCTTTGCAATTTTATGAGGTCCCATTTATCGATTCTTGATCTTACAGCACAAGCCATTGCTGTTCTATTCAGGAATTTTTCCCCTGTACCCATATCTTCGAGGCTTTTCCCTACTTTCTCCTCTATAAGTTTCAGTGTCTCTGGTTTTATGTGGAGTTCCTTAATCCACTTAGATTTGACCTTAGTACAAGGAGATAGAAAATGGATCAATTCGCATTCTTCTACATGATAACCGCCAGTTGTGCCAGCACCATTTGTTGAAAATGCTGTCTTTTTTCCACTGGATGGTTTTAGCTCCCTTGTCAAAGATCAAGTGACCATAGGTGTGTGGATTCATCTCTGGGTCTTCAATTCTATTCCATTGGTCTACTTGTCAGTCACTATACCAGTACCATGCAGTTTTGATCACAATTGCTCTGTAGTACAGTTTTAGGTCCGGCATGGTGATTCCACCAGAGGTTCTTTTATCCTTGAGAAGAGCTTTTGCTATCCTCGGTTTTTTGTTATTCCAGATGAATCTGCCGATTGCCCTTTCTAATTCGTTGAAGAATTGAGTTGGAATTTTGATGGGGATTGCATTGAATCTGTAGATTGCTTTTGGCAAGATGGCCATTTTTACAATGTTGATCCTGCCAATCCATGAGCATGGGAGATCCTTCCATCTTCTGAGATCTTCTTTAATTTCTTTCTTTAGAGACTTGAAGTTCTTATCATATAGATCTTTCACTTCCTTAGTTAGAGTCATGCCAAGGTATTTTATATTATTTGTGACTGTTGAGAAGGGTGTTGTTTCCCTAATTTCTTTCTCAGCCTGTTTATCCTTTGTGTACAGAAAGGCCATTGACTTGTTTGAGTTAATTTTATATCTAGCTACTTTATTGAAGCTGTTTATCAGGCTTAGGAGTTCTCTGGTGGAATTTTTAGGGTCACTTATATATACTATCATATCATCTGTAAAAAGTGATATTTTGAATTCTTCCTTTCCAATTTGTATCTCCTTGATCTCCTTTTGTTGTCTAATTGCTCTGGCTAGGACTTCAAGTACAATGTTGAATAGGTAGGGCGACAGTGGACAGCCTTGTCTGGTCCCTGATTTTAGTTGGATTGCTTCCAGCTTCTCACCATTTACTTTGATGTTGGCTATTGGTTTGCTGTAGATTGCTTTTATCATGTTTAGGTATGGGCCTTGAATTCTTGATCTTTCCAAGACTTTTATCATGAATGGGTGTTGGATTTTGTCAAATGCTTTCTCAGCATCTAACAAGATGATCATGTGGTTTTTGTCTTTGAGTTTGTTTATATAGTGGATTACATTGATGGATTTCCATATATTGAACCATCCCTGCATCCCTGGGATGAAACCTACTTGGTCAGGATGGATGATTGTTTTGATGTGTTCTTGGATTCGGTTAGCAAGAACTTTATTGAGGATTTTTGCATCGATATTCATAAGGGAAATTGGTCTGAAGTTCTCTATCTTTGTTGGGTCTTTTTGTGGTTTAGGTATCAGAGTAATTGTGGCTTCATGGAATGAGTTGGGTAGAGTACCTTCCATTTCTATTATGTGGAATAGTTTGTGAAGAACTGGAATTAGGTCTTCTTTGAAGGTCTGATAGAACTCTGCACTAAACCCGTCTGGTCCTGGGCTTTTTTTGGCTGGGAGACTATTAATGACTGCTTCTATTTCTTTAGGGGATATAGGACTGTTGAGATCATTAACCTTATCTTGATTTAGCTTTGGTACCTGGTATCTGTCTAGAAACTTGTCCATTTCATCCAGGTTTTCCAGTTTTGTTGAGTATAGCCTTTTGTAGAAGGATCTGATGGTGTTTTGGATTTCTTCAGGATCTGTTGTTATGTCTCCCTTTTCATTTCTGATTTTGTTAATTAGGATGCTTTCCCTGTCCCTCTAGTGAGTCTGGCTAAGGGTTTATCTATCTTGTTGATTTTCTCAAAGAACCAGCTCCTTGATTGGTTGATTCTTTGAACAGTTCTTCTTGTTTCCACTTGATTGATTTCACCCCTGAGTTTGGTTATTTCCTGCCTTCTACTCCTCTTGGGTGAATTTGCTTCCTTTTCTTCTAGACCTTTTAGGTGTGTTGTCAAGCTGCTAATGTGTGCTCTCTCTAGTTTCTTTTTGGAGGCACTCAGAGCTATGAGTTTTCCTCTTAGGAATGCTTTCATTGTGTCCCATAAGTTTGGGTATGTTGTGGCTTCATTTTCATTAAACTCTAAAAAGTGTTTAATTTCTTTCTTTATTCCTTCCTTGTCCAAGGTATCATTGAGAAGAGTGTTGTTCAGTTTCAATGTGAATGTTGGCTTTCTATTATTTATTTTGTTATTGAAGATCATCCTTACTCCATGGTGATCTGATAGGATACATAGGACAATTTCAATATTTTTGTATCTGTTGAGGTTATTTTGTGACCAATTATGTGGTCAATTTTGGAGAAAGTACCATGAGGTGCTGAGAAGAAGGTATATCCTTTTGTTTTGAGATAAAATTTTCTGTAGATATCTGTTAGATCCATTTGTTTCATAACTTCTGTTAGTTTCACTGTGTCCCTGTTTAGTTTCTGTTTCCATGATCTGTCCATTGGTGAAAGTGGTGTGTTGAAGTCTCCCACTATTAGTGTGTAAGGTGCAATGTGTGCTTTGAGCTTTACTAAAGTTTCTTTAATGAATGTGGCTGCCCTTGTATTTGGAGCATAGATATTCAGAATTGAGAGTTCCTCTTGGAGGATTTTACCTTTGATGAGTATGAAGTGCCCCTCCTTGTCTTTTTTGATAACTTTGGGTTGGAAGTCAATCTTATCAGATATTAGGATGGCTACTCCAGCTTGTTTCTTCATACCATTTGCTTGGAAAATTGTTTTCCAGCCTTTCATTCTGAGGTAGTGTCTATCTTTTTCTCTGAGATGAGTTTCCTGTAAGCAGCAAAATGTTGGGTCTTGTTTGTGTAGCCAGTTTGTTAGTCTATGTCTTTTTATTGGGGAGTTGAGACCATTGATATTAAGAGATATTAAGGAAAAGTAATTGTTGCTTCCTGTTATTTTTCTTGTTAAAGTTGGCATTCTGTTCTTGTGGCTGTCTTCTTTTAGGTTTGTTGAGGGATTATCTTCTTGTTTTTTCTAGGGCTTGGTTCCCGTCCTTGTATTGGTTTTTTTCTGTTATTATCCTTTGAAGGGCTGGATTCTTGGAGAGATAATGTGTGAATTTGGTTTTGTCGTGGAATACTTTGATTTCTCCATCTATGGTAATTGAGAGTTTGGCTGGGTATAGTACCCTGGGCTGGCATTTGTGTTCTCTTAGTGTCTGTATAACATCTGTCCAGGCTCTTCTGGCTTTCATAGTCTCTGGTGAAAAATCTGGTGTAATTCTGATAGGCTTGCCTTTATATGTTACTTGACCTTTTTCCCTTACTGCTTTTAATATTCTATCTTTATTTAGTGCATTTGATGTTCTGATTATTATGTGTCGGGAGGAATTTCTTTTCTGGTCCAGTCTATTTGGAGTTCTGTAGGCTTCTTGTATGTTCATGGGCATCTCTTTCTTTAGATTTGGGAAGTTTTCTTCAATAATTTTGTTGAAGATGTTTGCTGGTCCTTTGAGTTGAAAATCTTCATTCTCATCCACTCCTATTATCCGTAGGTTTGGTCTTCTCATTGTGTCCTGGATTTCTTGGATGTTTTGAGTTAGGATCTTTTTGCATTTTCCATTCTCTTTGATTGTTGTGCCGATGTTCTCTATGGAATCTTCTGCACCTGAGATTCTCTCTTCCATCTCTTGTATTCTGTTGCTGATGCTGGCATCTATGGTTCCAGATTTCTTTCCTAGGGTTTCTATCTCCAGTGTTGCCTCACTTTGGGTTTTCTTTATTGTGTCTACTTCCCTTTTTAGGTCTAGTATGGTTTTGTTCATTTCCATCATCTGTTTGGATGTGTTTTCCTGTTTATCTATAAGGACTTCTACCTGTTTGGTTGTGTTTTCCTGTTTTTCTTTAAGGACTTGTAACTCTTTAGCAGTGTTCTCCTGTATTTCTTTAAGTGAATTATTAAATTCCTTCTTTATGTCCTCTACCATCATCATGAGATATGCTTTTAAATCCAGGTCTACCTTTATCAGGTGTGTTAGGGTGCCCTGGACTGGGCGAAGTGGGCGTTCTGCATTCTGATGATGGTGAGTGGTCCTGGTTTCTGTTAGTAGGATTCTTACGTTTACCTTTCGCCATCTGGCAATCTCTGAAGTTAGTTGTTATAGTTGTCTTTGTTTAGAGATTGTTCTTCTGCTGATTTTGTTACCCTCTATCAGCAGACGTGGGAGACTAGCTCTCTCCTCTGAGTTTCAGTGGTCAGTGCAGTCTCTGCAGGCAAGCTCTCCTCTTTCAGGGAAGGTGCACAGTTATCTGGTGTTTGGAACTCCTTCTGGCTGAAGATGAAGGCCCAAAACAGGATCTTTCCCAGAAGCTGTGTTGCTTTGGCCAGGAAGGTGGCCGGTTGTCTGGAACCAAAGATGGTGCCGCCTCAGAAGCCCTCTGGCTCTCGCCTGTCCCAGAAACGGCTGGCCTCTGTATTCCACACCCTCACCCGTGCAGCCTGCCCTCTGCGGAGTCCGGGAGCCAGGGAGGCTCCCGCTGGGGCCTGAGGCAGAAACCTTTCGGGCCAGGTGGACCCCTGTGCTCTCACCAGGAAGGTGGCCGGTTGTCTGGAGCCGAAGATGGCGCCGCCTCAGAAGCTCTGTGGCTCTGGCCTGTCCTAGAAACGGCTGGCCTCTGTATTCCACACCGTCACCCGTGCAGCCTGCCCTCCGCGGAGTCCCGGAGCCAGGGAGGCTCTCGTCGGGGCCTGAGGCAGAAACCTCTAGGGCCGGGCAGACCCCTGTGCTCTCACCAGGAAGGTAGCCGGTTGTCTGGAGCCGAAGATGGCGCCGCCTCAGAAGTTCTCTGGCTCTAGCCTGTCCCAGAAACTGCTGGCCTCTGTATTCCACACTGTCACCCGTGCAGCCTGCCCTCCGCGGAGTCCTGCCTCAGAAGTTCTCTGGCTCTAGCCTGTCCCAGAAACTGCTGGCCTCTGTATTCCACACCGTCACCCGTGCAGCCTGCCCTCCGCGGAGTCCCGGAGCCAAGGTGGCTCCTGCCGGAGCCTGAGGCAGTCACTCCAGTTTCTTTTTGGAGGCACTCAGAGCTATGAGTTTTCCTCTTAGGACTGCTTTCATTGTGTCCCATAAGTTTGGGTATGTTGTGGCTTCATTTTCATTAAACTCTAAAAAGTCTTTAATTTCGTTCCTTATTTCTTCCTTGATAAATTTATCATTGAGTAGAGTGTTGTTCAGCTTCCATGTGTATGTGGGCTTTCTATTATTTATGTTGTTATTGAAGATCCGTCTTTGTCCATGATGATCTGATAGGGTGCATGGTATTATTTCAATATTTTTGCATCTGTTGAGACCTGCTAGGTGTCTGATTATATGGTCAATTTAGGAAAAGTACAGTGAGGTGCTGAGAAGATATATCCTTTTGTTTTAAGATTAAATGTTCTATAGATATCTGTTAAATCCATTTGTTTCATAAGTTCTGCTAGTTTCACTGTGTTTCTGTTTAGATTCTATTTCCAAGATCTGTCCATTGATGAGAGTGGGGTGTTGAAGTCTTCCACTATTATTTTGTGAGGTGTAATATGCACCTTGAATTTTAATAGTTTTTTTTAACGAATGTGGATGCCCTTGCATTTGGAGCATAGATGTTCAGAATTGAGAGTTCATCTTGGTAAATTTTATCTTTGATGAGTAAGAAGTGTCGCTTCTTTTCTTTTTTGAGAACTTTATGTTGAAAGTCGATTTTATTCAATATTAGAATGACTACTCCAGCTTGTTTCTTGGGACCATTTCTTGGAAAATTGTTTTCCAGCCTTTTACTCTAAGGTAGTGTCTGTCTTTGTCCCTGAAGTGGGTTTTCTGCATTCAGCAAAAAGTTGGGTCTTGTTTATCTAATGTCTGTTAGTCTATGTCTCTTTATTGGGGAATTGAGTCCATTGATATTGAGATATTAAGGAGAAGTCTCTATTGCTTTCTGTTATTTTTGTTGTTAGAGTTGGAATTCTGTATATGTGGCTATCTTCTTTATGTTTGTTGAAAGATTACTTTCTTGATTTATTTGAGCTTAGTTTCCCTCTTTGTGTTGGATTTTTCCCTTTATTATTCTTTGAAGGAATGGATTTGTGGAAAGACATTGTGTAAGTTTGATTTTGTCATGGAACACCCTGGTTTCTCCATCTATGGTAATTGAGAGTTTTGCTAGGCATAGTGGCCTGGACTGGCATTTGTGTTCTCTTAGGGTCTGTATGACCTCTGCTCAGCATCTTCTGGCTTTCATAGTCTCTGGGGAGAAGTTGGGTGTAATTCTAATAGGCCTTCCTTCATATGTTACTTGACCTTTTTCCCTTACTGCTTTTAATATTCTTTCTTTGGTTTGTGCATTTGGTGTTTTGATTATTATGTGATGGGAGGAATTTCTTTTCTGGTCTAAACTACTTGGAGTTCTGTAGATTTCTTGTATGTTCATGGGCATCCATTTCTTTAGTTTCGGGATGTTTTCTTCTATAATTTTGTTGAAGATATTTATTGGCCCTTTAAGTTGGAAATCTTCCTCCTCATCTATACCTATTATCCTTAGGTTTGGTCTACTCATTGTGTCCTGGATTTCCAGGATGTTTTGAGTTAGGATCTTTTTGCATTTTGTATTTTCTTTGATTGTTGTGTCAATGTTTTCTATGGTATATTCTGCACCTGAGATTCTCTCTTCTATCTCTTGTATTCTGTTGGTTATGCTTGTATCAATGGCTCCTGACTTCTTTCTTAAGTTTTCTATTTCCAGAGTGGTCTCCCTTTGTGATTTCTTTATTGTTTCTATTTCTATTTTTAGGTGGATGGTTTTGTTCAATTCTTCCACCTGTTTAATGTGTTCTCCTGTATTTCTCTAAAGGAGTTATTTATTTCCTCTTTATAGTCCTCCGTCATCATCATGAGAAGTGACTTTAGATCCATATCTTGCTTTTCTGGTGTGATGGTGTATCCAGGACTTGCAATGGTGGGATAATGCCAAGTGACCTTGGTTTCTGTTTCTTCTGTTCTTATGATTGCCTCCTGCTATCTGATTATCTCAAGTACTTGCTGCCCTCAATATATCTGATTGGAGCCTGTCCTTCCTGTAATCCTGGTTGAGTCTGAACTCCTCAGAGTCCAGCTTTCTGTGTGATCCTGTGATTCCAGGATTCTGCAAACCAGTGATCCTAAGATGCTGGGAGTGTTAGGGCACCTGGGGCTTGGAGAGTCCTCTGGGGACCATGGGACTGTCCACCGAGTTCACACCCAAGGTTAACCAGAGCTGGCACTGACCTATATCTTTCATTTGGAAATTATAAGGTCTGACTCTAGCATGTCTTAAAAATACACTAATTTTGCAACTGAGAAAAAGGTGATCATAAGATAGCTGATGTGAAGGGAAGTAGTATCTCTTTAGAATATCTCTTTTTTCAAAAAAGTGTGATCATAAAGTCATTGTTATAACATGAACATAGATTTCAGCTTCAAAAAATAGTGCATATTTCTCTTAAGGCAACCACACTTAAATATTTGCATCTGGAAGCTTTGAGGAAAAAATTGCATAGACTTCACATAAAATAAAAAAATCTTAGATGGACATTCTCTAGCTGTGGGAAGTTGCTTATTGGGTAATAAAAAAACAAATATATTGTAAACAAATTATTTAGACAGAGATAGGTAAGTAAGTAAATAAATACAGTATTTATTCTAAAATGTTTTAGTTGCTCATCTGAAAATCAAATACCAATAAGTGTTATTAGTTAATTGTTTTTTTACTAGTACACATTTGAAACAGGGTCTACAAGGCTGGCCTCAGACACAATCTTCCCACCTTAGCAGGCTGGGATAGAGTAAATCCAACTATGCCCAGCTTTTTATTCTTTATTTACATTTCTGGTTATGCTTATATAGGGTATTTGCTCACTATACTTAGCAGAATTATTGTCTTTAGTAATTTCTTTAAATACTAGACTAGAGCGAATCAACTCATTTGTGTCATATTTTTAAAAATAATAGATACCATGCAATGGAGCTATCAAATAAAGTCTCCGTCACTTAATTAATAGACATAAAATTATTCATCTTGTAAAATGAGATTTCCTAGTTTTGGAGAGAGATAATTAAGTTGACATTCTAATTAGAACACTGGAAAGTAGCTTTATTTACAAAGGAAGGCAGAGCAAATTGTATGTTGTTTCTATATTTTAAGACTTATTTTTCATATTTTGTTCCCACAAATATTTTGAATGACAAGAACAAAACATACTTTACGGCATAGAAGTTTCCAAATTGCTCTTTCTGTATTCTATGCTGCTCATCATTTCTCTTCCAGTCAGCAGAGTCTATTTGCTGATTAATGTTCTAAAATTCTTCTCAAAGTTCTTCTTCTCTTGGGTATCACAGTCAAGAATGGTGCAAGGAAAGACTGCTGCATTAGCAGCTCAATTCTTCCTCATTTTGGTAACCTGGTGCCTTAGTACCTTAACAGAAACACTCCTGTCTGAGCTCACAAATGTCCTTTTTGCCACAAGCCTATGTTTTCAGTGTCCCAGGGCATTGTTAAAGAAATAGCCCCTTGCTCTGTTGTTGGAAATGAAGTGATCATTGCTTTCTCTCCTCTGTCTTTCCAAAAGTGGAGTTCCTTTCCTTTTCCCTTGACACAGCTTAGTCTGGCTCTAAGAGATGGTACTCTCTCTCTCTCTGTGAGTGTGTGTGTGTGTGTGTGTGTGTGTGTCTGTGTGTGTGCTGTGCAGTGTATACAGTGTGTACTAGCAGGTTCTACTAAATATTTTTAAAACTTCATACTAAGCCTTCATTAATCCTTGAAAAATAGGAAGAGGAAATAATTTTCTCATTTACTCTATTCAACAAATGTTACCTTCCTCCAAGCAAAGACATCAGAAAAAAAGAATTCCATATGCACTTTATGAATATATATCCAAAATTGTCAATGAAATATTAGAAAACTAATGTGAGCAACTATAAAAATTGTTTCATACCCCACCTACATGTGAAATATTATGGGAAGGTTGTTTTATTATCTGAATAGATTTAGAAATGCATCTGGCAAAATCTAACTCTATTTCATGGTAAAAATCACTCAAGTATGAACAAATGAAATACTCTTTTGTAACTAAATATAGAAATCTTATAGCTACTGTCACCTTTAATGATAATAACTGGATTCTTCCCCTAACTAAGAAATAAGGCTAGATGGGACTGGCCGTGAACTGCTTTTGCATGGGCTGCTCTTGGTAAGATCTGAGTCCAGTTTCTCGTACCCACAGGGGAGAGTACAACTCCTTTTGGCTTCAGATCCAGGCAATCCCAAACCCTCTTCTGGGCAAAGGCAAAGCAGACATACTACCCCCATCCACACAACTGACAATAAAATAAATATTTAAAATGGAAAAGGATATTTATTTTTAACTATTCCTGTTTAGTATTTTACTGAATGTTCTTTCCAGGTCAACTAATTTGGAAAAAAGCCATAAAACTAAGGTTCAACAAATTTGAAGTAATTGAAACCATATTGTATGAATGTTCTCTCTGACCATATTTGAATCAAGTTAGAAATCAGCTGTTTATCAGGTTTAGGAGTTCTCTGGTGGAATTTTTAGGGTCACATATATAGTATCATATCATCTGCAAATAGTGATATTTTGGCTTCTTCCTTTCCAATTTGTATCCCCTTGATCTCCTTTTGTCAAATTGCTCTGGCTAGGACTTCAAGTACTATATTAAATAGGTAGGGAGAAAATGGGCAGCCTTGTCTAGTCCCTGATTTTAGTTGAATTGTCCCTTATAAGGATTTGCCTTATAAGGAGCCTGCACTGGGCTTTTCTGCCACCATGAACTCTGCCATGACTTGTCTACCATGATGAACTAAAATTAGAGCTGAGAGCCTTCTTTTCTATTAAATTGCTTCTTGTGATACATTTACACAATGACAAATGGATGGATCTGGAGGATATCATCTTGACTGAGGAAACCTAATCACAAAAGAACTCACTTGATATGCACTCACTGATAAGTGGATATTAGTCCAGAAACTTAGAATACCCAAGATACAATTTGCAAAACACAAGAAAATCAAGAAGAAGAGAGACAAAGGCCTGGATATTTCATTCCTCTTTAGAATAGGGAACAAAATACCCATGGAAGGAGTTACAGAGTCAAAGTTTGGAGCTGAGATGAAAGGATGGACCATCCAGAGACTGCCCCACCTGGCGATCCATCCCATAATCAGCCACCAAAAGCAGACACTGTGGTATATGCCAGCATGTGGATGCTCACAGTCAGCTATTAGATGGAACACAGGACCCTTCAAATGGAGGAGCTAGAGAAAGTACCCAAGGAGCTGAAGGGGTCTACAACCCTATAGGTGGAACAACATGAACTAACCAGTACCGCCAGAGCTCATATGTAGCTTCATATGTAGCAGAGGATGACCTAGTCGGCCATCATTGGGAAGAGAAGCCCTTGGTCTTGCAAACTTTATTCCCCAGTACAGGGGAATGCCAGGGCCAAAAGTGGGAATTACTGCCTTAATTGCAATTTAACTTCGTTTGCATTATATACCACAGTCTTAGTTCAGCAACTGCATACCGCTCATTTTGTTAATGATATGCATAAGAACATTTCTGTAGCCTTGTCAGAGCTGCATATTATAGATAAAAAATTGGAAATGAATGTTAATGCCCTATAAGAAGTAGTGCTGGCAATAGAACAAGATATTGCTAATATTAAGACCAGGTTAGTTACTAAATGTCATGCTTCTTTCCAATACATTTGTGTTATCCCCTTACCTTATAATACAACCAGTGATTGGGAAAAGACTAAAGCTCATTTTCAGGGAGTATGGAGACATACTGATATTTCTCATGATTTGGAACAGTTAAAGGCAGAAATTTCAGATATTAGTAAAAGTCATTTGGACACTTGGAACATTGATGAATTGGCTAGAGATTTGAAAAACAACCTAAGTGCATTCAACGCCCTGGATTGGGTTCAATATATAATCCTACTTGTTATTATTTTTGGCATTGTTTTACTAGTAATTGTTGTGTTTCCACTCATCTTTAGAGTGCTCCTGAGGTCTGTAGCTACGATGAGGCAGGACATCCTGGAACTTAGGCTGAAAAATAAAAAAAGAAAGGGAGAAATGCCATGTGCTCTGGTCGAGTCAGCTTGACAAGCCGAGAGACTTAGAAGCTACTCACTGAGGCAGAAGAGTTTCACAGAAACTTGCTCCTGGAGTCTGGCGTTCTCTCTAACCCATACATTAATTTTCCATTCCCGCGTTAGTCTAGTGTATGGATCCACGTGCTCTCTTTTAATATTATCCTATTATAAGTGCCTTTTAAGATTGAATTTTGACATAGCTAAACCTTAGTGTTCCAACAGTCCTAGAATGTCCTTGAGCAAGACCATGGGCTTGAAATGCAGTAAGAATGTAAAAGCTAAGTCACTCCCTTACACAGGAATTTACCATCACTAAGGAAGAAGGAAGTTTCAGAGAAACCAGAATAGATACTTAGAACTATAGCGGAGTTACACCCATACACACGTATTTACAATGGTCTAAGGGGAAGGTGGACTATACAATAGACTAAAATAGGAACTATGGCAAGGACGAGAAGCCCTTGACCCTGGCTTCTAAGATTAGTGAATCTTAGGTGGAGCCCTTGTTATTCCCAGTTGTTAACAATAAATTCTATCCCAGGTGATTCCCATTAGACCTTCTGTGTTTGCATTCCTCTGTATTATGTAAGATTCTGGTTACCTCTTTGTACCTTGCGGGTATGTCACCCAACTTCCTTATTGTCTTCTACATAAAAAATCTGATGCTCGATTTAACATAATACATTAAGATCCTACACAACCTTTCCTGTGTGCATCTGTCTCTCAATTCATCCAACGCTTTATCCACTCGTGACTAGAGACCCATTCCATGCAGACAAGGGGGCCCAGAGGGTCTGCGGCAGGTGGGTAGGGATACAGGGCTGGGGGAGGGTATAGGGGACTTTCGGGATAACATTTGAAATGTAAATGAAGAAAATATCTAATAAAAAATTGAAAAAATAATTTAAATAAATAATTTTACCTAATAAATTCCATGACATAAAAAAGTGGCTTCTTTCCTGGGTTCTATGTCTGCAATGAGAATAGTAACTAATCTTACATCGCAGTAACAGGAGATGTGATGTGCAGAAGTCACTGAGTGAGCCATGCTTGGTTTTGCTTGTTTTATTTTCCAAACTTCTATAAGCCTATTATCAATCCATGCTGACATACTTTAAGATGTGTTGGCATGTCCCAACTTAATGAACTTTTTGTTCTGTCGGCAAGTATTTTTATTACATTCATGTGCTTCCAGAATGCACAACATTTTTTATTTGCGGTTGCTGTGAAGTTTTGATACATCTGTGATTGATGAACAAGATATTATTAACATTTCAGTGCAAAATAGTTTGTCCTGTGCATGATATTAGGGTGTCTTAGTTGCTTTTCCTGCTGCTGTGATAAAACCCTTGAACAGAAGCAAGCTTAAGGCAGGAATGGTTTATTTTGCCTCAGTTTGAAGTTAACAGTTCATCACAGCTGGAAAGTCACAAGGAATGGTCATTGGGCTAGCTAGTAACATTGTCTTTTTTATTATTATGTTTATTATTTTTTATTTGTGTATGTATGAATGTCTGTGTGTGGGTAGGTGCAGGTGATGGAAGTTGCAGAACTGAGAAGACAGTCTTGGATTTCCTGGTGCTGGAACTACAGATAGTTGAGAGCTGCTTAAGGTGCATACTAGGAACTAAACTCAGGTCCTCTAGAAGAGCAGTAAACTCTCTCATCTGATAAGTCATCTCTCCAGCCCCTAAATCCCTCTCTATACAGTCCTGGAGCACACCCTAGGGAAAGGTGCCATCCAAAGTAGTATGTAGTGAGAAGAGTCAGAGACCTCTTAGATGAACTTGGAATAAGTCACTCGGACATAAATGGCATCAGTGATACCTGTGGTCCAGATCTGTTTAGGGAGTTTCCTGCCTCTTCATGGATTAATCTTAGAGCCAGGATATGCTTCTAGCCCCTTGTCCTTCCTCCTAGACAACAGTGGATGGATGCAGAACATTCTTGCTCTTGACGTGCTAATATGTACATTCCTGGAAGCCCAGTTCCCTTCCTATCAGACAGCGACTATCAGAATGATTGATGCTATACTTCCCACCCACATATCACCCACATTGCCTTTGTTTGTCCTTGAGACTGAAGTCTGTTCTTATTAAAATAGTTTGTCTCTTTATACATATTGGATGGAAATTTGTAGTCTCTTGGTTATCTAATTTTCTCTTATTTATTCTATGAAGTCATGGATAGACTACTTTAGTTATTGTGTTCTCAGGAAACATTTATGTTCCAGGGATGAAATCAAAAGAAAATAACAGTAAAGGGAGAAAGAAAGAAGGACAGTACAACATCATTGCTTCTTGACCTTTCTAGTGTTTCCCAGTGAGGTTTTCCCATGGCACCCTCCCATTTCCAGCTCCTAAAGCTGTCCCATATTAAAATCCAGGGTGTACTGCCTCATCATTACTTTCAGCTTTGTATGATTATTGTCCTAGTTGCCTACAAACCAGGCCTCACTTTCTGCTTCTGCTTTCCAGATTACAGATTGTGTATCTGCCAGTTTCTTTCCTGGGACTCCTCAGTTCTAATGAGGCCCTAACAAAGAAGAAACCAGAACTGCTTTTTGAAGAAGAAAACCAAAAAACCAAAAAACCAAAAAACCAAAAAACAAAAAACTGTGACCCATCTCACCCCTGAGCATTGAGGCTCTTAGTACCTTATGTAGTTCTGGTTTCAAGCCCAAATTGGAAAATGGGCTTAAAAACTAAATGACCCTCAGGGAACAAACTTAAGTGAGATTTAAATTAGAGGTAATTAATTGATTGCTATGATCTGAATGTGCCCCTCTAGAATTCACATTAAAACTTAATCTCATTGCAACATTGTTAAAAGATGGACATTTTCATTTACAATATCATGATGTCTTCTCAAGAATGGAAAAATTTGTGGTGTTGTTAAAAAAAGAAACCTTAGCTTTATTACCATTGGGATATTTTTTTTGTATTCTGATCGGGAAGGACACCATTCACACGTTAATAAGGCATAGCAACAGAATCCTGCCTTAGATGTAAGGAATGTTATTACCAGACACTCAGTTTGCTAGCAAAATCTGGCAGAGTGGTAAAAACTACAGTTCTGTTCCTCAAGTTACCCACTTGTAGGCATCTTGTCACAGTGGGAAGGAAGGGTTAAGATTGCTTAGGGTGCAGGCCCCCATATACACTGTAGTTTGATTGTTTTGTTTTTTTTCCATTTTTTATTAGGTATTTAGCTCATTTACATTTCCAATGCTAAACCAAAAGTCCCCCATACCCACCCCCCCCACTCCCCTACCCACCCACTCCCCCTTTTTGGCCCTGGCGTTCCCCTGTACTGGGGCATATAAAGTTTGCAAGTCCAATGGGCCTCTCTTTGCAGTGATGGCCGACTAGGCCATTTTTTGATACATATGCAGCTAGAGACAAGAGCTCCGGGGTACTGCTTAGTTCATATTGTTGTTCCACCTATAGGGTTGCAGTTCCCTTTAGTTCCTTGGGTGCTTTCTCTAATTCCTCCATTGGGGTCCCTGTGGTCCATTCAATAGCTGACTGTGAGCATCCACTTCTGTGTTTGCTAGGCCCTGGCATAGTCTCACAAGAGAGAGCTATATCTGGGTCCTTTCAGCAAAATCTTGCTAGTGTATGCAATGGTGTCAGTGTTTGGAAGCTGATCATGGGATGGATCTCTGGATATGGCAATCACTAGATGGTCCATCCTTTCGTCACACTTCCAAATTTTGTCTCTGTAACTCCTTCCATGTGTGTTTTGTTTCCTATTCTAAGAAGGGGCAAAATGTCCACACTTTGGTCTTCATTCTCTTGAGTTTAATGTGTTTAGCAAATTGTATCTTATATCTTGGGTATCCTAAGTTTCTGGGCTAATATCCACTTATCAGTGAGTACATATTGTGAGAGTTCCTTTGTGATTGGGTTACCTCACTCAGGATGATGCCCTCCAGGTCCATCCATTTGCCTAGGAATTTCATAAATTCATTCTTTTTAATAGCTGAGTAGTACTCCATTGTGTAAATGTACCACATTTTCTGTATCCAATCCTCTGTTGAGGGGCACCTGGGTTCTTTCCAGCTTCTGGCTATTATAAATAAGGCTGCTACGAACATAGTGGAGCATGTGTCCTTCTTACCAGTTGGGGCATCTTCTGGATATATGCCCAGAAGAGGTATTGCTGGATCTTCCAGTGTAGTTTGTTTTTATGGAGTGTGAAACTTTCCTGATTCTTTTGAAGACAGAGAAAGACCAGGATTCAATTCATACTGGATAGATACTGATTGCTCACCTAGTGTACTGCCGCATACAGAAATCCATATGAAACCAGAGATTAATCATAGAAACCAGTTTTCTAATGTGAGTGTTGGTTGCAACATTGTGAAGTTGTTAAACACACATGAGTAGGCAGTGAGCATGACACCCAGGTCACTACAAGGCAAAATCAAAATCTCTTCTTTTCTCTTCCTCTCTGTCTTTTCTTTATGGGAAGAAAGGATTGAGGGGGCTTCCTCCGGAGCACCATCTTGAGAAGTACTTATGCCAGTTGTTATTCTATTCAATTCCCGTTTGGTAATTAGAAATTGCAAAGTCTGCCTGAAATTTGCTATAAGAAGGAAACAAATCATAGACCAAGAAAGTGTTTGGCAAGCTTTAAGTCACGCATGGGACAATTTATACAGGGGAGCAGACTGTGGATGACCAATGAGGCCTGGCTTCTTCCTATTCCTGGGCTGTGAGTAGCATCAGAGATTTTGCATCTCAGAAAGATGCTGTCAGGGATCCTGATGTTCGATACTGGTTGTCAACATGATTACATCTGAGATCAACTAAAAAACCTGACTCTGGCCGGGCAGTGGTGGCACACGCCTTTAATCTCCGCACTTGGGAGGCAGAGGCAGGTGGATTTTTGAGTTCGAGGCCAGTCTGGTCTACAGAGTGAGTTCCAGGACAGCCAGGGCTATACAGAGAAACTCTGTCTCGATAAAACAAAAACAAAAACAAAACCCCCAAAAAACAAATAGCAAAAACCCATGACTCTGGGAAAATCTGTGAGGTTGTTTCCTAAAAGGGGGGAACTTCCTCTATTATATGAAAGGAAAGACACTCACTTCCTCCAAGTGAGCGGAACCTTCTAATTGTACTTCAGTTCTGAAGAAGCTCACGGGAAAATATTGCCTTTTGTGCTTCCACTGTGAGTGAGTGTGCTTTCTGATGCCATCTCATCTCTCTTGATGTCCTTGTTTTACATCCTCATGCAGTAACTTCAACCTTCCAGTGTGAACCAGTGGCTTTCAGGTATCCTCCTTCTGTACCAGATTTTTACTACAAAAGTGTCCAGCCTCAGGGACTGAGCAATGACCAGGTCCAGCCTCTCCAGCATGCAGCCAGCCATTGTAGAACTACCCAGAATGCATCATGTCAGATAACCTAACAAATATCCTCTTAGTATGTATCCAATCCCTTTACTCTCTTCCTCTAAGATAGTGATTTTTCAAGACGCTTCCAAACCTGGGCTCTTCGCCAACTTGACAGCTTCCTCCAGTGTAGTCTATTATTCATAAGATTACCCAAAATGGGCTCCATTTTAATTCTTTTGATTTTGTTTACTAATATCCATTTTTCTGATATAAAAATAAATTATATGGCAATTAAACTGATTCTGGGGGCAGCAATTAAACTGATTGGGGAGTAGGCATCCCTCTGAAGTTCTCCAAAGAATGACTTTCCAATTTATTTATATTGTTTGCCTCATGATACTCCTCCCTTTTTTTTAAAAAAAGCATGATTTCTCTGTGAAGTGAATAAGTTATAAATTCTACTTCAGAAAAACATATAAAATTTAAAACATCAAAATACTACACCAAACAATTGTTATCTACCTAACACTAACTTAATTTCATCATGTATGTTCTAATTTCATAGACTTCATACCATTTAGATGGAAACAGTGGATGTGCACACAAAGCTATATGGGGGATGTATGTGGCTTTCAACTGGTTTGTCGTAAAGTCTCTGGTTATTCTGGGGGCAGCTGAATTAAACAATAGAGGCATTTAAGTTTGGACTAACGGCCCAACTGGCATGTCAGTATCAGAAGGGAGAAAACAGAGACATTATTGTGTCTACAACAGTAAGTGTTTCCAAACTTATTTTATTTAATAGCTTCCAATGGCTGAAGACTTCAATATCAAATAATTATTTTTCATCTGAAAAATGTAAGTTTAAAGATTTTTTTTTAATGGAACTTAATACTCTTTTGGGAATTCAATGCTTTGCTTTGTTTTAAGACTTTGTGGTGGCTTTGCTAAGTCATTTACGTAGACATAAATCATGTTTTGGGGAATGTCAGCATAAGAATCTTTCTATTCATTTCAATAAGGACAAGTGAAAGACACGGTCATGTTTGAAGTGCTGAATAATACAAATTATCACTTATATTTTTATATTTGTGTTGTGGTTCTAAGGCAAATATTTATAATACACATAAAAGTGCAAACACAGAGCGAAAAGGAGGATGGCGGGAGGAAGGGAGGGAGGGAGAAAGGGGGAGATAGGGAAAGAGAGAGAGAGAGAGAGAGAGAGAGAGAGAGAGAGAGAGAGAGAAAGAGAGAGAGAGAGGAGAGAGAGAGAGAGAGAGAGAGAAAGAGAGAGAGGAGAGAGAGAGAGAGAGAGAGATATTTTAGTACTCTGGTTCTGAGATCAGCTAAAAATTTCAATAATCCCCTGTGAAAAAAAAGAGACCTTTATTTTATTTTTTTTTCAAAAGCTGCTAGGAAAAATGTCTTCTAAATAGACATTCCTAATGAAATCTTTGTAAATGATTAAAAGACCTTAAACTCAAGAATGATGGCATAATGACGGTTTCAGTGAAGAAAATGGCTACCCAGCATAGAAAAAGAACCAGTTAAAAATCACAACAATTAAAAAAATATTTTCAGTGACAACTTCCACTTTCCTGGTAAGCTTTCCCATAAAATTTATAAACTACTTTAAGAGAGAATATAGACTAATCAGTTTGTTTCAGTTTCTTCAGTTTTCTAGTCAAGGAGCCAGACTAAAAGCTAGTTTTTTCCCAATTCTAATGATTCACATTAATATATGGTATTAAAGTGGCCCCATTAGTCTATTCAGATGATAACAGAAAAGGCAGCTTAAGCGGCTGAACCCCTGGCAAGGCAACTGTTTGTTGATAATAAAGGAAAGGATTAAGTGATCAAAGACACTACCCCAAGTCCTAACCCGCTCAGGTTCTACTCAGTGCCTCTGCTTCCAAGTCAGCGTGGTCATCAAATATATTACATTGTTTTGCTTTATTAAAGACTTGAAGAATCTCAGGTCTCCTCTGCTGGAAATCTTTCTTTATCATTTTTGGGATGAGATCAGGATTTCCCATTTTTAAAGGAGACCTCAACATTCAGATGTGAACTTGAAGACAGGGGCTACAGATCATTCCCAGACTGCCTGGGATTCAGGGACACCGAGGAACAGATGTGACCACAGCAATAGCTTTAGGTTATTATTTCTTGCCCCAAGGAACCACTTCTCCAGTGTTTTCTCTGTTCTAGTGGAAAAGTATACTCTAACTCGTATCTGGTATCTAGGCTACTTTCCTGTGTGTGTGTGTGTGGGAACAACCCTAAAGTATGAAAGATTGAGAAAAGTGGATCTATAACCTTCGTGAGTTGTGCCAAACTCGCATTCTAGACACCTAATACCACTTAAGCCCTAGACGTCTTCTTACTGTAAACCGTGAATCTTGCCATCACTGTGCTACAGTCTTGAGCCTTTTAAGGCAATCTGTGATTTAAAAATTATTTCCTTTACTCCAGGGAATGGTATAATAAGGTGGAATCCTTCGAGTGGCTAGTATAGTAAAAGCAGAAAGCCCACTGATTTTGTTTGGCAAAGAGAATTTCTCAACATTTCTGGGTGAAGTAGGATTAATATTTAACAAACCATTCAAAATAATTGCTCTTATATGGGAGTAATGTACAGCAAAGTTGTTTCTAAGACCATCCATGAAGAATTCTAAGTACCTTAACTCTTCTACTTCTTCTAGGCCACTTCTCAGTACAGATTTCATGCATCAGGTGAAAGCAGATTATACCCTTGATGTATATCTCTGTTTCTTATGTTATTATCAATGCCCAATTTAGTTTAAGACCTTTTTACACAGTATAAGAATTACAATATAACTGAGCTGTCAACAAAAAAATTGTTTCTGTTCATTCTTGTTTTACATAAAAAATCGAATTAGTTTTTTATCTACTAACTTTGGGGACATGATTAGATTAAAGGAAGAAAACAAACAAACAAACCAACCAACCAACCAACCAACCAACCAACCAACCAACCAAGCAACTTACCTCTACAGAGGAATTTGAGATAAAGCAGACAACTGAAAACTCGGGACAATTTTAACAAAAAAGAAAAATTCAGCATGATTTGATGCCTTTCTTTATCTCGTATAAAGGATGTTTGTTACTACGAATGACAAAATAAATTTATTACTTCCTCCTGTCATTATTAAGGCAGTCTAATGATACTGGCTCCGAGAAACAAGTATACAGTTAAAGTCACATGAGACTACAAGATGATATATAAAAGTGTGTGTGAGCTTCTTATGATTGCTCTAGAAGGCTGATATATTAAACCTGTAACATTTTCATTTTACAAAAAAATCAAAAGTATCAGCTATTTTCAGATGGGTTAAAATGCTATTTAAGATTGATTTCAGGTCAAAAAGAGCCAGGCGTGGTGGTGCACGCCTTTAATCCCAGCACTTGGGAGGTAGAGTCAGGCAGATTTCTGAGTTTGAGGACGGTCTGGGCTACAGAGTGAGTTCCAGGACAGCCAGGACTACACAGAGAAACCCTGTCTGGAAAAACCAAAAAAAAAAAAAAAAAAAAAAGATTGATTTCAGGAAAATTGTTAATGTTAGGTTTGTGTATAATTCTTATTTTTCAATATAGTTGGTGGTCAAAGAAGTCATTAAATGATACATGAACATCAAATGCCTTAGGTGAATACCTATTAAAAGGTATGCAAAATATAAATAGGATTGTATATTTTCAAAACTTTAAAATAAGCACAAAGAATATATAGGTCTACATGTTATAATTTCAAAGTCAACACTAGCACATACATTTTTACCTAAATACATACCAGAATACTTCCTATGACAACACATGCACCTACAAACACATTGCCATGCACAGGACCTTGTTTTCTGCATTTGCAAGGAAAGTTAGAATATACAATATAGTACACTGTGTCAACTTAAATCATATTGCAAAGTCAATGAGGATGCCGACAAAAAAAATCTAATGCAAGAAATTAAAGTAGAAGGATATAATTATCCTGTAGATTAAAAACACTGAAGACTGATGATGGAAAGTTGGGGTTTGGATCACTTGTTCCAGTGGTCTTAGAAAATACAGAAGAGAACAGGAGTGTTTGTAAACATTCTCAATATTCAGTTTGGCAAAAGGTATAAGAGCTTTTGTAATCCAGCAATCCAGGCTAGAGATATCGAGCATCTAGGCTTCTGTTTGCAGAGAGACTTTATATCTGTGGGCAGTCCTCCGCAAGGCTAGGGGTGCAGATGGCGATCTGGATGCCCATCTGGATGGGAGCCGACGATTTGCTGGTCTAGCAGGTCGGGAAAATCCTTTTCCATTGGAGGCTTTCACTGCTATGGACTCCTACAACATAAATAAAAGTTTGTAATCTCTTAATACATACCACCTTTATCCAGGAAATAGTCTTCACTTCATCATCATCATCATCATCATCATTGTAACAATAACAAAAGTGTTCATGAGATTTTATACTTAGGGTTCCAATGGGCTTTCTTTCAAGATTTTTTTTTAAGATTTATTTATTTTTTATTTTCTATATATGCATGGTTTACCTGTATGTATGTGCACCACGTATGTGAGTGTTCTACATGGAAGGTAGATTTCTTGTTCCAGTGGATTCCTGGAACTAGAGTTAGAGGCACATGTGAGATACCATGTGGCAACTGGGACTTGAACTCAGGTCTTCTGGAAGAACAGCAAGTGCTCTTATCTCTTTAGCCATCTCCCAGTTCCTCCAACTGGTCTTTGTAATAAAGCTACTATTCTTACATCTGAGACAGGCAGCAAGGACAGACTCAGATGCTATTATCTCACTGACAGGAAAACAATAACCTCAATTTCTTATTGCCCCTTTGGAGACTTAAGTTTAGTTCACTGTTTTTTTGTTTTGTTTTGTTTTGTTTTTAATGAAACAAAGCAATGCAATCTGTTCCTAAGGATCAACAGAAAATAATGCCTCACAAATTTCTAATCAGTGAAAAGAAAGAAACATTCAGCATTTATTCTTAGCTCGGGAGAAATTTGTAGGTTTGTGTTTGTCTCCAGTCACAGCTCCTACAGATTTATAGTTTCAACTATAATGAAGAGAAATGCAATAGCCAGGGAATTATTTGAAATACTTGCTAATGATAATAGCACACCATACACCTTAGAAGTCATGTTAAGTTACATATATTAAAGGACATTTTGTATGAGTCTTCATAGTAAATAACAGCTTGCTTGACCTTTCCCTCACAATCCATGAATACTATCACTTTTAAGTGGATAAAAACAGAAGGATAAAGGCTTATTTAAGTACCCGTTTCTATTATTTTCCATGTAAATACTATCTATGGCTAGCTGTATTTTGTAGACAGTCTTAGTGGCACAAACATACGAGTTCTACTAGACATTGTTTCAAAATATTGTTTTACGCACACGTTCATATGGCTAACCCTATGAGGACATGGGTCGTAAGGTAGGAAAGTATGAACCAGGCATAACTGATAAACCTTTAGAGTAAAACTCTGTAAATCAACAAATGCGTATTTTGCTTTTTTTTTGTATTCTGTTTTTTTTAAAGGAAACAAATAACCTTCCCCAGGTTCTTGAAAGCGTCTTATATTAATCCTATCTTATCTATCTATCTATCTATCTATCTATCTATCTATCTATCTATCTATCTATCTATCTATCTATCTATCTATCTATCTATTATTGTTGAGGTTTGGTCTCACTGCATAGTCCCACATGGCCTGGAACCATTTGGGAAACCACTCCAGTCTCACAGAGGTCCAACTGCTTCTGTCTACTGAGTGTTGAAATTAAAAACACAGGTCACCACAGGTGTCCCTAATATTATTTATCTTAAAGAAATAGTATACTAGATCAAGTTCTAAAAACCATACCCTTAACTCATATTAAGTTATTTCCTCACAGAGGGCCGAGACGTTAGGAAGGCCTGCAACCTACTTACATGATCAAGCAACTGAACTGATTCCAGAGCTATTGCAAAAGATGGATGAAGTCTTTACTTTCTCAACTCTGAAATCTTATTTGAATCTACTCCTTGACCCACTTGCTGATTTCCCAAATACAGCAAACGTTCCATTTGACACATTCTAAACATTGACTCAATGTGATTGCAACCACTTACATCAGAACCGCATTTGGTCCAGTTATTCCTGTAGCCTTTTGAGTTTTGCAGTGCAGACCTTGTCTCTGTCTCATAGGTTTTCAGCAGCTTTTCCACAACACCGTAATTTGATCTGGGATCCGCTGATCTTGGCCGGCTAGAAAAATTGCTTGATCTCCAATCATGCTCATGGAGCATAAGCTGATAGCTGCTGGGGCTCTCACGTGTCTGCGTTTGATTGACCAGGTCTGCCGAGTATATTTTTTCGGGATCACTGAACACATTTTCCATGGGCACAGACACATTGTCACTAGCTTTCAGAACACTGGTCCCACTGTCAACTTCTGATAGGTAAGCTTTCTGAGCAGTGGAGATATCACAGGAATTGAGATTGTCAGGCGATTTTGTATAGATGTCACTTTGCTGTATTGCTTGACAACTTCTGTCTGTTCTAAAAACAGTTCTGTTAAACTCGTCAATCTTTGCAGCCAGCTTTTCATTCCTTGGAGTTGGTTCACAATTGCAGTCGTAAATTCTAACTGGGTCCCTCTGTGTCACTGAGGGAAGAAAGTCATTTTTCACATGAAGATCAAGATGCAATTTCGTAGGGTTATCTGGAAATACCTTTTCAAATTTTGCTCCACTGGAGGTAAAACTGGTTTTTTGAGACGGCCTGGAAGGGCTCTCTCTTGTACCTAATATAGTGTCACATGACCACAAATTAAGTCCAGTGTCTTTGTTACCTGGAAGATTTCTATCTATTTTGACTTCTGGTGTCCAAGAGGAAAACATGGTACTATCTTTCAAACTCTTGCCTTCTTGTGGAAACAACGGAGACTGCCTCAAGAGGAAATGAGGATTGTTATCTGTTTTGTCTTGAATCTCATGGGCCACCCACCTGTGGTATAAATGTTCCTTCAGTCTTTCTTGGGCTTGTTCAGAATATGAGCTGGGGAGATTTCGAGAGGTACTTCTTGGAGGGGGAGTTGGCGGAGTTTCGCCTCTTTGTAAACCAGTTGTACCAATTCCACAGTTGTTCATAGAATTGCTTTGGAGTCCATAGGCACAGCTCAGATTCTTTTTCTGCATTTCTTTCTCCAAATTGGTTGGAAGAATGCCCTGACCTTTGCTGATCAAGTGGTCCTGAGGAGGCACAGGGATTGCCTTTGGCATTTCCTGGAGAACAGGATCTGATTTCATCCTAAACATAAGTCAAGGTGCATTAGTGACAATTTTCTTTTCAAAATGAGCTTTGTGATATGTGATATATAAGTAATGCTATGTGATATATAAGTGATGCTGTATAGAAATACTACGATATATAGGTGATGTGGTTATGTAACACACACACACACACACACACACACACACACACACACATTCTAAATCCACTTACTGCAAGTCCTCCTTATTGTAGGATAAAGTTGTCAGTGTTACATTCATGGATCTAACCCAAATTTTATTCACCAAATTTTATCATCCCTCATTTTCCCTATAATCTGAAAGTTATGCTAGACTCAAACTAGACAATGTAGTCCTTGAGTTTCTGCTCTTGACATTCCCATTTCTAGGCTTTCTTCTGCTATATAGCTTTTCTTCCCCTTTCCCTATGCAACTTCTATTCCCTACTCATAATTTCTCTTTAGACTTTCTCCTTGGGATATAAATAACATTATCATGAGTTCTAGGTAACTCCAAATGCAATGTGCATTTGAACTTTAAAGGAAAATAAGATTATATTTTAGTAACCAAAGAAATGAGCTCTGATAAAGTGTGCCTACTGAGCAAAGAAAGTGATAATGAATGACACAGAAATACTAGACTGCAGCAAATCTTAGAACAGTCTCTTTAAATCACACATTGAGGCTCTGAAATGCTTTCTGGAGGCCATAGGGATGACTGTGAACACTTTACATTTCAATGTTTTTGGCTTTTTTTTTTTTTTGGAGAATTTCAAACAACATAATTTGCTCATATTCTTTGATCTTCCCTCAACTCCCCTCCCAGATCTTCCCTATCTCCCTACTCACCCAACTTCATGTTCTGTTTTCACCATGAGAACTTTGAACTAATTTGATTTGTAAATGAAAGATATCAAGTCTCTGTATAAAACACAAACAGAGCAACAATATGGACTAACAAATCAGAAAATCACATAAGTAAAATAAGTCATACTGTACAACTTATAAAAAGCTTCTATGACAACTTATAATGATGTACAATAAGCACATGCCAACAAATGACAACAGGAAGGCTCAATGGGCAGAGAGGGGGCAGTGCCCAGTGGCTAACAAACTCTACTGCAAGTCAGCACAGAAATTCGCGATTTCCAGACAGCTAAATAATAATAAGGAACCTCACTCTAAGAGAATATCAGATTTCTCAATGAGCTAATTATTGATAAAGAATAATACATATTTAGTATGCACATAATTCTAAATTATTATTTTTTTAACTTAGCTAGAATTTAGTTTAAGCTTTCATAGTGATTCTGACCTAATACAAGAGATTGGGCCATGTAGACATATAATGTGTTATTTTGAAATGTACATTTGCTTATGTCATATCCACATCACTGTTGAGAAATAAATGACCCAGCTTTAAAGTGCTTAAATAGAACATCTCAAATTGTTCAAACACCACATTGTTAAAGCTGTCACAGTTTAAGCCAATTTAACTGGGTTTGTCTATTTGTATATTCCCCCTCTGGTCAAAACTCTGATGGAGAAAGAACTTCAGTAGAGGATACACAGTCATTTTGTACAGACTGTCTACTTTGCCTAAACACTGAAAGAATACAATACACTATTCCTTATTTTTGTTTTTTTTTCTTTTTCAAGACAGTGTTTCTCTGTATAGTCCTGGCTGTCCCGAAACTCACTTTGTAGACCAGGCTGGCCTCGTACTCAGAAATCCGCCTGCCTCTGCCTCCCGAGTGCTGGGATTAAAGGCGTGCGCCACCGCACCGGCTCAATACAATATTCCTAATACTTAAGTTATGAAAAGTACTGGAAGATGACTTTTAAGGATCATGAGCTAAGATATACATGATGAGTCAGTGTAAATTCATAAAATAAAACCAGAATTCTTTTCTATTCTCTGGTCTACAGAGATCATATGTGTTAGCCAGCCTACCTTCTGTGGTTAGAATGCTTTTGGATTTCCTCTTGAAAGGTGCACAATTCTTCACTAACTTTTGCAAGTTCTTCAAGAGCCTTCATAGCATAGCACATAAAAGAGAGCTTTTGTTAGCGTGCTGAAATGCTTCTTTAGAAATAGCTCCCGGCTGACCCCATCTTACTTACTGTGTTAAGGGCGACAGAAAAATCTTTGCTCTCCTTAGAAGTGTTCTCACCAGCCCAGGTCTCACATGCCTTCCTGTCTGTGGCCAAAGGATTCCAAAACTCCACTTTGGTTTCTGTGTGTATGTTTTGTTTTGGAGACCCTTGACTTTCTTCCCCAAGGAAATTCCTTTCTGTTTTCTTTTCCTTTTCTGGATCATCTCGGTAATTCAGCACTCTTAATTTGCATTGTGCCGAGTTGAGGTGATTTGGGGGAAATTCCATTTTATCTTGATCACGGCAAAGATCAATGACCTTAGAATATTCATTCATGTTCATCTTCCTCTGAAGCTTTACTTCCTGGCAAAGCTGTAAAAATTAAAAATTAAAAACTTATTTTTCCTAATTTACTTGAGCAATGAATTCTCTTAAAGGCATTCTCACTTTGTAGCCCTGGGTAGCATAGAACAAATTCTGAAGTCCAGAGTGGCTTCAAACTCTTAAAGATCTACCTGCCTGTGTGACTTGGAAATAAAGCTGTGTGCCAGTATTCGCAGCTTTGATCAATATTCCTAATACTAAGCAAATCATTTGAGTTCTCTCTGCAATATTACAGTGTACTACCATTGGTGTTAATGCTTGTGTATATAGGCAGTGTCTCTAAAATAGGAATTAGCCAGAAAAGTTTTGGGGAACCATAAACCATAAAGACTAATTTTAGTAAGGCAATGCATGGACATTACATTCTATTTTTCTGATGAGAAATCAACTCATTGTCAAATAAAGTAAGTCTGGATCTACACAGAATGTAAAAAGTACATTCACAGAATTACACTGTGCTGTATCAATTACTGACTGTTCTCTCTAAGTGCTTTTTGGATATAACAAGAGTTTAACATTAATAAAATCATATGTTTTACTGTTACACTATTATATAGCAACATTAACTGTCTAAATAGCTGTCCATATCATACAGTAAAGCAATATATTCTCCCCTCTAACTAAGCCCTTGCTAATCATCCCCTCAGTGGGTCAACTGAATTATCAAGGTATAGATATTACAGTGATATCTTGATTGATACAATGATACAGATTCATTTTTAAAAGTTCTTTATTCTGATTAAAACAAATTCATCAGTGTTATATATGATCAAACGGAGCTCTAAAGCTTGAAACATTGACTGCCTCTGTTAAAGACAATCCCAAACTATTTCTTAAGGAGGACTTATGCAAATCAGAGGCTACTCTGTTAGCTCACCCATAAAGTGAAGAAGGAACACACATTCACCTAAGGCTTACACCTTGGACATGCTCATCATATTTCAAAACAGACAGTCAAACAACTCGAAAGCAAATGTCTCTATATTTCACAAACACAATAAATGTCTGTAATAACAATATACTTACTCAGTATTTATACATACTTTAGTTCACAGAAGCACCATACATAATTAATACATTAAGAATACATGGTGCTTTTAGTTCATAAAAGTTTTAATCACTCATCTCATTGATTAATATAAGAAAGCCACCAAACTACAATAGTAAATTGATTGTTTAGATGCTTACAAAATTATGCCTATAAATTATCTTTACTGAATTGCTATTCAACATGAGTGATATAAAGAACATCCCCCCAAAGTGCCATGATACATTTAAGGATATTATTGGTGGTGGTGTTCTCTTCTACAAATTCCTGAATAGGTTGGATATGGTGGTGCTCACCAATTCCAGCACTTGGGAATCAGACAGATCTCTGTGAGTTCAAGGCCAGCCTGGTCTTCAAAGCAAGACACAGGATAGCTATAGCTGTTACACAAAGAAACCCTGTCTTGAAAAACCGAAAGGGGAGGGGGATTTCTGAATAAATAGGAGATGGCTATATCTTCAAATCCAGGGGAAACTGTGCTATTTATGACACATGGCTTTTTATTCTGCATCTGATAACTATATTAGGTCCCAGAAAGACCCTTGACTGTACTCATCTCAGCCTTCAATTATAGCTATGGTGTAATTTACCTTATAATGTAATTTTATGCTGTTATTTCTTCTCATGGATATTTGGTCCAGAAATGGAAAAAAAAAAACCCTAGTACACAGTAAGGAGTGGAGAACTACTTGGTATAGGGGCTGATACTCAGCCCTTGTCAATAGCTAAATGACTGTTCTAACAAAGGACACAAGCAGAAAAGATACAAACAGTAAAGAGTGCAAAGTGAACAGAAAACTCTCAAGATGATATCAATTCAGTGTATCCATAATCCTAGTTCATATGTAGTTTATTCTAAGTTTCAAATGGTCTGAGGATGTACATCCTGGATTTTCAATAGCCATTGACATTCGTGGGGACATGGGCTCAGCAGAGAGGCACAGCATCGCCATGCTCACTGTTGGATACTTTCACTAAGAGATACTACAGGTGATTTTACAGGTGCATACGTGGGAATCCACACTTCTCTAGTACATGGCTCAATATCCTGAAAAAAATTAAAACCTAGAACCAATTAATTTTAAACAAAATGCTATATTTGTAAAACAATATATTTACTAAACAAAAATACTCCATTATGCTTTCAAAATTATATGATTGTGTTTTTGTTTTGTTTTGTTTTTTAGTTTTCAGAACAAGTGTCTATTTTCTTTAACCTGTGAAACTATTTCCTCTGTTTTACCAGCATTTTATCGTAGCATTACGTACTGTTGATCATTATTTACATAACCAGAGGAAGACACCCTTCTAGGATTGAGATTTTCTCTACAGACACTATGAATACTCTCAACAATGTTGTCTTAACTACAGGTAGGAAGTCCCTGGGTAAGAACAGAGGGAAGGAAGCAAGTAGAAACTGTTTTCCAATTTGTAGAGCACCACAAAGGAATCATTAATCATAGATATCTCAACTTATTTTAGAGGAAGGACGTAATAGTCCCTTTCCTTTGCTTTCTGTTTTAGTGGACCACTTTTTCACTCTGTATTTTATTCCCAACCTATTTATTTGTTGTTAGTCAGAAAAAAAGTATTTTTGCGTTACAAACATACAAAGCACTAACTTTGTTTATATGCTTTTAAAAGGGCCCAGCAATCTGTTAAATAAACCATAAAATTTAATTCTGTGTATTAAATAAAATAGAGCAAAATAAATATAGTTAACTTTCAGTTGGAGGAAGCTTGAATGCACACCCACCAAAGGAAGAAATATTTCAGAGCAAAGTATGGGCTGACTGGGAGATTATTAAGGAGAATACAATCACTGACTACATCAGAGCCATGGCATGCCTTTTTAATAACCCATTTCCCAGTAAGTGTGCTAGCATGTGAGGACCACTGTCGGTATTAATCTAATAAAATAAAAGTAGCCACTGCTGCTTTTCTATTTGGCATATGGCATACGTTTTGATGCTGCTGAATAACTTGACATCCTTTGGTATACATTACTCAGATATCATCCCAGGAAAACTCTTTATTCTAGTGCCAAGTTATAATCTTAACACTATATGTCCCACAAATTATTTCCTGCATTTTCTTCCTAGGTTCTAGTATCTGAACATTTATACAGAATATATACATTACTTTCAGTACCGTGCATCTGAATTCAGAGAATAAGAAATTTCATGTATTGTAGAATAACATTTACAAAGTCTTCATTTCCATACGAGATTATAAAATAAATGTAGTCTCAAACATACCACCGGGTGGAGTTGAGTTGAGCGAGTTTTGTTCTAGTAAATTTCATAAGACATTTATTTCTTTGGTGGAAGAAGAAACACAAAAGCACTTCCTGATATAAAATGCATGTCAGCAGGCTTCTAATTTCAAGCTTGCACTTAACACTACATTTAAAATAAATCAAGCCTTACCTCTTCGATCTTCTTCTGCATGATCTTCCACTGACTCTCCCATTCTTTTCTTTCCTTGTCAAACTGGTCCAGTAACTCCATCTTTTCCTTATGCCGGTTGGCCTCTGTGCTCCCCCTCTGCTCATGGAGGTCCGTGGCAATTGTGTGAGTGTCAGCCACAGGACTGCTGCTGCTCATCTCTGCCTTCTCTTAGCTGGTTCTTGGAAGTGTTAAACTGTTTGGTTTGAAGTGGTCTCACTTGCCTTTAAAATAAAGCCTGAGATAAACATAACAAGACAGTGTCCCAGGCTTGTGTGCTTCCTGCCAACATATCATTTTTGTCAACCGTCAATGACATAATTAAACTATAGAAGAATAACAAAAAGAAGGGAAAAGATAACAAAAATCTGATTATAAAGGAGTTTTTTAAAAAAAAAACACAGTCAATAAAGTGTCAATAAAGGGTCCTAAGACCCTTTCTTCTGTTTTGATATTAACAGGAAAATTATAGTGAACAAGCTGGCTAAGTGTACATGCATGATATAAATATCTCTTTACCTAACTGCTTAATCTAAAAATAGACTTTCTTCATAAATATTCATGAGTTTGAGTCTGATGTGCTGATTCTGTTGCCTAGATGTGCTGATTCTGTTAAAATGGAATTAACTCTTTAAGTGTCAGTACAAGTTAGTTACATATGCCTAAGATTTAAGATTGTGAGCCGGTTCAGAATAACTGAGTTCAGAGGTCAAGCCCATGTAACGTAGGAAGGATGTACCAAGACCCAAAGCAGGTAGTCACCTAGAGAGGCTCATGTCTCAGCAAGAAACTAACCTAATCTTAAATTTGAAAAGGTCATTATTTTACTTCCTGAAATAAAATCTAAAGAATCATTATTGTCCCGTGAGAATTTTAACATGTGTTAAAACTTGTTCATGACCTCTTGTTTTTCACCTGGACTATTTATGTCTACAATATCACTATAGGAAATAGTTACGGAACAATAACTATAGGAAAATGTTTTTTTTTATGTTACACTAAGTAATGACCAAAATAATGTGATTTCTAATATTCAGCATATGAATATTTAGGGTTTGAAGAGACCATTTAATATGCCAGATATGGGGGCCAGAGAGATGGGTCAGGATTTACACAGTGTTCTTAGGATTGCACAGTGTTCTTATGGGGGACCCAAGCCTGGATCTCAGGCCCTAAACTGGGTGACTTAAAACCATCTGTGACTCTAGCTTCAAGGAATCCAAAAGTTTTTTCTGAAATCTGTGGGTACCCACACTCACACATGCACATACCTCCCACCACACACACACACACACACACACACACACACACACACACACACACACTCAAAAGAGAAGAAATAAAACACCTAAACCCTCATTTTCCAGCTTACTAATTAATTACTAATTATCATTAACTAATCAATTAGCATAATTATTAGTATATGGCCACAATGCTACAGCCTTCCTGTTCCTTATGCACGAATCTGTACTGTGTCTGGCAGAATCAAGTCTGCATGATTATGCAGTAAGAATTACTTGGCATTTGATTTGCAGCAGATAGATGCATATTTCACACCTCACATGTTAGATGACTATCAAAGGTAGCTTTACTTTTGTCAGGCTTCTCTTTTGTCAGGATTATGAATGAATGATCATAGACTACAAGGAATTAAAAACATAGCTCTTTATGCAGGGCTCCATTTCTTTCTTTCTTCCTTCCTTTTTTCCTTTCTTTCTTTTTTCCTTTCTCTCTCTCTCTCTCTCTCTCTCTCTCTCTCTCTCTCTCTCTCACTGTCTCTCTCTTTCTTTCTTTTTTTCTTTTGAAAAACAAAAAAACCTTTCAAATGTTAGTATCTATAGTTCCTTAAAAAACATCTACCAGTGGCCCTTTGGCAGTTTTTGCATATTTTCTTGTCACTCACAGTATCATTATTAATTCAATCAAGAAAAGAAAACAATTTCTAGTTAGTTACAAACACGCTCTCATTACCCTTTGTCACTCATTCACTCTCTGTTTCTAACCTCATTTTTTTTCCTTTGCTTCTTCATTAGTCTTGTTTTTTTTTGGTTTTTTCTTTTTTTTCTGTTTTGCTTTTTGGGGTTTTTTCTTTTTTTGGTTTGTTTGTTTGTTTTTGCTACTCACCCCATTTATAAGCCAGACCACAAAAATCTAACAAAAGGAAGAAGGTAAAGAGTTTACCGAATTTCGAGTTTTGATTTGCTTTACATAAACTTTACTAATATTATTTAGTGATACTTTAGGTCTATACAAACCTTACTCCCAGGTACACAGACTGGGTTTGTGTTGAGAATGGAAGAATGCTTTAAAACTATCTATAAAAAACTGTGAGCTGCATGAAACTCAAGAAAAATGAAGACTGAAGTGTGGACACTATGCCCCTCCTTAGAAGTGGGAACAAAACACCCTTGGAAGGAGTTACAGAGACAAAGTTTGGAGCTGAGATGAAAGGATGGACCATGTAGAGACTGCCTTATCCAGGGATCCACCCCATAATCAGCATCCAAACGATGACACCATTGCATACACTAGCAAGATTTTATCGAAAGGACCCAGATGTAGCTGTCTCTTGTGAGACTATGCCGGGGCCTAGAAAACACAGAAGTGGATGCCCACAGTCAGCTAATGGATGGATCACAGGGCTCCCAATGGAGGAGCTAGAGAAAGTACCCAAGGAGCTAAAGGGATCTGCAACCCTATAGGTGGATCAACATTATGAACTAACCAGTACCCCGGAGCTCTTGACTCTAGCTGCATATGTATCAAAAGATGGCCTAGTCGGCCATCACTGGAAAGAGAGGCCCATTGGACACACAAACTTTATATACCCCAGAACAGGGGAACGCCAGGGCCAAAAAGGGGGAGTGGGCGGGTAGGGGAGTGGGGGTGGGTGGGTATGGGGGACTTTTGGTATAGCATTGGAAATGTAAATGAGCTAAATACCTAATAAAAAAATGAAAAAAAAAAAAAAAAAGAAAACACATAAAAAAAAAAAAAACTGTGAGCTGAAAGTAACTCATGGACTGGGAAGAATTGCCTCTGGGACTTCTTAGCAAAAGCAATTACAAATTTAACTAAAGACATTGTAAAAAAAAAAAAAAGGAGTGGAGTAATTACAGGATATTTAGAAAAGAGGCTTTACAATATCCCATGCTTTGTTCCAACCGTGTTTAAAAAGTGTAATTGCTCAGAAATCCTTCCCGCAAGGATTTACTACAATCAATGTAACAAAAGGGTGCAAGGATTTTTTGTTTGTTTGTTTTTGTTTTGTTTCCATTTTTCACTCCTCTTGAACCATTCACACCTCAGAGTTTAATGTGGTCAAGCCTTCCTATTTTTATCTATAATAAGATCAGTGTTGTCACTAATAACAGGAGTCTTTTAGCCCAGGAAACAGGCATGAGGGCCTGACTCCCGAACTTATTTATTAACTGCAGTGTCAAACTCATCACTGCGGAAAGGCCGATTTACACAGCTTTCTCTTTCCAGAGCCAGAGTAAAACCTAGTTCCTAAACGGTAATGGCTATGATTGAAAACCAACCAGAGCCATTTCATACAAGAAGGGTTTCTGAAATTTCATTTACAGCTGTTTCTCTGGTAATATTTTTGGAAGGACATTTTCTTAGCTTTGCTAGGGTCTCAGCCTTGTCATCAATACACACATAAATGTCCACTGCAACACAGTTGCAAGGGGTGGGGGGATGAAACATTCTAGAGAATGCATAACAAGAATTTAAACACTGCTGTGTCATAAGGGTATTTTTAAGACTTATTTTATGTATGAGGGTTCTATCTGCATGTACACCTGCATGTTAGAAGAGGTCATTATATGCAGAAGATCACATAGATGGTTGTGAGCCACCATGTGGTTGCTGAGAATTGAACTCAACAGTCATAACCACTGAGCAATCTCTCTAGGACCACAAATTCTTGCTAAGTGCTGATTTCTTTCCCTTGCATTTCATCTTCCCACTTCCCCTTCATCCTTTCCTTCACTCATCTCCATGCAAACCACTTTTTTTCCCCCTAAAGTAAAACTAATTATTTCAAACTTTCCCTCATTGGAAGCAAATCTCAATGGGTTAACTCTTATATTCCCTTTAACTCTCTTGCCTTGGTAATTTTCAATTTTATTAAAGACATATACTAAGTTAAGTATAGTGCAAAACAATTTGTCCCTAGTAAAAAGTTGGATAAATATTTAAAACTGCTTTTTTTTAATCATTCTAAATTGAGTTTTTAGAATGTCAGACTAAATGATCTATTTTGTGGGGACAGAATGTTCTGTGGTGAGAAGTTTCAAGGCCAAATGGATTAGCCATTCAAAAGCCTGGCTTTCGGGCTCTCCACTGAAGCCAATATAAAAGCTCTCCTTGTTCTTAGCTGTCAGGCTTCCCCTCCCACATATTCTGGCATCACTGTGGGAGAGATGAAAGGAGTTCTCCATTTTACATCTCCTTCTCCCTGCTCCTAGCTCCTCGTTGTTTCATTTCAGCATTCTCAAATTTCATTCAGAATAGAAGTTCATTAGAGGAACTGTAGAGAGGTAGTGACTTGATTTGCTAGTCATACAAATGCCCCGCCCCTAGCAACATTACACTAGCATTCCATAATCCCCTTTAATCTACTTCTCCTCAAAATCAGACACCAAGATTATAAAGGGTTATAAAGATTATAAAGACACCAAGATTATAAAGGGTTATAAAGAATATAAAGACACCAAGATTATAAAGGGGAGTGGGTTGTGCAGTGCTGTAATAGGAAGCAAGACGGTTTAGCTGATGGTTCAGTCCTGCCAAGGAGCAAAATATAGGAACAGCAAAGGGGGGCTCATGAACTGTACATGATAAAATACAAACTTTGATTATAAACAACTTTTAGGTCGGGGAAGCAAAGATATAAATATAATAACGTTGAGCAGAGGATTACTGTTGCAGTCTTGGTCCCTAGACCCACCTCAGTTTGGCCATGGTCATACATCTTTACCCAAGGCATGCTCAGTGCTTTCTACTTCACAGTTATGACCATTTCAAACTCCATCTTGCCTGCTGAAACTGGATTTTAGCCAACTAAGGCATGTCAGGAGGGTTGATCTTACTGCTTCGGTCTTAGGAAAATTCTGCTTTGAGTTTGTGCCCATTATTTTCTCGTTTTTTTTTCTGGGCAATATTGTATTTCTTTCTCTCTCTCTTTTTGTTTGTTTGTTTGTTAGTTTTTTCCAGACAAGGTTTCTCTGTATACCCCTGGCTGTCCTCGAACTCAGAAATCCGCCTGCCTCTGCCTCCAGAGTGCTGGGATTAAAGGCATGCGCCACCACTGCCTGGCGCATATTGCATTTCTTATATTTCAAGTCCTTTACAAACATGAGGATGCACACTGCAGAAGGAATGTCAGAGACAGCAAATACTTCCAACTTCACAATTCTTAGAGGAAATCATTTGGCCTGGCAATAAGTTGCTCCCAATGAATTTTGTGGGATTAGGAACTTCTGTGCCTATACCTCAAAGTACTGTGTCACCTATCTTCAAAGTAATTCCCTCCCTTACTTTCCAGGTTATTTTCCACCACTGGAACCATTTTAAGCAATTAAGGAATCCTATTGCTCATGTGCTGTTCATCAGCAAATGCATCTATCCAGAGACCTCCCATTCGGTTTTATTAGAAGATTAAAATGAAAAAAAAATTCACTGCTGTTCATTGCTCTTTCTGCCTGCTCCTTGTTTTCTAGCAAGGTCAAAGAAATGCAGCACAAAGAATTCCAAAGAAGCCAATCTTGTTTTCTCATCGGGTCACCATCTTTATTCTTGGATCTCCTCATAGTCTCAATTTAAGCCACATGCGCATTAGTTTTAGTTCCCTTAACCAATAAGATACAAGCTTTGATTAAAAACAACTCTTGGTTTGCAGGAAACAAACACCAGTGTCTTTTAACTCACATTATGAAAAATACTCCTCCTGGAGTGTAATAGTAGTTTTGAATAAAACTACATTTTTTTTTAAATTACAAATTTCAAATAACAGAGAACTCACAGGTTGTAAATTTTATATCACAGATATTAAAAATAACTTCATCCCACCACAGACTGCATTCTAATAAATAGTTAATAGAAACTTACACTGAGCAACGTTTTTCTGAACTGCTGAGAATGAATGAGAAACAGTCTCAGGATGAGGATGTTGCTGTCAGTCCAAGCTTTAGAAATCCACCCTTAGCAGTTGAACAGCCCCTTCTCCAAGGCAGTTGAATCCCTTATGTACCCTGCCCACTGTTCGGAGGCCCAGCCACAAGCACAGCCAGGTCAGGAGATGCTGAAAACACACTTACTTAAATCTCATCTTTAATCTAAGATTCAGAAGCAGTATCCTGCTCTACCCAGTTTGCTCGTTCAAGTTTGCCAAGAAGAAACATACCTTCTTACACTTGGGGGTCGTCCTGCAGCAGGTCAGGCTCTGTGTGGCCAGTCTAGCAATGGCAGAGGTGGGGCAGAGAGCTAGTTGTCTTAAAGAACAGTCTCAGTGGTTCTTTTATAAAACAAAATCCATTCATCTTCCACAGTGGTCCTGACAAACGCCTTTGCAAATTGAACTTCAAAGAGCTACTCTGCTCAGTGTCACAACAGCAGCTGGGCTACTATGACGTCAGGGACTTGGAGGCGGCCTTAAGGCTGCTGCTTCCAACCACAGCTCTGTAACTTTAGAGCAGTTATATCCTCTGGGTAAACAACTCCAGGTCCAGGACATTTTTAACTTTTATAATGGAGCCTAGCATTTTCAAACTTGCCAGGAGAGATCTGCTTGCTAGCAGCACATGATGACAATTTAGATTTCTTTTATTTGGAAAGTAGACTCTTTTTTTAGGAGCAAGAACCATCCTCTTCCTCCATCCCCTCTCTTTCCCTCTCTCTCTACAGTGAGATGCAGTTTCAGTGTCTTTGTTAGTCTGGCCAGGGATGAAGTGGAAATGTGTGAGAAAAAAAAAAAGAAATACACACACACACACACACACACACACACACACACACACACACACACACACACCAGCAAGCATGAGTCAAAATGTATGTTGAAACATATTGAATGTTTGCCTTTATGCAAAATAGAAATGGGGCATATATATATATAGAGAGAGAGGGAGAGAGAGAGAGAGAGAGAGAGAGAGAGAGAGAGAGAGAGAGAGAGAGAATAGTGGTTTACTTTAGTCAATAAAGTCTTTAGGGCCAATATAGCAAATCAGTTACACTGAATTTTAAGTAATAAGCTCTTATCGTCAAGCTAAAGTTTTCCGACTGTACAATATAACAATGTGTCATTTGAAGCATGCCATAATTTCATGTTTTTGGTTTTTGTTGGTTTTTTTTTTTTTTTTTTTTTTTGCCTACCTCCAAGCTCCATCCCATAAGGAGCTAAATTGCTTAATAATGGTAAACTGGTCAGGGCAACCATATATTTATCTAATTTAGTCAACTGACTAATTAATTAGCATATAACATTGCTTAGCAAAACAGGCTAGCCTAAAACTCAATATTGCCTCTCAAACTGGTCTCAATTTAGTACAATCCTGCTTCAGTCTTCCATGTCCTGGAATTAGGGTCTTGAGCCACCAACTCCAGCTTCTTTACTTCCATAGAAGGACGTTATACAGGCAGAATAACCGAAAGAAATGCTTCCCTATGTTTAGAGAGCTAGGATTCATATTTCCAGGGGCAGCCACAATCGTCATAGTTACAATAGCAACACTAGTTATTCACTGGGAGCAGCTTTAAGCAAAGCTCTGTGCTAAGGATGTCAAGTGGAGCTTCGTGTCAGTTTACCACCTTAGCAACTGTCTGCAGTTTTATTCACCGGATCTTACTTATATCCATGGCTTAGAGAGCTAAAACATCTTGACAAAGCCCACAGAAAGACCTCTGAGAGGAGGAGCAGGACTTGGAACCAGTTTGGGGACCCTGGAATATTGTTATAGGGACCGAGGGCTCAATACTTCTGCCCCCATTTAACTGTGTAATCCTGTGGCCTCTGTTTCTTCCTTAACCAATTAGATGAATTTACTTCATAAGACTGTAAGGCAAACAGATACATGGAGTGACAGAGAGTTACAGTTGGTCCCTCCTGCTTGCCTCGTTGCTAATGCATACAGGAGGACGAATAAGAAACTTTGCTCAGAACCATTAGCTGGAGTTATCAAATAATACTCCTGTGGACTCTTCATTTTAAATCATTGAGTTTCTATGTGTTCCCTGTAATTCAAGCTAGGCTTTGCATCTGGACATGTTGGCATAAGCCTGGAATCCCAGAACCTGAGAGGTAAAGGCAGGAGGATCAGCAGTTTAAGGCTAATCTCAGATACTGGGGAAGTTCAAGGCCAGCCTAGGCTCCATGAGATCCTGCTCTCCAAACAAACAGACACAAACCCATAAACAATAACTGAAGAGAAGAAAGACAAAAGGCCTTTTCCATAATTCTATCAGAAAGTCAAATAGCATTTGGCTGACTTTCAGAAGCTATGTTGTGCTATGGACTCTGGTCTTCCCTGTGGCTTTTTCAATATCCTTTTTCCTGTGCTAATAAAAAAGAACTACAGTCCCCCCCTTTTTTTTTTAGCTTCTTATACTGTATGTAGGTTTGCCAATGAGTCACTTCAAATTTAACACTAATGTGAATATCTTCTAGCCCTTTCTGCTGAATAATTTTGTAAATATATGTACATACATACATATTCTCTTGGTCTCTGTCTCTGTCTCTGTCTCTGTCTCTGTCTCTGGAGTAAGCACATCAACAAACTGATAGGATATAAAGACAACAACTGTTCAAAACTGCTTTAAAGAGCTTCCAAGCAATTCATTTTAACAAGAGGGGCTATCGTTATATGCACAAGATATATAAACTGAAAAAAAAACTAATGATGGTGTATGTACTCCCACAGCAATGGTGATAATTTTAGTTCTTAAATGATTTAACATTTTAAAGTGTGAAAATGAGAACGATTTTATAGAAAACACGTCATTTATTGTGTAATGCAGATGATTTGTAAGCCATTTGAACATTTGAATTCATCTCAAAATAACAAACACACCCAAATTATTGGTCTCCATTTTAGAAATAGTTTTACTCACAACTGCATGCCTGCTAACCCAATTTCAAAGTGGAACAGAATATACACAATACTTAATAAGAGTTAATAGAGAAAGACCAGCTACCATTAAGAAACAATACAGCAAATTATAAAAAAAAAGGTTTAAAAACGTTTGTATGTATGATAACAATAGCCATGAGTTAGAACATTTTGGAAAAGTAGAAGAAAGACACTGAACACATAAATGGCATGAGCAGGTGTTTCCAGAGTCACCAAATTTAGAGCCAAAAAGAGCCTCTGGGGTCATCTAGCTAACCTTCTCAGTTTACAGTGAAGGGGGAGACCCTGTCATGAGATCATCTGTTCAAGGCCACTAATTACACTAAGAATAGAATCCCGGTCCTCTCATCCCCAGGGCAGCGCTGTGAAATTTAAAATTCCAACCAAGTCAAGAGACAAGACTCAAGATCAGGGATAAGGATGTTGGCTCTGACTGGATAATAAGATGCTGGCTTCTGGCTTTGCCAAATCTGTCTGAGTTAGTTGAATCAAGGGAGTCCATAGTCTATCTGTCAAGTGTGCCATAAAACACCATATAGTTGAGAGTTTATTTGCTACTTAGATAAAGAGACTTGGAGCCTGGGGAGATGGCTTAATGGGTAATAGTGTTAGTCACATAAGCTTAATAACCTGCTTCAATCCCTGAAAGCAGTGTGAAAAGCTGAATGAGGTGGTATGCATCTGTGACCCTAGCACTTCCATAGAAAGATGGGAGGCAGGGTTAGAACTGTCCTGAAGCTGGCAATGCACAGCATAGCATCAGAGACTTGGTACCCTATGTCAACATATGTGGCATATGTGAGGACTGATGTCTCACAGCTGCACTCTGACCTCTGCTCTTCAAGCTAAAACAACTCTGGCTGCTATAAGACTGGGAATATATGAGTTCATGCTTGTACAGTTTTTCTTCCTTCTTTACCATTCAATAATATTTACAGTGTGTTTCTGTTTTCTATAAAAATGACATGAAAATAACCGAGAGCACAGAATAATGTTGGAGTGAAAAGAAAACTCATTCTTTTCAGGCTAAAGTTGGAGGCCATACTATAGTATTATATTATATATTATATATTATATTATAGTATTATAGTATTATAGTCATTCTTTCCACAGAAAGCTTTTTGATGTTGCTGTTTGTTTTGATTTTTAACATAGAGTTTCTCTGTGTAGCTCTGGCCATCCTGGAACTCACTATGTAGACCAGGCTGGCCCTGAACCTGTCTATCAAGTGTTGGGATTAAAGGCATGTGTGCCACCACCACCCATCCTTCCTTACAGAGCAATGTCTGCCTTGTATAGATTCTTTAAGGTCAGATCTGAGGAATTTCAGTTAATATTCAACTTATAAAACATTGATGAGTGGCAACATCATCTCAGGTCACACTCGGGGGTGGGGGGAGGGCGGATTTGAGGAATAAGACAAATTCATGAATTACAAAAGCTACTGTGAGGAGTCAAAGAAATGGGGTCCACAGCACAACTCCTCAAGTCTCTTTTCTTGTAATTAAGTACAGCGTTCCACCCAGGGATTCAGTTTAGCATTACAACCAGCCATAGCTTACACTGCTTGGAGGTTTATACTGAACTATTCGTGAAAACTAGGAACTTTGAACTTTTTCAATCAGTTCATCCAGTGTGGACTCCCGCCCCCATCAAATGTGGTCCTATGTTTTCTGCATCCTAGAAACGCAGAGCTGTAAGTGTGTGTTAAGAGAATAAAAATGACTTTGATGCATATGAGGCTCTGACTGGGTAAAAGTTGGGATGGCTACACCAAGGACATTTTCTCCTAGGAGTTACATACTTAGGCTATTACATTTCAGCTAGTGCACTGTTTTCCAAGCACTGGATGTTTTTTTACCAAGAATCATGGGATGCTGGCTTCTTCTATTCTGAGGTCTGGTGACATGACAATAGCTATTTTAGCCAAGCCTTACATAGGCACTTCGAGATGTAAGAAATAGTTCAAAGAAACACTTTTGAACTATCAAAATTTATTTTAAATTCTAGTCCAAATTCTGAGTAAAATACTTGAGAAATGTGTGTTATTTAAAATTACAAAAATACATCCCTTTAAGCTTTTCAAATTGGTGTTTAGCATCTAATTCTATTATTTACAGATTCATGACTTGTTGATGACCCAAGAATGAAAGTAAGGAGGGCATTCTGCTAAGGGTGTCTATTTAGTATTTGCCACTAGATGGCAAGCCTGAGTCACTTCTCTTTGCTTGTAAGTTCTGAGGCCCAGACTGGCCATTTAGGGAGTGATTTGGAGGAGCAGGGACTAGTCCTTAGTGTTCTAAAAATGTGGCTATCCCACAGGCAATAGCATTATGTTTCCAAAAGTTGTCTGCTACAATGGTAGTGATATAAGAAGCCAACTGATGGTGCTTCAGAGACAGCACAGAAAAGGAGAGTCACCACCATATAAAAAAGACTAGAAGGAACAAGTTGGGAGCATAAGATAGCTTTCTGTTTCACTTATATGTCGTGGTTGAGAAAGAAGAGCAAGGACTGAAAAGGAAGAAGCAGGGCTGGGGCCTAGATTCTGAGGCCATTATGTAGAGTGGGAAGATCTGTGGCATTGTTAGTGAGAAAGTCCTAGTGATGAGAGAGAGGCCTGAGGTCACACCTCAGAGTAATCAGAAATCTTCTACAGCTGCCAGACTCATCCCCCAAGGTCAAGGCATAGTTCAGTATCTGATGAAGTCAGGAGGCACTTTGCATACCTGTCAGCCTGTCTGTGTTTGAACCTTATAGTATAGCATAGTTCTTGATGCTTTCTGGACAGTTTGCACAATCATATTCCTAAAGCTTTGCTTTTTCTACTGCAGTTATTTGGAACGCACTGTGATAATTTGAATCTACCTACTTTCTAAAACTTCAGTAATTTCAAACAAGAAGCCCCAAGTCATGGAGCTTATACATAAACATTTCCAGATGTAAGAAATAGTCCACAGAAACACCTTTGAACTATCAAATTTTATTTTAAGTTCTAGCCAAAATTCTAGTAAAATAACACCATATTTGAGAAATGGACCTATTTTGGAATCAATCGCATCCCTTCTAAAGTTAGGGGATGATCAGAAATATGAGTTTATCTCTGGTAGTATGCTCTCACAGCAATACTGTGCGGCAAGACTAGGAAGGTAATCAACTCCATCCAACTCCGCCCTTTGCCTGCCTCACTGTGGCTTCTTCACCCAGATAGAGTCCAAGGCTGTGAGAATAATGGGATGGCTCTCCAAGTGTTAGCCCTAACCCCAGTAGGTGATACAACTCCAAAGGAAGGTGTTCAGATGCTTAGAGCTCACCTAAACTCCAGAATAAATTAGTTTCAGTACTACTTTGGCAATTCTACGTAACTGGTCTATTTTAAAGGCATTTGTTTTCTGTTCAAGAGTTAATAGGGAAGAGAGGCCCCTTGGTCTTGCAAAATTTATATGCCTCAGTATGGGGGAATGCCAGGGCCAAGAAGTGGGAGTGGGTGGGTAGGGGAGTGGGGACTTTTGGGATAGCATTTGAAATGTAAATGAAGAAAATGCCTAATTAAAAAAATAAATTAAAAAAAGAGTTAATAGTATAAATAAAATGTCAACGACATTTTTCAAAAACCAAAGCAAAACAATAATCATGAAAAAGAGAAACTACACAGAACTTAGTTTGTGGTTGATATACAAAATACCACATGTGTGTGTGTGTGAGTCCCCCATGTCTGTCTGTCTGTCTATCTATCTATCTATCTATCTATCTATCTATCTATCTATCTATCTATCTATCTATCTATCATCTAGCTACATATGCTCAAGCAGAGAGGGTATTGATGGAAACTTATTAGGTAACATAGCAGGAACCATTTGAGTCTATGGCTCCACAAACTTTCAGTATGGCCATCATGAAAAAGAGCCACTCGTACCTCCTCCCCCTCCTAACTGTTGACACAAAAGCACTATGTAGACGCACATGGATGCTACTGCGTTCGTTGAGGTGTATTCAGAACGTGAAGTATCCTTCCTGTGTTTCTCTCTGAAATCTTTCAAGTGTCATGAGAATACTGGGGTACATTATCATCAAACTGTATATGAAACCATTTCATCTACTCCAAACCAGATTACAGATTAAAACTGCTTATCTCCCTGTACCTTTCTTGCCTGTAATGAGGGCTCGAAGAGATATGTCTTTATGCATAGTGGTTTTGAATTGTACCAAATTCCATTATTTTAATAAACAGTTAACTTTCCTCACATTTTACTACCCTCTACCACTCCCTGTTTATTCCCACAATCAGAGCCTGATTCTACTAGGGGAGACTTACTCTAGGAGACTGTAGCTAAGACACTGCATAGAGTGTTTGGAATTCCAAACTTCAGTGACAGACAATTAAATAGCCACATCCCAGTCTACCACATAAACTGCACATTCCTGGCTTGAACCAAAATTTCTTTGCTTAATGAGTTTCAGTCATCTTTATTTAAAAATAACCAAGCAGATTCCTGTTTTCCTTAAACCTATGCTAAATTAACCAAGACTCTAGTTTCTATGCCCAAGAAAGTGCCTTAGAAGGGAATTGCCTATAATAATTTTGGTTTAAAAAATTATCTCCAGCATGTCATTTAGATAACATAGCTTTGAAAGTGAGAATAGAAGATTCCGTGTTTCAACAACTGGGAGATTTCATGAGGTTGATCATTTAAAACCAGCACAAATGAAATAACTGCACGCTGAACATAGTAACAAAAATAATGCCAAAATAAGGTCAGAGACACAGGCAGGGAAGTGTGGGGGGGTGGGGGAGCAGAGAGAGGTGCTCAGAGGAAAGGCATGATGGTAACTCTCACAGGTCTTGGGCACCATCTTTTTAAACTTGTCTTCCTTACCCTAAATTCTAGGTTCCTACAGAAGAACCTACATTAAAAGAAGAAGATCAGAAAAAGTCACTTCACTGGTAGTTTGCTGCGACCACCTTCCTTTCACTAGCCTACCAGCCACTTCTCTGTGACACAGAAGCCTCTGACCACCGGACTCCAGTGAACTTATTACACATCACAGCAGGTTGGCTGTGTGCTCATGTGTGTGCCTGTGTACGTGCTGAAGCACATTAGAAACCTGGATGGACAGTTGACAGATCAGAGTTAGAAATGCCTTTCTCAGAATTCACTGGGAGAGTAGTTTGCATCCTTAAGTTCAGAGATTTGGTCAGAGTGAATTCAAAGAGCCCAGAGTATGGAAGCCAGCCCAGTCCCATTCAGACTGCTGTCCCTTTACCAGTATCTTAAGACAGTTCTATCTATGAAAGGCGTGGCTTGGGATGTAAGAGTCACATAAAATTCTTGTATTAAAATTCAGCCATATGAGTTCGTATCATGACTGGCAGGTGAGATCTAAAGATAGTACTATTTGGCAATCCCAAAGAGCAAAGATAACTGCTATGGTCCTTGCATTACTGCTGCAGACATTTCCAGTGCCTTTAAGAAAGCCTATGGATTTGTTGTTACAGCGTATAGGATCAGTATGAGGATTTGATTTAGTGTACACATCTATGCATCTGTAATGTGCCTGCCTTGCATTTTGTCATCCTGGTTCTTTTTGCCATTGAATACGTGTTCCTTTTGTTTTCGATTTTGTTAGTTTTGATAAACTGGGTTAGTGGGAAGAGTTTTTTTTTCTTTCTTCCTGAACTTTTAATTTTATTTTTATGTGTATTTATGTTTATGGGTGTTTGCCTGCATGTCTATATATGCATCACATGTCCATAGTGCTTACAGAGTCCAGAATCAGACACTGGGTTCCCCAGAACTGAGTTCAGACAGTTATGAGAAGCCAATGAGAATGGTACCCAGATTTTCAGCAAGACAATTGAGGACTTAAGACCTTCTCTTCTGCCCCGTATTTTAAAAAATGGCAACAGCACAGTAGAGAACTTCCCAGTCATTGAACATCATGAAACATTCCCATATATTCCCAGAATCTCCATAGGTATCTAAGAGCCACTGCTTAGCTGGGGAAGTCTGTGGCTCCAAGTGTTATAGACATTTTGGGCAATTGTCAGTTTCAACCCTTAAACATATATGCTCAGTTCCATTGAGTTTGTAACTTGGAAAAGTATCAAAAATCTAGTAGAAAGATCAAAAATTCAGGTGACAGCAGATGCTGGCGTGGATGTGGAGAAAGAGGAACACTCCTCCATTGTTGGTGGGATTGCAGGCTTGTACAACCACTCTGGAAATCAGTCTGGCGGTTCCTCAGAAAACTGGATATAGTACTACCGGAGGATCCAGCAATACCTCTCCTGGGCATATATCCAGAAGATGCCCCAACTGGTAAGAAGGACACATGCTCCGCTATGTTCATAGCAGCCTTATTTATAATAGCCAGAAGCTGGAAGGAACCCAGATGCCCCTCAACAGAGGAATGGATACAGAAAATGTGGTACATCTACACAATGGAGTACTACTCAGCTATTAAAAAGAATGAATTTATGAAATTCCTAGCCAAATGGATGGACCTGGAGGGCATCATCCTGAGTGAGGTAACACATTCACAAAGGAACTCACACAATATGTACTCACTGATAAGTGGATATTAGCCCAAAACCTAGGATATCCAAGATATAAGATACAATTTCCTAAACACATGAAACTCAAGAAAAATGAAGACTGAAGTGTGGACACTATGCCCCTCCTTAGAAGTGGAAACAAAACACCCTTGGAAGGAGGTACAGAGACAAAGTTTGGAGCTGAGATAAAAAGATGGACCATGTAGAGACTGCCATATCCGGGGATCCATCCCATAATCAGCTTCCAAATGCTGACACCATTGCATACACTAGCAAGATTATGCTGAAAGGACCCTGATATAGCTGTCTCTTGTCAGAGTATGCCTGGGCCTAGCAAACATAGAAGTGGATGCTCACAGTTGGCTATTGGATGGATCACATGGCCCCCAATGAAGGAGCTAGAGAAAGTACCCAAGAAGCTAAAGGGATCTGCAACCCTATAGGTGGAACAACATTATGAACTAACCAGTACCCCGGAGCTCTTGACTCTAGCTGCATATGTATCAAAAGATGGCCTAGGCGGCCATCACTGGAAAGAGAGGCCCATTGGACACGCAAACTTTATATGCCCCAGTACAGGGGAACGCCAGGGCCAAAAAAGGGGAGTGGGTGGGTAGGGGAGTGGGGGTGGGTGGCTATGGGGGACTTTTGGTATAGCATTGGAAACATAAATGAGCTAAATACCTAATAAAAAATGGAAAAAAAAATCTAGCAGACAGGTTTGACTTTTTAAGGTGTGTGTGTGTGTGTTGTTGTTGTTGTTGTTACATGACTGGTTGGTTTTGAATCAGTTTCTAACTGTAACCCAAGCTGGCTTCAAACTTGCCATGGATTCCTTCTTCAGTTTCCCATCTGTTTTGACTATAGACTTGTGCCACCAATTTGATCAAATTCAGAATATTTCTCCCTTGTTTCCTCTTTTCTTCTGAAAGCCTACCTAATCCTTAGTCTTTTGAATTTCAAGATTAAAAGCCAAATGTGGCTGGACATATAGTTCTAAGGTAGAGCATTTGCCTGGCATATACAAGATTCTGGGTTCCATTACTAACACTGAAAAACCAAAGAGAAAACATCCAATCAAACAAAATCTATTTATTGACTGATTCCAAGTGCTGGTAACTATTCACTAGACAATACTTTTCCTCCCTGACCTCCAAAATAATTAAAATTAAATAAACAAAGTAAAAAGAAAATCCCAAGCATAGAAAAGATAATGGACATTAAGAGCAGTTAAATTAAACTTTTCAACTGCTGTGAAACTTTCTAAATTTAAATGTGTGTTTTTGTGTATGTGTGTGTGTGTGTGTGTGTGTGTGTGTGTGTGTGTGTGTGTGTGTGTCTACTGCATGCATCCGAGTGTGCAGGTACATACACTTATGAAGGTCAGAAGGGGATACTATGTGTATGGATGTGAAGTGTGTGTGTTGTGTGTACTATATGTTGTGATTTGTATGTATAGTGTGTTGTAGTGTTATGTGGTGGGTGTGTATGTGTGTATATACAGTTACTATATATATATATGTGAGCATACACACACACACATAGTATGGGTATCTAGTGAAAGACAGAGAAGGATGTTGTTTGTGGTGTGTATGTGCACATATGGAGGTACTGCATGCATGTGAATATGTAGGTACATGCATTTATGAAGGTCAAAAGGGGACGTTATGTATATGTATGTATAGTGTGCATGTGTGGTATGTGTGTTATTTGGTATGTGTGTTATGTCTTGTGTGTGTAGTAGGTGGTATGTGTGTGCACATAGTATGTGGTGTGTTTGTATATGTGGTGTGTGTGTAGTAGGTAGTGTATATGCATGTAGTATATGCATGTGTTTGTGTGTGTGTATGTAATATATGGTATATGTATATACTGCATGCATATGCAATGTATGCAAGTACAAACACTTGTGTAGGCCAGAGGAAGATCTTGAATGTCCTCCTCTAATATGTTCCTCCTTCTGGCCTTGTTGCTGCATGCCCAGCCCCAACGCATAGCCACACACAGCTCTTTGTGTGTGATCTCCTGGGGATTTGAACTCCAGTCCTCATGCTTGCATAGCAAGTTCTCTTACCTACTGAACCATTTCCCTGCAAAACATTCCTAAATTTAATATTTAAAGAAAAAGTGGATCTGCAGGGAAATGAAATAAAACACTTTCCTGCAGATGAAATTCCGGGGATTCCAAAGGCCTACCTGCACACTTTTTAGCTGGCAAACTTTTCCACAGGATCTGTTTCCTGTTGTACAGATACATCATTTTATCACAGGTTTTTGTAAAGACTAATTCGTGAACTAAGAAGAATATGATTTTTCTTATTCTTTTTACTTGAGGTCTGGCTAGATAGCTTAGGCTGACCTCAAATTCACAGTCCATTTGTCTTACCTTCCCCAGTATTAGGATAAATGCATCTCAGACCAGTGCTGGAATTCTGATGTACTCTGGGATTACGGTGGGTAAATTACCAACAAGATGGGCAGAATAGAACCTTCAGTACATAGAGTCCAACCAGGTGGCTTTAGATATATACAAGACAGGGACGCTAGGGGTCACCAAAGTAAGTTTAGGTCTGCAGAGTGGCTTCTACTGGGATGATGCTTCGGGTATGGATTGTAACTCAAGGAAATTCTGGACATTGTATTTATTTCCCTTCTCAAGCTGTTTTTCATATTGTTTCTAGAAGGTTTTCTGCAAAGAAGGGAGTTCTCTGTGGTAGTTAATCATAGAAAAGAAAGGACTGCAAGCAACATGGTCAGTCAGTGATACATGGCTTCACATGTAATACAGAAGTGGAGATAGCTGGGTTAGTGAAAAGTGGGGAAAATTCAATAGGAGGGGACTATTTAGTTTCTTATTAAACCGAAAGGTCTTTAGATTTAGATTCATGCTTCCAAACACATCTCTGGAGACAGACCATGTCAGGGTCAGAACATTATTTACTTTCCAAGAGAGCTACATTTTCTCATTTCATATTTTCAACAGATATTTATTAGACATTGATGTTTTCCTTTTTGTCTAACATGAGTAACAGCATGCTTACAAATCTACATAATTTATAACAGAGATAATTTATAAATCATCTACATTGACTTATAATTAATGCCTCTACATGAATTTGAAAATGCAACCAGCTGAAATTTTCCAGGTGTAAAATAATACTCAATTCCTACAGAATAATTATGAGACTTTGTCCATTTTTCACAGTCAGCCAGTCAACTATGACTCAAGAGTGCAAAACAAAGAAAGGTATAAAGAAAGGCAGAGAAAGACGAGCTCCACAGAACTCTGATAACTCACTTTTCCTTACCTGAAACACTTTGGTCGCTGGGGTTTCCTAGTGAATTTGACAGTGTAAGATGAGTTGTGTCTTTTTTTACAGAGATGTGCAGTCTTCAGTGTTTTTTTTTTTTTTTTTTTTTTGTTTACAGCATCAGCTACTACAGAAATGATACTTCTTTTATGTCTTGTCTTGAAGGGTGGACAAAATAAAAACAACTGAAAACACTACAACGGACAGCAAACGATGGAAAATTTACAGTACAAAAAACAGTGTAAAAAGGAAGACAAGTTTAAATATTGTGGTGTAAGACAGGGACGAGAACAAGACGAGGATGAGGATAAGCAGAATGATGGGCTGGAACATCTGCGGAGGCAATGTGGGGACAGAGAGAAGAGCCAGTTAATAAGCACTGTACACCTTCCCCACAAATCCCAACTCCGACTCAGCCTCAAACAAAGGCACCCCCAGCCTACATCTGTAAATTCTCCAAACAGCTCTTTCTCTCACTGACAGATATACACCCACCCAAGAGTCTAGCTGAAAACACATGCTTGCTATTCAAAAACCTGCAAACTGAAAACCAAAAACCAGTCCTAAAACATACTAAGTAGAAAAGGATAAAATTTAACGCGGTGAAACGCAATAGGTTCCATTATAATCCCTCCCCCTCTCCCTCTCCTCCCGCCCCACCCCACCCACCCCCACCCCCGCTGCTGCCAGCAAAGCATAGCAACATGCAAGATAAGCGACAGGGCTGTAAGTTCTCTAGCCATGGTCAGCAGCCAATTCCTCTAATGTCATGCTGCTGCACATAAACTGGGTTTAAACATGGAAGTGGGGCAGACTCCGATGTGTTCAAAGCCATGCATGCTGTTGTACTTCTGTGGGTTCTCCGACGGATACAGGGCATCAGGCTGCTGCAAGGGGCAGTACTGCCTCTTTTGGTCCGTAAAGATCTTTTATGTGGTTAACTTGGACAAATGCATTGATCTTTCAGTGGCCACCATACCTGGCCAAAGCTGCTGAGTCCAATTCATCCGCTGTGCTTCTACAAGTCAGGAGGGAAATGCTGCTTTCCCCTGTGCTGGAATACTTATTATTGCCTTTTTCAATTAGTATTGCCTTAAAGCTATGCTAAAACTTCTCACTATGGATCTCTATTACTGAATTGCTAGTATTTTAACTAGAAATGATCACCGTGTTGTCTCAACTTAGGTAAAGGGGTAGCTAGCATGTGTCTTATCCATAGGGCTCCGGGCACAAGAACATATCTCTCTATTAGCATCTTGTACATTTATCAGAAGTATCAATCAATCTTGTTTAATTAAAAAAAATGTTTTTTTAGACAGCCCTAGGGATCTGTAATCACAGCGACCCACCTGCTTTTACTTCTCTCAAGTGCCAGGATTAAATGTGTGCACCACTACCCTGACTTATTTTGTAATTTTTATGATCTTAAACTCAATTCGGACCTTCTCACAAACCTCAGATAAACACCTTAAGGTTCCTATTCAGGACCTTTATGCTGGCCAACATGTTAGGGAAATGCTGAAAATATTGACCTTTTAAAATGATAATGTGCATTAAAAATCCATCAGTCATTATGCAAAATCTGATTGCATCCGTTTTAAATTTCCCCTTCAAATAGAACGGAAAGGAGTAAATGTTAACGATCAGTAGGGTTTCGAAAACCTCTGCCTGGTTGAACATGGTGTGAAAATACAGGTGCCTGGCGCCCAGCAAGACCTTGAGATGGAACTTCCCTACAGAGGGATGTGGAAGTCGGGGTTGGAGATGCCCCACGAGGGACAGCAGCTCCACGGGCCAGCCTCGCCATCGCCATGGCTCGCAAAAGGCAGAACTGTACCTGACTCACGGATATGGGCTCCTCTGCTCCTCGGTCATCCGCAGATTTGGGCACCTCCAGGCGGTCGATGAAGGTCTGTAGCTCCTTGCGGAAGGCCTTCATCTGCGCGTTGATGCGGTAGAGCAGCTCGTGTTCTCGGATACGACTGCCGTCATCCTCCTCGTCCATCAGTCCGAACAGGTCCCCATTAGCCACGTAGATGCGTGCCTCTGTGATGATGGTGCTCGTGTCTGCGATGAGCCGATCGATGGTCTTGCCCAGGCGCTCGGCCTCGGAGCGGATGTCCTTCATCTGCTGCCGATCTGAGAAGCTCTTGGGCCAGGGCCCGGGTGTGGGGTAGAAGGAGCGGGTGGGCGTGAGGGAGCGGATGTTCCGCACCTCCTCTGAGTCGCTCTCACCACCGATTGGCCCTTCGCGCTTGCGATGGGGAGGCCGGGAGTCATCATCGCTTTCCTTCTTGCCCGCATCGCTCTCAGCATCGCTGTCGCGAGGGCTGCCACGGATACCCAGGTGTGAGGCCAGGTCGTAGCGCTGCATGTTGGACATGAGCACGCGGTTCTCATACTGCAGCTGCATGACCTTGCCGCTCAGCTCATTGATCTGCAGGCGCGCTGCCTTCAGCTCCTCCTGCAGGGCCTCGGTCTTGGCATTGTCATGGTGCCGCGAGCTGTCATGGCCGCTGGACTTGTACTTGTACTTGTTGAGCTCCGCAGTGATGCGTTTGTTCTGCTCCTCGAGGTCAGCCACGTTCCTCCGCAGCAGCTCGGTCTCGTCTTCCACGAGCTGCAGGTGCTGTCGCAGCTCCGATAAGGACTCGCTCTGCTCCCTCATGAGAGGGTTGGAAGAGCCATTGAAGTCTTCGCCCCGCAGGTCATCCAGTTCCGCCTTCAGGCCTCTGTTCTCCACCTCCAGTTCCACGATTTTCCTGCCCAGGATGTTGGCCTCTTCCTCCACCAGCCGCAGCCGCAACTTGAGCTCGGCCTCCCTGGTGCTGGGAGGTCCCCCTGCTTCTCCTTTGGGTAGAGGACTGTCTAAGTCCCCATAGAAGGATCTGTATTTCTGGAGTTCGTGTTCAAATCTGTCCTTTTCTTTATCAATCTTGGCCATTTTCTTTCTCATCAGGGCAGCTTCTTCCTTAACGAACTGTAGCTGGCACTTGAGATCCTCATTGTCGTCCTCATTAGGGGAAAAGTGGGAAAGGACAGGAGATCATTTCTATGCAAATAGAGAAAACAACCGAGAAAGGACATCCTCCAGCAAAACTACGTTATTTTCTTTGTAATTACATATCATGTAGATCTGTGTTTTTTTCCACATCACTTACAGTCTTTGCCCAATTAAAAATTAAGGTAGGGGGACTGGAGAATTGGCTCAGCAGTTAAGAGCACGGACTGTTCCTCCGGAGGTTCTAAGTTCAATTCCCAGTAACTTCCAACCACATGGTGGCTCACAACCATCTCCAATGGCATCCATTGCCCTCTTCTGGTGTGTCTGCACACCAGCTACAGTATACTCATATGCATAAAATATATATATATATATATATATATATATATATATATATATATATATATATAATAAGGTTGTTCTGGGAAACAAAAGAAAAGAAGATAGAAAAGGTGAGAAAGCCTGACCACCATTATTCAGGGATCGCTGTGCTAACAGCTACCATTTCCTGGGCCTCTTACCAGTGTTGTTTTTACTCTGAATTCCCTGGTGAGGGTCTTCTCACACGTTCTTACTTCAACTAAACTGACATGTATTGGAAAAAAAAAAACTGAAATCGTTTTTTAAAATCTCTCATAGTTCAATTACGTCTGTAGTAGTTTGAAGAATGGACCCATCGGCTTCACAAGTCTGAACACTTGGTCCCCAGGGATAGAACTATCTAGGAAGGATTAAGAGATGTTCTAATACAATGTCCAGGAATATTTATTCCAAAGACCATTTTCAAAGTTCATTTGGGGTTCCTTATTTAGATATACAGATAGATTGGTTGGCAGGCAGATATAGATAGACAGACTGATGATAGATAGATAGATAGATAGATAGATAGATAGATAGATAGATAGACAGATAGATAGTTTTTGCCGTAGAGGGGATGGAATCTAAGGCTTGGCACATACTCTACAAGCATTCTACCAACAAACAACATCCCAAATCTTTCGAAATTAAAGTAAGCATCCCTTTTGAGGCGCATTCTAATAAAACAATACAGACGGTGGGACACTGCTAGAGAGGTTCAGAAAGCAATGATGAAAAGCTATAAGTCTCTTGCCTTCGAAAGAGTTGGAGAGCTGCTAGTAGGATTATGAACACCATAATCCTTCTCTCTTTAGGGCCTCACTCCATCAGAGCAACCGGATCTTTAACCCTTTACAGAAGGGAAGGTTCACCATGACAGAACACAGTTAACACACAGCAGAGTCTGTAACCAGGCTGGTTGCAAAAGTGGTAGTATTTGAGCTGCTTCTAGAACAAAGGCACAAATGAGCAATCTAGGGCAGTGTGGTAAAGTTGAAGACCTAGGAGGCACCAACCCTTTATTCTCCTTCAGAAACCTTTCTTGAGAATGGAGAAGAGCACAAAGAGTTGAGGTGAAACAAGTTTTATAGTAGAGAGAATGGAGGCTAAAAGGATCCATTACAGGCTTCCATGGGAGAATCCATTCCACAAGAATAGACAAAAGCAGCCGTGAAGAAAACTCTTGAGATCAAGGACACCTTAAAATGTTGAAGACCACAGTGCTCAAAGATACAACTATAGCCTGAAGTTCTGAATCATAGGGTCTTGGTAGATTCTACTGATGATTTCAGGGACCAAAAGAACAAAGAGGAACAAATTCTGAGTGAAGAATACCATCTTAGGTTAGGGTTTATAATGCTTAGGTTAGGGTTTATAATGCTGTCTTTGTGGGGCAGCATTGAATGGAGACTATATTAACATCTAGCAATAGGCTTGTGGTAGCTCAGGGCTGAGATCATGAACATTTATGCTTTTAGAATTGTAGAAAGCTTCTCTTTGAAGAATTTAAGAACACAATGCCTTGTTATGATAGCTATTGTAACAGTAATGAGGCAACCAAACATGAGAAGAAAAGAAGGGCGCAATGGGAGATGCTCAAAGGTTTGGCAGGTCATGAAGACCAACAATCAGAAAGCATGTCTGACTAGTCAGAGTCAAATGTGCTTTTACACAGGCTAAGTTCTATTGGAAAGTGTAATTAGATGAGCCTGGGTGGCTGGGTAGCATCACCTATATGGTAGAAAATTTTATTTTCTATTACAAAAAAAACCTCTTTCTTATATTGACATATGGTGTGGTTTTAATATAATTAGCACCACAGTTGGTTTGATACAGAATGGAGCAGAACAATTCTACCCTTTGCTGTGTCAAGCAATCCAAAGATAGAAGCATGTCTGATTTGTATGCACATCAACTCTCCAACCCAAAGGAATAAAAACATATTTAAGACTTAGAAATATCCTTTATGTGACAAAGTTCTTTTAAAGGAGATGTAGTGAGAGGAGGTGGGCACAGGAATTCATTTGCTTATTAGAGGCTAAGTCTTCTCAAGATACAAACTGTGCTTATCTTATGCAACTCTGTGAATTTAAGAACTCTTCATGCCAATGTGCTTTCTATATCTTATCTTATAACCTACTTATAGGCTGCATTTAAAACTGGCCTAAAAACAGTACTCATAGTTATTGTTAAAAAAAGAAAGATAGAAAGAAAGAAAGAATGGAAGGAAGAAAGGAAGAAAGAAAGAGAAAGGAAGAATGAAAGAAAGAAAGAAGAAAGAAAGAAAGAAAGAAAGAAAGAAAGAAAGAAAGAAAGAAAGGAAGGAAGGAAGGAAGGAAGGAAGGAAGGAAGGAAGGAAGGGAGAGAGAGAGAAAAGGAAAAAAGCAAAAAATATGTTCTGTCCAAAGTAATTATTTGGACAATATTGGTAAAATATTTGCTCTACTGTTTTACATAAAAGGGGGGTCAAGAAAACTCAAAATTATCTGAGGTGTGAAATAAATTGTGATTTCTGATCATGTCAAAGACTTATTCATTGGAAAAAAAGGAATAAAATGTATGTATAAAAGATGTATGAGGTAGGAAACATTAAATGGCTCATGCTAGAAGCTAATTTGCATTCAATTATATATACACATAAACATTTACTTATTTAAGGACTCATTCTCAACTAAGCTTTGATGTATATGGAAGAGGAGTCTCTGAAAGAATGAGTACCTTATCAAAAGTCGTGTAGAGAACATATAGCAATGATTTCAACATAGGTGATTGTACTGGCTGGTTTTGTGTGTCAACTTGACACAGCTGGAGTTATCACAGAGAAAGGAGCTTCAGTTGAGGAAATGCCTCCATGAGATCCAACTGTAAGGCATTTTCTCAATTAGTGATCAAGGGGAAAAGGCTCCTTGTGGGTGGGACCATCTCTGGGCTGGTATTCTTGGTTCTATAAGAGAACAGGCTGAGCAAGCCAGGGGAGGCAAGCCAGTAAAGAATATCCCTCCATGGCCTCTGCATCAGCTTCTGCTTCCTGACCTGCCTGAGTTCCAGTCCTGACTTCCTTGGTGATGGACAGCAGTATGGAAGTGTAAGCCAAATAAACCCTTTCCTCCCCAACTTGCTTCTTGGTCATGATGTTTGTGCAGGAATAGAAACCCTGACTAAGATAGTGATCATATTCAAAATATTAAATATTCCATTTAATATTACTGCGCAGTAAAAAGAGTCAGCCTGCTTCTGGGGGAGGTACATGGAATAAATCAAAGAACATAAAGTAGATTCACAAAATGACATATAAAACTTATACAGATCATATTAGGTTAGGTCAAATGTCATTGCCATGACTATACATTCAAATAAAAACTATGCTGACAATTTATATTTAACCTAGAAAACAAAATAATGTCATTTGAAAGTCTATGCTGAACATGCCCAGTGTTGACCACAGGTCAAAATTTTTAACCAAGGTCAAATAGGATATTTCTGTTTACAAGATGCCCTAAATAGGACAGATCAATTCATAGCAAGAATTATAATAGAATATAATTATAATACAATACAACATCTGGATCAATAGTCCTCAACCTTGACTTCACAACTAAGTCATTTTATAATTGTATAGAAATGCAATATGTTTTAAACTAGCAGCTTCCATCCAAGGAATTCCCATCCAATCTCCTCGAGTAGGCTTTAAAAATGTGATAGTACAATCACATTTAAAAAAAAATAAAAAATCGATATGCTGGAAACGACAGCAGAGACTGCATTACCACAGCAGTACACTTACATTTTCCTCAGGAAGTTAATGTCCAGAAATCAAAACTTAGTGAACCAGGAGGCATACTGATTTTTGTAAGGTGGTTGTCCTGAGAAGGGATCTAAGTTATGAAGTCATTGCAGGTGGTTCCCACAGGCCCCTGGAGGATTCAGTAATAATCAATAATAATAATAAATCAGGAACAGGGGAAGGGATTCCTGAGCTGAATCCACTTGAAAAAAATAAGTGTGATATATAAAAAAGGAAGGTTTAAAAGATAATTACTGGTTAAGGTTGGCCCATGGTTTTAGGATGGGAAGCTAATGGCATCTTCTCATCGCTGAAAACAGGAAAGATTCATGGGGAATGATCCACAGCAGAGTACTTAGAGTCTGTCTCTGTCTCTTTCTCTCTCTTCCCACGGGTTCCCAGCCTAGCAGATCCCTCTCTCCCCCTTTCTGACATTTTCTGTGTTCCCCCTTCTCTGCCTTCAAAGCTCCGCTCCAGTATGTCTGCCTCTATCCCATCTCTCCCCTTCTCCCAAATAAAACTCCTTTGTCCCAGGTCTGTTGCATAGTGTGATTTCTCAGGGGCACAACTTGGCAAGGGCCCTCCAGGCACCCAGAGCTTGCGCCATTATATTTTATAACACTCATCTCTCTAGTTCTTCTTCTCCCCTTTATGCAAAGTTTGGTTTTTTTCTCTCATGTCACATATTTGTGCAATTAAGTTAAATCAATGTTCCACGTGTGTGAGAATTATGCAATACTAATAGACTAGGAGTTAGACCCCCTGGTAGGCAGACAGGGAGAGGAACACTGCTAAGAAATAAGAGTGGCAAATTTCCAAAGCATCCTGCTTCTTCCAGTCCATCCCGACTTGAGACTAAAGCCTGAAAGCTTAAATATCCTCCTGGCCTTTGTCTCTTCTGGGAGCCCCATACTGATGAGTTGGCTCAAAAGGTTCAGAACCATTCTGTCTCCAACCTGAGCTGATCCTGTGCTACAGCTCTCCATACCCAAATACTGCCAGAGAGACCTAGTCTCCCAGGAGTACTGACACACCTGTAAGCACAGGTAAGACCACCATTTCTGCTCCGAGGGACTCACCTGGAGCCATCAGGACACAGGAACCAAGGAGCAGACTGGAACAGGATTCTTCTGGTTTCCATCTATGCCCAGAGCAGATCCTGTGCTACAGCTTTCCATACACAAATACCACAGGGAGAGAGTTGGTCTCCCAGGAGTGCTGGCACACTCGTGAGCACAGGTAAGACCACCACTTCTGCTCAAATTTCTGGCCCAAAAGTGACCTGCCTAGAGCCATCAGGACACAAGAACAAAGGAAAAGCCAGAGACAGGATCCATCCAGTTACCATCTGCACTCCAGAGCTGACCCTGTGCCACAGTTCTCTATACTCAAATTCTTCCCACAGAGATCTAGTTTCCCAGGAGTAAGGACACACAGGCTTGCAGGAGAGACAAGTCACAGTCGGAGACAGTAAGGCCACTTGCTACTATAGACATCCAGATGTTGAGAGGCAAGAGCAAGAACATAAGCAACAGAACCAAGGCTACTTGGCATCATCAGAATCCAATTCCCCCAACACAGAGAGCCCTGGATACACCAAAACACCAGAAAAGCAAAACTCTGATTTAAAAATCACATCTCATGATGAAGATAGAGAACTTTGAGAAGGACATAAAGAACTCCCTTAAAGCAATACAGGAGAGCACAGGTAAAACAGATAGAAATTCTTAAAAAGGAAAGACATCTGTCCCTTAAAGAAATACTGGAAAACACAAGCAAATAGGTGAAGGAATTGAATAAAAGCATCCAGGATCTAAAAATGGAAATAGAAAAAAATAAAGAAATCACAAACTGAGACAACTTTGGAGATAGAAAACCTAGGAAAGAGATCAGGAGTCATAGACACAAACATCACCAACAGAACACAAGAATTAGAAGAGAGAATCTCAGGTGCGGACAATACCATAGAAAACATTCACACAACAGTCAAAGAAAATGACAAGAGCAAAAAACTCCTAACCCCAAACATCCAGGAAATCCAGGACACAATGAGAAAACCAAACCTAAGGATAATAGATATAAAAGATAAAGAGGATTACCAGCTTAAACGGCCAGTCAATATCCTCAACAAATTATAGAAGAAAAGTTCCCTAACCTAAAGAAAAAGATTCCCACAAACATGCAAGAATCCTATAGAACTCCAAATAGATTGGATCAGAAAAAAATTCCTCCTGTCACATAATAGTCAAAGCACCAAATGCACAAAACAAAACAAAACAAACAAACAAAAGAATATTAAATGCAGTAAAGGAAAAAGGTCAAGTAACATATAAAGGAAGACCAATCAGAATTACACCAGACTTCTCACCAGAGACTAAAAAAACTAGAAGATCCTGGGGATATGTCATACAGACCCTAAGAGAGCAAAAATGCAAGCCCAGGCTACAATACAGAGCAAAACTCTCAATTACCATACATGGAGAAGCCAGATATTCCACGACAAAACCAAATTTACTCAATATCTTTCCACAAATCCAGCCATACAAAGGATAATAGATGGAAAACTCCAACACAAGGAGGGAAACTACACCCTAGAAAAAGGCAAGAAAATAATTTTCTTTCAACAAACCCAAAAAAGCCATACAACCATAATTCCACTTGTAACACCAAATATAACAGGAAGCAACAAACGCTATTCCTTAACATCTCTTAACATCAATGGACTCAAGTCCCTAATAAAAAGACATAGAATAACAGACTGGACAGATAAACAGGACCCAGCATTTTGCTGCATACAGGAAACACACTTTGGTGGCAAAGACAGACATTACCTCAGAGTAAAGGGCTGGAAAATAAATTTTCCAAGCAAATGGTCCCAAGAAACAAGCTGGAGTAGCCATTCTGATATAGAATATAATCGACTTTCAACCTAAAGTTATCCAAAAAAAAAAAGATAAGGAAAGACACTTCAAACTCATCAAAGGAAAAAAATCTACCAAGAAGAACTCTCAATTCTGACCATCTATGCTCCAAATGAAAGAACACTCACATTCATAAAAGAAACTTTACTACAGCTCAAATCACACATTGTACCTCACACAATAATAGTGGAGAGACTTCAACACCCCACTCTCATCAATGGACAGATGATAGAAACAAAAACTAAACAGAGACACAGTGAAATTAAGAGATGTTATAAAACAAATGGATTTAACAGATATCTATAGAACATTTTCATCCTAAAACAAAAGAATATACCTTCTTCTTAGCACCTAAGGGTACTGACTATATAACTGGTCATAAAACAGGACTCAGCAGATACAAGAAGATTGGAATAATTTCATGCATCCTTTCAGATCACCACAGACTAAGGCTGGTCTTCAATACAACAAAAACAACAGAAAACCCACATACACATAAAAGCTGAACAACCCTCTACTCAATGATAACTTGGCCAAGGTAGAAATAAAGAACTTAATTAAAGACTTTTTAGAATTTAATGAAAATGATAGCACAACATACCCAAACTTAGGGGACACAGTGAAAACAGTGATATGAGGAAAACTCATAGCTCTGAGTGCCTCCACAAAGAAACTGGAGAGAGCATACACTAGCAGTTTAACAACATAACTGAAAGCTCTAGAACAAAAAGAAGCAAATTCACCCAAGAGGAGTAAACTGCAGGAAATAATCAAACTCAGGGCTAAAATCAACCAAGTAGAAAGAAAAATATCTATACAAAGAATCAACAAAACCAGGAACTGTTTTTTTTTTTTTTTGAGAAAATTAACAAGATAGATAAACCCTTATTCAGACTAACCAGAGGGCACAGAAACAGTATCCAAATTATCAAAATCAGAAATGAAAAGAGAGTTATAATAACAGAAACTGAGGAAATTTTTAAAAAATCACCAGATCCTACTACAAAAGCCTATACTCAACAAAACTGGAAAATCTGGATGAAATGGACACTTTTCTAGACATATACCAAATACCAAAATCAAATCAGGATCAGATTCACCATCTAAACAGTCCCATAACCCCTAAAAAAAATAGAAGCAGTCATCAAAAGTCTCCCAACCAAAAAAAGCCCAGGACCAGATGGGTTTAGTGCAGAATTCTATCAGACCTTCAAAGAAGACCTAATACTAAAACTCTTCAAACTATTCCACAAAATAGAAACAGAAGGAACACTACCCAATTCTTTCAATGAAGCCAGTATTATGCTGATACCAAAACCACACAAAGACTCAACAAAGAAATAGAACTTCAGACCAATTTCCCTGTGACTATCAATGCAAAACTAAACAAAATTCTTGCAAATAGAATCCAAAAATAGAGCAAAACAATCATGCACCATGATCAGGTAGGCTTCATCCCAGTGATTAAAGAATGGTTCAATATTCAGAAATCCATCAACATAATACACTACATAAACCATCTCAAAGAAAACAGAACACAGGAACATTTTATTAGATGCTGAAAAAGCATTTGACAAAATTCAACATCCCTTCATGTTAAAAGTTTTGGAAGATATGGAATTCCGGTCCCATACCTAAACACAATAAAAGCAATATACAGCAAACCAGTAGCCAACATCAAACTAAATGGAGAGAAACTTGAAGCAATCCCACTAAAATCAGGGACTAGACCAGGCTGCCTACTCTCTTCCTAACTATGCAATATAGTACTCAAAGTCATAGCTAAAGCACTTAAACAAATGGCGGTCAAAGGGATACAAACTAGAAAGGAAGAAGTCAAAATATCACTATTTGCAGATGATATAATAGTATACTTAAATTCCCCCCAAAATTCAACTGCAGAACTCCTAAAACTTTTAGATGTGTTGTCAAGCTGCTAGTATGTGCTCTCTCCCGTTTCTTCTTGGAGGTACTCAGAGCTATGAGTTTCCCTCTTAGAAATGCTTTCATTGTGTCCCAAAGGTTTGGGTACGTTGTGGCTTCATTTTCATTAAACTCTAAAAAGTCTTTAATTTCTTTCTTTATTCCTTCCTTGACCAAGGTATCATTGAGAAGAGTGTTGTTCAGTTTCCATGTGAATGTTGGCTTTCCATTCTTAATGTTGTTATTGAAGATCAGTCTTAGGCCATGGTGGTCTGATAGGATACATGGGACAATTTCAATATTTTTGTATCTGTTGAGGCCTATTTTGTGACCAATTATATGGTCAATTTTGGAGAAGGTCCCGTGAGGTGCTGAGAAGAAGGTATATCCTTTTGTTTTAGGATAAAATATTCTGTAGATATCTGTCAGGTCCATTTGTTTCATAACTTCTGTTAGTTTCACTGTGTCCCTGTTTAGTTTCTGTTTCCACGATCTGTCCATTGATGAAAGTGGTGTGTTGAGGTCTCCCACTATTATTGTGTGAGGTGCAATGTGTGCTTTGAGCTTTACTAAAGTGTCTTTAATGAATGTGGCTGCCCTTGCATTTGGAGCGTAGATATTCAGAATTGAGAGTTCCTCTTGGAGGATTTTACCTTTGATGAGTATGAAGTGTCCCTCCTTGTCTTTTTTGATAACTTTGGGTTGGAAGTCGATTTTATCCGATATTAGAATGGCTACTCCAGCCTGTTTCTTCAGACCATTTGCTTGGAAAATTGTTTTCCAGCCTTTCACTCTGAGGTAGTGTCTGTCTTTTTCCCTGAGATGGGTTTCCTGTAAGCAGCAGAATGTTGGGTCCTGTTTGTGTAGCCAGTCTGTTAGTCTATGTCTTTTTATTGGGGAATTGAGTCCATTGATATTAAGAGATATTAAGGAAAGGTAATTGTTGCTTCCTGTTATTTTTGTTGTTAAAGTTGGCATTCTGTTCTTGTGGCTGTCTTCTTTTAGGTTTGTTGAGGGATTATCTTCTTGTTTTTTCTAGGGCGTGGTTCCCGTCCTTGTATTGGTTTTTTTCTGTTATTATCCTTTGAAGGGCTGGATTCGTGGAGAGATAATGGGTGAATTTAGTTTTGTCGTGGAATACTTTGGTTTCTCCATCTATGGTAATTGAGAGTTTGGCTGGGTATAGTAGCCTGGGCTGGCATTTGTGTTCTCTTAGTGTCTGTATAACATCTGTCCAGGCTCTTCTGGCTTTCATAGTCTCTGGTGAAAAATCTGGTGTAATTCTGATAGGCTTGCCTTTATATGTTACTTGACCTTTTTCCCTTACTGCTTTTAGTATTCTATCTTTATTTAGTGCATTTGGTGTTCTGATTATTATGTGTCGGGAGGAATTTCTTTTCTGGTCCAGTCTATTTGGAGTTCTGTAGGCTTCTTGTATGTTCATGGGCATCTCTTTCTTTAGATTTGGGAAGTTTTCTTCAATAATTTTGTTGAAGATGTTTGCTGGTCCTTTGAGTTGAAAATCTTCATTCTCATCCACTCCTATTATCCGTAGGTTTGGTCTTCTCATTGTGTCCTGGATTTCCTGGATGTTTTGAGTTAGGATCTTTTTGCATTTTCCATTTTCTTTGATTGTTGTGCCGATGTTCTCTATGGAGTCTTCTGCACCTGAGATTCTCTCTTCCATCTCTTGTATTCTGTTGCTGATGCTGGCATCTATGGTTCCAGATTTCTTTCCTAGGGTTTCTATCTCCAGCGTCGCCTCACTTTGGGTTTTCTTTATTGTGTCTACTTCCCTTTTTAGGTCTAGTATGGTTTTGTTCATTTCCATCACCTGTTTGGATGTGATTTCCTGTTTTTCTATAAGGACTTCTACCTGTTTGGTTGTGTTTTCCTGTTTTTCTTTAAGGACTTGTAACTCTTTAGATGCCCCAACTGGTAAGAAGGACACATGCTCCACTATGTTCATAGCAGCCTTATTTATAATAGCCAGAAGCTGGAAGGAACCCAGATGCCCCTCAACAGAGGAATGGATACAGAAAATGTGGTACATCTACACAATGGAGTACTACTCAGCTATTAAAAAGAATGAATTTATGAAATTCCTAGCCAAATGGATGGACCTGGAGGGCATCATCCTGAGTGAGGTAACACATTCACAAAGGAACTCACACAATATGTACTCACTGATAAGTGGATATTAGCCCAAAACCTAGGATACCCAAGATATAAGATACAATTTGCTAAACACATGAAACTCAAGAAGAATGAAGACTGAAGTGTGGACACTATGCCCCTCCTTAGAAGTGGGAACAAAACACCCTTGGAAGGAGTTACAGAGACAAAGTTTGGAACTGAGATAAAAGGATGGACCATGTAGACACTAGCATATCCGGGGATCCATCCCATAATCAGCTTCCAAATGCTGACACCATTGCATACACTAGCAAGATTATGCTGAAAGGACCCTGATATAGCTGTCTCTTGTCAGAGTATGCCTGGGCCTAGCAAACATAGAAGTGGATGCTCACAGTCGGCTATTGGATGGATCACATGGCCCCCAATGAAGGAGCTAGAGAAAGTACCAAAGAAGCTAAAGGGATCTGCAACCCTATAGGTGGAACAACATTATGAACTAACCAGTACCCCGGAGCTCTTGACTCTAGCTGCATATGCATCAAAAGATGGCCTAGTCGGCCATCACTGGAAAGAGAGGCCCATTGGACACGCAAACTTTATATGCCCCAGTACAGGGGAACGCCAGGGCCATAAAAAAGGAGTGGGTGGGTAGGGGAGAGGGGGTGGGTGGCTATGGGGGACTTTTGGTATAGCATTGCAAATGTAAATGAGCGAAATACCTAATAAAAAATGGAAAAAAAAAAACTCCTAAAACTGATAAACAATTTCAGCAAAGTGACAGAGTATAAAATTAACTTCATTAAATCAGTAGTCTTTCTATATTTAAAGGATAAATGGGCTGTAAAGAAATTAGGGAAAGTACATTCTTCACAATAGTCACAAACAATATAAAATATATTGGTGTGACTCTAAACAAACAAATGAAAGGTCTGTTCAACAAGAACGTCAAGTCTCTGAAGAAACAGAAGACCTCAGAAGAAGGAAATATCTCTATGCTCATGGATTGGCAGGATTAATATGTTAAAAATGGCCATCTTGCCAAAAAAAAAAAAAAAACTACAGATTTAAGGCAATCCCTATTAAAATTTCAACTCAATTCTTCACAGAGTTAGAATGAACAATTCTCAAATTCATTTGGAATAACAACAACAACAAAAAGAAACAGAATAGCAAAAACTATTTTCAGCAATAAAAGAACTTCTGGAGGAATCACTATCCCTGACCTCAAGCTGAACTACAGAGCAATATTGATAAAAACTGCATGATATTGGTAAGAGACAGGCAAGTAGATCAATGGAATGGAATTGAAGACCCAGAAATGAACCCACACACCTATGGTCACTTGAGCTTTGACAAAGAAGCTAAAACTATCCAGAAGAAAAAAAGATAACATTTTCAACAAATGGGGCTGGTTCAACTGGTGGTCAACGTGTAGAAGAATGCAAATTGATACATTCTTATCTCCCTGTACCAGCCACTGGATAAAGGCCCTCCATATAAAACCAGATATGATGAATCTAACAGAAGATAAAGTAGGGAAGAACCTTGAACAAATTGGCACAGGGGAAATTTTCCTGAACAGAACACCAATAGCTGTTCTCTAAGATCAAGAATCTACAAATGGGACTAATAAAATTGCAAAGCTTCTGTAAGACAAAGGACACTGTCAATAGGACAAAATGGCAACCAACAGATTGGGAAAAGATCTCTACCAATCCTCCATCTGATAGAGGGCAAATATCCAAAATATACAAAGAACTCAAGAAGTTAGACTCCAGAGAACCAAATAACCCTATTAAAAATGCGGAACAGAGCTAAACAGAGAATTCTCAACTGAGGAAACGTGAATGGTGGAGAAGCACCTAAAGAAATGTTCCACATCCTTAGTCATCAGGGAAATGCAAATCAAAATGACCCTGAGATTCCACCTTATACCAATCAGAATAGCTAAGATCAAAAACTCAGGTAACAGCAGATGCTGGCGAGGATGTGGAGAAAGTGGAACACTCCTCCATTGCAAACTCGTACAACCACTCTGGAAATCAGACTGGCACTTCCTCAGAAAATTGAACACAGTATTACCTGAGGACCCAGCTACTCCTGGGCATATACCCAGAAGATGCTCCAACATATAATAAGGACACATGATCCACTATGTTCATAGCAACCTTATTTATAATAGCCAGAAGCTGGAAATAATGCAGATGTCCCTCAACAGAGGAATGCATACAGAAAATTCGGTATATTAACACAATGGAATACTGTTCAGCTATTAAAAAATTACTCCATGAAATTCTTAGGTAAATGGATAGAGCTTGAAAACAAGATCCTACGTGAGGTAACCCAATCACAAAAGAACACACATGGTATGCACTCACTGATAAGTGGATATTAGTCCAAATGGGATTACCCAAGATTCAATTCACAGACCATGTGAAGCACAAGAAGAAGGAAGACCAAAGTGTGGATGCTTCAGTCCTTCTTTTAAGACTTTTAAGGGGGGACAAAATACTCTCAGGAGGAAGTATGGAGAGAAAGTGTGGAGCAGAGACTGAAGGAAAGGCCTTCCAGAGACGGTCCCCCTGGGGATCCATCCCATAGACAGTCCTCAAACCCAGATGCTACTGGGGATGCTAGGAAGTGCTTGATGATTGGAGCCTGATATGGCTGACTCCTGAGATGTTCTGCCATAGCCTGACAAAATACAAATGGGGATGCCCGCAACCAGCCATTGGACTGAGCGCTGTGTCCCTGATGGAGGAGTTGGAAAAGGGACTGAAAGAGCTGAGGGAGGTTGCAGCCCCTTCAGGGGAGAAACAGTGTCAACTGGTCAGAATCCCCATAACTTCTGGGGACTATACTACCAATCAAAGAGTACACATGGAGGGACCCATGGCTCCAGCCGCATAGGTGGCATATGATGGCCTTGCTGGACATTAGTGGGAGGAGAGGTCCTTGGGCCTGAGGGGGCTTGGTACCCCAGTGCAGAGGAATTCCAGGGTTTGAAGGCAGAGTTGGGGGGAGCACCCTCATAGAAGCAGGGGGAGAGAGCATAGGATTCTGGAGGGGAGACCTGGAAAGCGCATAACATTTGAAATGCAAATAAAGAAAATATCCAATAAAAAATATCCAGTAAAAGTTCCTGGCCAAATCAGGACATATGTGAGCTAATCAACAGCCCCAAATCTGGGGAGAAAATTTCTTCAAAGGCTTTTAAACCTGCCTCAAGAAGAAAGGGCTTTTAGCTCTCCACCCCAACCTCTGTGCTTTGCAATGGGTTTTTGTCTCTGGACATCTGCTGCATACTGGTGTTCTGTCCCTTCCCCTTCAAGTGCTGGTTTTCTTCAGTGCTTGGGTTTCTCCACTGCCTCCTGATGTACTTTAGTTTTGTCTGCCCTTTAATTGTCCAAGTGACAGAGAGTATGAATCTGGTTGAGAGCCCTAGACTGCATCAAAACTAGTTTATCCATCACACCCTTGTTCCAATGTTCCTGAGCTCAAGTTGTTTATTTTATTTTATTGTTTGTTTTATGAGACAGGGTTTCTCTGTGTAGCTCTGGCTGTCCTGGAACTCACTTTGTAGACCAGGCTGGCCTCGAACTCAGAAATCCACTTGCCTCTACCTCCCGAGTGCTGGGATTAAAGGCATGCATCACCACACCCGGCTACGTTGTTTATTTTTTTAAGCTTATTTGTAGTGCTTTCTTTCCTTCCTTTTGTCTCCCCAGTCACTGGTACCAAGAATGGCATTATCAGCTGTGGGCTTTCTCACCTACTACCTCTTCCTACAACATCCTTTTCTTTATTCTGCAGTTGCTATAGGAACAGTCATTCCACTGAGTTCATTAACTGTGAGAGAATGAGATTAGCACTCACAGAAAGCACTATGTGTTGCTATGGGCTCACAGTGAAACAGACCATGATAGGCATGCTAGTTTATAAGGAACTATTCTGAACATATTTTACCACCCAAGTCTACAGCGACATAGTTGAGATGCGTGATTGGTAGGCTTCACAGAAGCCTATCTAGTCATTATGTCTACTTATAAATGTAGCCTGCTAACATGTGCATTTGGAAATGCTCCATGCATGCTTTAAATGTTTATTTTGACATACCTCTGTGGGTGTCTGCTGAGCCTTTTTTTCAGATTTTGGCAAATCTTTACTTCCTCTTCTTTTTAAGGATAGCTGAAACAAAGCAAGAACATGATGAGTTTGTTAAATGATAGTTTTTAACACTATCTGTTTTTAAGTACCCTAACCTCATATAAAACCACGACAAATAAATGAGTCCCCCAAAGAAGTAAAAATTCCCAAGACAGAGTCAGATACAATTGCACTAGAAACAAGATATAAATCACAGTAAATTGTCCCTAACAATTAGCCATATACTTTGAAATTCAGAAAAACAACTTGGACAAAATACAGATCAGTGAGTTAACTTGCTACAGAGCTCACAAGTAGGCAAGTGAGGCAAGTGTCCTGTTAGCATTCTTCATCGACAAGCAAAAGAAAAGAGGAGATTAAATTAATATTTCCTTTGTTGGTTAGGTTGCCACAACTCTCCAAGACATGTCCAGTGGACTCATGTAGAATTTATATATTTTCTTCCTTTCACCGCATATCCCTTCGAACAAATACCCATGGCATGCAGTGGGAAGTGGGAAGGAAGAAGTCAGATGGGAGTCCTCCATTTCATGGAGCAGGTGGCCTGGGAACCTCTAGGGAGCTTGGGTCATTACATAAAGGCTCCCCTAATTGATGGGCTAGTTGGAACAGTAATTCACAGAATATTAACTAGAGCCTGTGTCATGGACGAGCACTTTATAGCCATTGATGCTCACCTCCATTTTTTAAATTTATTTAAAGTTTATTTTGATGCTAAAGGATCTTTAGTTTTCAGAATGTATTTTTAAGAAAATAATTTTAAGGCTCCAACTAACAAGGATAAAATTTTGAAATTCTAATTTCATAAAAGCTATTAACTTATAAAAGATAATTAAAAGATTATCAAAGATTATAAAAGATTATCAAAGATAATTAAGGTATACAAGTTAGTGATCAGTCACTTGTAACTGACCAAATTATTTAATATGCCTCAGAACTATGTTTGCAGTCATGCTAAGTACAAATGTAATTTATTTATAGAGATACGCTTAGAGGGAGAGACCAATTTATCTCTCAGTATGTTGTTTTCTATATATATGTTGCTAAATTTTACCCTAAAGCAAGGAATTCAAAACAAATTTAAAGTAAACTTAAAGTTTGTTTTGTCAAAAATAAGATTCAAAATAAAGTATATATTTAAAAAAATAGTTATGAAAAGTTGATTGTTTGCATAAACTGGGTTCATTTACATATGCTGGCATGGCCCAAGCTCTTTTCCTTGGGTGGAACAATCCCACCAGAGTAAGGTAAATGTTAGCCTCATTACAGAATACGGATATATGGAAAGAATACATGCCAGAAGTCTGCTGCTTCTGCCCATGGGCCCGGGATGCTCCTGCTGTGTAGGCCAGATCCAAAACACCTTGCTGTGAACAGGAAAATCTTGTACTTAAGCCTCCTACCTGACGAGTATGGGACCCTCAACATAGCTCAATTGGACAAATCCTTTACCCTGGCTTTTAATTTTTCCTCTTAGTCAAAGCTAATTCCAGGGTTCACACCCTAATCATTCCTTGACTAAAGGAAGCTCCCAGATACGCTGTCTTCAAATTCACAGCTTTGGAATGTTATTCATAATATAAAAGCAGTATCTTTGGAACTTTGCTAGACAATCCTATAAAAATAAGACAATAGTAGTCTATTTCTCTTTTAAATTGTCTGTTAGATGCTGACTTTAACTGACTTACTTTACAAAGCTTCAAGGGTCTTGCTACTTATGCAGGAGTCCGATGTAAGCAGACAGCTTACAGGAACTTCTTCTTCTACAGGACTCTGGTGCATGGTCCAGCTATGGCACAGTTGGATTTCATGTTTTGTTGACTTTATGTTTCACCTTATATTGACTAGTTATGCTACGTTGTTTCTTTGTCCTCAAAAAGTTGTACACTTTTACCTCCTGACTTATCTTCTGGGTCTTTGTCAAGTTTTATCATGGCCCCTTAGATAGATTCCTTCTGAGGCACTCTTAATTGCTTATTTGTCAGCTTGAAGCAGTTAGAGAGATTGGCAACCCCAAACTCCTCAAAGTAGTTCAGGTGACCAATGAACCATGAATCATCCAACTTCTCTGTGTTCTTGCCACTCTAGGTATTGTTTTCAGGACTCAGAATTAAAACAGTTGGACTGAATTCTTATTTGATTAATTAACCTGTCTTGACAGCTTTCAAAAAAGTTCTTAGAGAAATCTCAGATCAGCTTAACATCCAGCAGGGCCAGCTAGATTCCTTTCTTGCTGCAGTATTTCAAAAGAAAAGGAGACTAGATCTGAATATTAATAATGGTGGCATTTGTGCTCCCCTCCATGACCAGTGCTTCTTCTACACTAATACTCATACCTGGTTTGAGATGAGGCCCTACACACAGGGAACATAAAAATTCCAATCACAAGCCTCCTCCTAAGGAAGGGGTTCCTGCTCCTCCCACCCTAGAGTCCTCCCTTTGTTTACTTCTTTCCTCCTTGCTCTCTTTTAAATGTTTTACTTACTGAACATCACCATTTAACCAAACCAAATGTATAATTTCTCCCAATGTCTCTCACCCCACAAACAGCTTAATTTGTTTTATATGTTCTCTGATAACATCTGCAAAAGAACTTTTCAGGCACTGTGAAGAAACTCTGGCTGCAGGAGACCTTCAACTTTCATCCCAGGCCAGATATAGTTCTTTATAATAGTCCAATACTTTTCTCTTCTTTCTGTATCTTGATGTTGTCTAGTTTCTCCTAGCTCGTTGTGATGCAGCAGTCCAGCAGCAGGACTAATCTGAGTCAGCTCCACGCCCACTGCCTCTGACTCACCCCACCCCTACCCCCCTCTGCTCCTCTGATTGTTCTCACTTTCCTGGAAAATCTCTGCTTTACTCTGCAACCATATCACTTGCTTACAGATTATTATTCAAAATTGTCTCCAGAAATGAAGGGTGGCAATCACTTGGTCCATCACAGCCAATCAAGTTAAGACTTCCTTCCTGCTAACTAACCAGAGGACTCCTCTCTTCAACAGCACTGAACTAGTCCCCTCCAACAGTGACACTCCTCAGCAGGAAACAATTTAAGAGCCTATGCCCCCATTTTCTCTGCATCTCCAGTTTTCTGTCTCCTTAGATTTTGAAATGATAGTTTCATGCTGAAAGACCAGACCTTCCAGCATCATTTGAGGCCAGGCAAAGTAACTCCAGAGAAGAGAACCATAAGAGAAATTACCATGGTTCAGTAATTTCCACCCATATAAATGGTTGGAAACCATCTTTCTCCTCAGATTCCCTTTACCACCTTCATAGGATGAGATATTTCTCAACGCCCAGGTGGATGAAACTGCCTCTTCACGTGGTCTACCAAGGAAGTTGGTCCTGCCTATATAAGGTCAAAGACCTCTTTTCCAGACTTCCATCTCTTTTTTATTAGATATTTTCTTTATTTACATTTCAAATGCTATCCCTAAAGTTTCCTATACCCTTCCCTCGCCCTGCTCCCCTACCCACCCACTCCCACTTCTTGGCCCTGGTGTTCCCCTGTATTGGGGCATATAAAGCTTGCAATACCAAGGGGCCTCTCTCTTCCCAATGATGGCCAACTAGAGATATGAGCTCTGGGGGTACTGGTTTGTTCATATTGTTGTTCCACCTATAGGGTAGCAGAGCCCTTCAGCCCCTTGGGTGCTTTCTGTAGTTCCTCCATCGGGGGCCCTGTGTTCCATGCTATAGATGACTGTAAGCACCCACTTCTGTGTTTGTCAGGCACTGGCATAGCCTCATACGAGACAGCTCTATCAGGGTCCCTTCAGCAAAATCTTGCTGGCATATGCAATAGTGTCTGGAAGCCTTCCATCTCTTTTAAGCCACCTCAGAAATCCTCTTAGAATTGGAAGCTCTGGTTTCTGAGTCAGCTGTTGGCAAGAAACAGTGCAGAGAATACCAAGAATATAGGCGGCTGAATTAGACAATCTGAAATGCCGCCTGTGCCACAGTCCTAATTAAACCAATGTAATGCCCATTCTTTGAACAGTTCCCAATTTGCTCACCATGGCCTGTTAACAATGCCACAAAAGCACTGATGAGTGGCTGCCCTGGCTTGTGCATTAATTCATGACAATGCTGAACGTGTACCTCAACTAATTGCTTTGAAGATATTGAACCAAGAACTTAGCAAAATCTATAAACAAATGTTTTCCCAAGTTCAATTACTAAAACAGCACCACTAATGTCACCAGAAACAGTTAGAAAATCAACTTCTTGAGACCCTTCCTAGGTCCAGTGAGTCAGAAACATTGAGGCTGATCCACAACTTAGTAAAATCCTTAAGTTCTCATAATTTTTTTTTCTTGTGACAGAGTTGAAACTCTATTGTCCAAGCTAGCCAAAACTAGCAACCCCTTGCTTCATCTTCCTGAGTGACAGGATTACAGATGGGAGCAGCACACTTAGCCTTAGCCTCTGATTCTGATGTTAAGCCTGCCTTGTTCTAAAGTTAATACTTGCTTGCCAGTAAAATTGCCTAAGCTTAATTGGGTTCCAGGATTCTCATGGTAGAAGGGAAGATCTGGTTTCTGCACATTGTCACAAATGATAAATGATATCATAATGATAAAACCTGTATGCATATCCCTAAATGCAACTACCACCCTACCCCCAATCAATACATGTGAAAAAAATAACTTGATACAAAGAAGAATCATATTTTTATCCATATCTGTGCCCACGAATTGTTTCCAATTAGATCACACAGGAGAAAGTATTAACCCAGTCTGTGGCAAGACCTAGTGGGGAAATACAGGCATGATTTTTAGAATGAAGTAATGTCTCGTATTGAATCTGATATGTAAGTAGCCAGGCCATGGTAGATGGAAAGAAAGAAGGAAGAGAGAAGGAATTGTAAAACTTTTATGTAAAAATAAAATATATTCCTGAGAAACATAAATTAAGTGTGGATGTGAGGGAAAAGGAGATGATGACCCCGAGATACCTGTTGACCCAAGTCAGATCTGGAAAGATGTAGAACAAGGGCCGGATTCTACCTCATTGCTGTCAAATGATTGCTTTAATTAGAAGTGGGGGCAGCTTTTAAGGGAAAAGGGTGTTATTAGACCATCACAGTTCAGAAATACAAAGGCAAACAGATGGCAGCCCAAATGGCTTCAAGATGACAGGCAGATGTGCAAGAGTAAGGGGGAAAAACATGCTCTAGTTCTGAAACTATTGTTTGTTCTTTGTGTCTCATGCATTTCACATTTATAATGTGATGTTCAGTTTTCATTGTCAACTGGAAACAGTATAGAGTCACCCAGGAAAGGGAATATAAATGATGGGTTGTCTAAATTAGATTGGCCCGTGGGAGTGCCTGTGTATAGATTATGTTAACTGAGCTGGAGAAACTTACCCAGCCTGTCTCACACCATTCTCTAGGCAGCAAGTCTTGACCTGAATGAGTGGAGAAAAGGGCCCCAACCACAAGCCTGCATTCATTCATTCATTCATTCATTCATTCTCTTTCTGTTCTTGCCTGTGGCCTCTTCCAGCTGCTTCAAGTTCCTATTGTCTTGATTTCTTCACAGTGACAGATGGACTAAAACTGGAAACCATCAACCAAATCAAACCCTTTTTCCTCTAAGTTGCCTTAGTCAGCACCAAGAAACACTGTAAGTAAATGTTATTAAAAATAATTTTTCTTCTAAAGTGGTTTGGATTGATTCAAAATGGAACAAAATTATCTAAGGCACTAAACAGTTATCTAAAAGCAACAAATGAGTAACACAGGAAAGACAAAAGAAAATGGAAGATGCTGTTGTTCCAGGATGGAAGAATTGCAACAAAGTTACCCAGGAAGCCAGACTGTTGAGGGATTTTACAAAATTAAACTGCATGAACAGCAGTAAGAAAGATGTAGAGAGAGGTTAGTATATCTAGAGACACATTAACTTCAGAGAAGAAACAATGGAGGCGGGGAACCTGAAGACAGGAGAGAGAAGAAAATGAAAAATGGATTTGCTTTCAGAGCTAAGAAAGTTAACACTGTCCTATAGCCAATGTTAAAAGGAAACTGATGAGTTAGCTCTGGAAAAATACTGAAACTAGGACACTCTTTACTGGGAGGTACCTTGTGTTTTACTCTCATTTAAATAACATTCAAATGTGGGGTAAAATGAAATTCTGTGCAAAATCCCTCCCCTTGAAATAAAGGGTGTGTTGCTTTTAAGAAGATTGTGGGACTAGAGTAAATTTAAGTATCACATTCAATTTTTTAATAAATATTTATCATCTAGTCATGTTCCAGTATGATTTCATGAACTTTATGATGTCTATAAAAGAAAGGCAGAAGACTAATAAGCATAGAGATGACATAGTAATGACATCTCTCCATTTCTTTTATCATTATTCTGCTCAAATCCCAATGCACTCAGTCTACAAGCTTCTGTGTGTGTCTGTATGTGTGGATGTGCATTTGTCTGTGTTTGTATGTATGTGTATATGTATATGTATGTGTGTGTATACATTGTGTACAGGAGTATGTATGTGTATACATGTGTGTGCATGTGTATATGTGTATATATGTATATATGTGTGTATTGTATTTATATATGTATATGTGTGTATGTTTTATGTATTTGTGCATGTATGTATAAATATGTGTATGTGTGTATGTGTATGTGCAAATGTGTCTGTGTAAGGGAGGAATCAGTTTGGCCAGTTACAACAGCATCTCACACCTCTTCTGTTGCCAGCATGGGCATTCTAGACAGTTCTCCAGAGATGTTTGTGAGATATACTCCTTGCTCACTTTTTCTTTGCATTCTCAGACATGTCTGAAAGAGGCTGCTATGCCTTCTCCGAAATGAAAGCCCAGGAGTGTTGTCAATGATTATGTGTGCATGGCAATTATATAAAATGGATTGTTTATGTTCCCAAAGTGCTAGAGGATTGCTTTTCTAATTGAAATTTGGCCTACTTCTGCTTCCCCCTGACCCATTTTGGTTATTTTAACAGAGAGTTTGCTATGTAGTCTTAACAGGCTTAGTACTCAGTATATTCTGCACCCTACTGTTAACTAGCCTTAATCCTCCTGCACCTCCCAGATCCTGAATGCTGGGATTTCAAATGAACCCACAATAGATGCCAAGATGTATTACATGTATCGTAATATAAAGTGAGATCCATTTGCATTGTGATTAAATCAATAAACTAAGCATATTACTGCCTGTGATTTTTACAAGCAATGAATATGGCTGTGTCCTTTTTATCATTTTATGTATATCTCATCTTTGTTGCTCTGAGTTTCACATCATAGTCTCAGTATCATGGCATTATAGCTGGCTAAAGTACCCAGCTGATAGATGTCAAAGCAGCATTTACATAGTTAGTTTCAGAGCTCTTGCTCTGAATAACTACATACTGGATGCACAGGAACAGAAGTGTAATCTAGCAATTAGCTTTATTACTTCTCTATGCTTTCAGAGTATAGCTGCACAGTCATGTGGACCTCCTTATCCATATTACACGGATGTATTGTGTCTTCCATCACCTACACAACAAAAGTGATGTACACACTGGTTCTCATAATCCCAAATACCTGTCATGTCAACACTGGAGGGATGTCTAGGGATATACTACCAAAGGCTGGAGGGAAACTGAAAGAAGCAGGAACCTGTCTCAATCAGGTCTTGGAATCTGGGCTTGGCAGCAGATTTTTCTCTAGTATTTAGAAAGGAAGCAGGAGGATCAGGAATTAAAGGTTGCCAACGTAGCTAAATAGCAAATTTGAGACTAGCATAGGCTGCAGGAAACCTTATCTCCAAACAAAACAAAACAGAAACCAAACAACTAGGCCTTAGAAGGGCACAAAAGGGCCCCTTTTCTATAAAGCCAGCCTTGTTTTCACTGACATGAGAAAGCCTTGGATTCCAAGTGAGGCTCTGCTGTATATATTGTCTGTTCTCACCCTAAAAGGGTGGGCTAGGTTTCCAAGCTGTACACCAAAGCATGATCTGTGCTTAAAGAAGAACGGGGTAAGAGAGGCAGAAGCCAGGGTGGTTACCTCAGAGCATTCTTCACCAAATCTCCCAGTTTCACAAACTCACAGGCAGTCCTTAGCAGATCTTGGTCCAAAAATACGTTAATCCTAGGAATGTTGGATAGGCTCACTCTATGACCCATGAAAGCTAGTTTCAGATTCACGGTGATCCCTTTTTCGAATGTTACCGAGTGCCAGCGTGACAGGCATGAACCACCACACCTGGCTTTTAAAAAGATTCTCACTGTTATACTACTCTAGGACATTTACCAATATTTGATTTCAGAAAATACTTTTTTAAAGGAAAGCTTTAAATTATTTGAAAAAGCTCACCTTCCAGTTCTAAATAGCAAATGCATCTTTTAATAAGTGTTCCAATTAGCACCAAAGGTGTGATCCTGAGTTAAGAGTGAATGAAACAAATCCAACATTCACACTTATTACTGGGTTTGACTAATACCACACAGCTTTGAAATGTTTCTTCTATCTGAGCTTCCTTTTCATTCTTCATCTTCAGGAAGAGATTATATGCACATCTTTAGAGTTACCCATCCCCAGATCTAACTTTCAAATTAAAATCTGTCAACTCCCGGAGAGTGTACAAAGATTGGAACATTTGGACCACTCAGTCTTAAATTAGTTATGTGCACCAAATCATTCCCTTCAAGGTCCACTGATTTGAAAAGAGAGGGAAAGAATATTTAAAGAGCCAGAAGTGATGGATTATTCCAAAGAAACACCATCTTCCAGGCACACCAGTATTGGTGCAAATAATAACTTACAGAGACTATAGCAATATGCCCAAGACTTACAAAGGTTCAAGACAGATAGGATCCTAACATTGAGAGGGGGAAGTGGACATGGGACTCCAATCCCTAGGCACAATGCTATCTGCAATTGATACTAGATGGCAAATGGAAAAACAGTTTTCTCCAATGGAATGTTACTATGTGTATCAACCGCACTGCAGGACAAAGCAACACCCAATGAACTCAAGTGGGTTTGGTGGGTGTTTTTTTCATTTTGCTTTCTTTTGACTTGCTCTTATCTTATTGTTTTATCTTATTAGTCTTTTGTTTGTTTTGATTTTCATGTATATATGTATGTGTGTGTTTTGAAACTCGGGAAAAGGACATAAAGTGAGTTGGGTAGAGATGTGGGGAGGAGCATTTAGGAGGCATTGGAGGGAAAATGCTTAAGATAATGCTTAAAATGCTTAAAATATAATGTATAAAAATATGAAATCAAAGAATAGTTTAACCAAATTTATCTTTTCCTTTTGCTCCTACAGTTTTTCTAGGTAGAGGAAGAAAGATAACTTTGACTTTCACAAGGCTCCCTAATAGTTGAAACATAAAGACAAAAGCAAAGAGAGAGCTGTAACCAAAAATACCTTAGAATTTGGTTTGTTAAGGATCCCTGAAGAGGTACGAAAGCCAATAGCCAGAAGAGATGTAGAGCATGGAGAAAGGAGACAAAGCAAGTTGTCCTTAACTCATCTATACCAGGAATCAGCGTTGGAAATTGACTGACTAATTGAGGATTTGTCCCTAGGATATAATACTAAATAGAAACATTGTTTTGTTGTTTTTGTTGTCGTTGTTGGTTTTTTTTTTTTTTTAATGCGCAGTAAGATTGGTACTCCCTTTCTGAGGATGCTCAGTCACAAAGGTACAAGTCAAACTTAGAGAGGTGAGTTTAGGTTATGAAGGCGATGCTCTATATCTGCACCCAATATATCAACCTTTTTCTGCCAAATAGTTTTGGCCTATTACAGTCACAGATCAGCATGTACTGTCCAACAAATGCCTAAATAGAAACAACTTTTTAACTCTGAAGAACATATTGTTTTGCTCTAAGACTTTGTATTCAGCTGCTCAAGAGATGGCTCAGCAGTAATAGCACTTGTTGCTTTGGATTGGAATCTGGATTTGGTTCAGAGCACATCCATGATGAATCTTAACCACCTATAACTCCAGTTTTAGGGGATGCTAGACCCTCTTCTGGCCTCCACAGGATCCTGCACACATGATGCACATACATACACCCAGGTCTACATACACACACATAATAAAATACGTCTTTTTAAAATGTTGATTCAGTGCTAAATTGAAATAGCAAGGATTAAAGTGCATTATTAATACAAATAATTCAATGACTTTTCTCTCTTTAGCTCCTCCATCTTTTTCTCACTATGGTAAAGAAGATACATACAAAAGATCAGATTGGCTATAAAATTACATAAATTCATTATTATTAAATATTATAACATATGAGCTTGTAAGCTACTAAAAACAAAGAGAACACTTTAGTGTTTTTCTGTTTGAGAATCAGGGTTCTCACTTCAAGATTAAATAAATTATGTATAGTTCTTTACTTTTGTTGTTGTTGTTTGTTTGTTGTTTTGGTGTTGGTGGATTTTTTTTTATTTGTTATTGTTTTGGATTTGCTTTTTTTGTTTTGTTTTGTTAGTCTTTTTGTTTTGTTTTGTTTTGGTATGGTTTTTCCAGACACAGTTTTTCTCTGAGTAGACCTGGCTGTCCTGCAGACCAGGCTGGCCTTGAACTCAAAGATCCACCTGGCTATGCTGGTATTTTTTTAAAAGTCATTCTTTGGTGGAAATAATGACTTTAGAACACCTTTAAATGTTTCTTACCATACTACTTGGTATAGTGCTTACAGATTTTTAAATGAGAAAACTGGTTTCCATAACAAAATATAGGGTGAGCCAGAATTTAGAAACTCAACTCTAAAGAGATTAAAGGTGTTTAAGGCTATGGACTAAAAGACAGACAGGGGCTTTTGTTTGTTTGTTTGTTTGTTTTGTTAATGGGCTTGGGTTGCTTTGGAAACACAGAAGAACTGGGAGAAGACTAATAGCTGAGGATCACACAGCTTTGTGAAAGTGTCTCTTGTATAAATGAGGTTTAGATCCAGTAACTGTCTTTCATGGTTGATTTCAAATATATGATCAAATAATTTCTAGACATGTAGATTATTACATGTAGAAACTAGATTATTCAAGTTTCTCTAAGTTCCCCAAAGGACTCAAAACTACTGGTGAGATAGTTTTATTGAACAAATAATTTCTTTGACATTACGAAAACATCATGTTTTAGTATGGATAGCCAGTCAGAAAGTCTGCCAAATTGTTAAAAGCTGACCTCAAGGCTAGGGTACATTACTTCTCAAAGCAAAGACACATTATAATATTCATATCCCATATGAATAGTTAGATACCAGCCAAAAGGTTTAGAAAGCTCTACTGAAGATTTGGGGGGAGGGTAGGGATATCCTCCAGGAAACAGGGTTTGGAATGGAATGAGGAACAGTCAGAGGGCAGATTGGGAGGAGGATAAGAAATTGATAGTAAAAATAGATTAAAGAATAATAATAATATCCAAACCAAAAAAGCCCAGGACCAGATAGATTTAATGTAAAATTCTATCAGACCTTCAAAGTAGACCTGATACCAATTTCCCTCAAACTATTCCATAAAATAGAATGAGAAGGAACAATATCCAACTTGTTCTATGAAGCCACAATTACTCTGTTACCTAAACCACACAAGGACTCAACCAAAAAAGAGAACTTCAGACCAATCTTGCTTAGGAATATCTATGGAAAAATACTCAATGACATTCTTGCAATCTGAATCCAAGAACACATCAAAACCATCATTTACCATGATCAAGTAGGCTTCATCCCAGGGATGCTAGGTTGGTTTAATATACAAAAATACATTAATGTAATCCAGTATATAAACAAACTCAAAGAAAAAATTCATATGATCATTTCCTTAGATGCAGAAAAACTATTTGACAAAATACAACACCTCATCATGTTAAAAGTATTGGAGAGATCAGGTATTCAAGGCCCATGCCTAAACATAATAAAAGCAATTTACTGCAAACCAACAGCCAATATAAAATTAAATGGAAGCATACTTGAAGCAATCCCACTGAAATCGGGGACAACACAAGGATGCCCACTCTCCCCATATCTATTCAATATAGCATTCCAATTGTTAGCTTGAACAATAAGACAACAAAAAGAAATCAAGGGGATACGGCAAAGAAGCAAATATATCACTATTTTCAGATGAGATGATAGTATACATAAGTGACATCGAAAATTCTACCAGAGAACTTCTCCAGGTGATAAGCAACTTCAGCAAAGTGGATGGATATAAAATTAACTCAAATAAATCAGTAGACTTCCTTTTTACAAATCATAAACAGGCTGAGAAAGAAATTAGGGAAACAACTCCCTTCACAATAGCCACAAATAATAGAAAATATCTTGGGGTAACTCTAACAAAACAAGTGAAAGACCTGTAGGACAATAACTTCAAGTCTCTCAAGAAAAAAATCAAAGAAGATCTCATAAAATGGGGAGATCTCCCATTGTCCTGTATTGACAGAATTAGTGTAGTAAAACTGGCCATCCTACCAAAGGCAATCTATAGATTCAATGCAATCCCTATCAAAATCTCAACACAATTGTTCAAAGACATCAAAAGAGCAATTTTCAAATTCATCTGGAAAGGAAAAAAACAGGAATAGTGAAAACAATTCTTAATAGTGAAAGAACTTCTGGGGGAATCACCATCCCTGACCTCAAGCTGTACTACAGAGCAATTATGATAAAAACTGCATGGTACTGGTACAGTGGCAAACAGGTAGATCAATGGACTAGACTTGAAGACCCAGAGATAAAACCACACACTTACAGTAACTTGATCTTTAACAAAGATGCCAAAAATGTACAATGGAAAGCTGAAAGCATCTTCATAAAATGGCGCTGGTCTAACTGGCTGTCTGTATGTAAACAAATGAAAATAGACCCATGTTTCTCATCTTGTACAAAGCTCAAGTCCAAGTGGATCAAGGACCTCAACATAAAACCAGATATACTGAATCTAATAGAAGAGAAAGTGGGAAAGAGCCTTGAACTCATTGGCATGGGGAGAAATTTCCTAAACAGAACTCCAATGGCTCATGCTGTAAGATCAACAATTGATACATGGGACCTCATGAAACTGGAAAGCTTCTGTAAGGCAAAGGACATAGTCAATAAGACAAGTTGACAATGTACCGATTGGGAAAAAAATCTTCACTAACCCCACATCCGATAGAGGGCTAATATCCAAAATATATAAAGAACTCAAGAAGTTAATTACCAAAAAACCAAACAACCCAATCAAAAAATGGTGTATAGAAATAAACTGAGATTTCACAACTGAGGAATCTTGAATGGCTGAGAAGCACCTAAAGAAATGTTCAAAGTTCTTAGTGAGCAGAGAAATGCAGAACAAAATGAGATTGCACCTTACACCAATGAGAATGGCTAAGATCAAAACCTCAGGTGACAACACATGTTGGACAGGATGTGGAGGAAGAGGAATACTCTTCCATTACTGGTAGGATTGCAAATAGGTATAACCACTTTGGAAATCAGTCTGGAGGTTCCTCAGAAAATTGGACATAGATCTACCTGAAGACCCAGATATACTACTCTTGAGAATATACCCAAAAGATGCCCCACCATGCCACAGGGTCACATGTTCCACTATGTTCATAGTGGCCTTATTTGTGATAGCCAGAAGCTAGAAACAACCTAGATGCCTCACGACAGAAGAATGGATACAGAATATGTGGTTCATTTATACAATAGAATACTACTTAGCTATTAAGAACGAGGACATCCTGAATTTTGCAGGCAAATGGATGGAAATAGAAAATACCATCCTAGTGAGGTAGCTAAGACCCAAAAGTACATGCATGGTATGTACTCAGTAATAAGTGGATATTAGCCAAAAAAAAAGAAAAGAAAAAGAAAAAGAAAAGAAAAGAAAGAAAGAAAAGAAAAGAAAAGAAAAGAAAAGAAAAGAAAAGAAAAGAAAAGAAAAGAAAAGAAGAGGAAACAGAATACCCAAGATACAGTCCACAGAACTCAAAAAGGTCAACAAGCTGAAGTGACCAAGTGAGGACACCTCAATTCCACTTGGGAAGGAGAAGAAACCAATTCCAAGTGTGGAGGAAGGAAGGGACCTGAGACCAAAAGTGGACAGAGGAAGGGAGTGGGCTGAGAGGGGAACCTTATCTGGTATTGTGTGAGGGAAAAGGACTGGTGCCCTGAGGGCCAGCAGAAAGAATGGAAACAGGCAACCCAGTAAATAGGAGTTTGCAGGGACCCTTCAGAATGCACCAGAGACATGGGAGGTGGGAGACTCTCAGGACTGAAAGGAAGGGAGCTTAGATGAAATACCAGACAGTAGGGAGAGGAAACTTATAGAGCCCGCCCACCCCCAGCAGGAAGACAGGGCATCAAGTGAGGGATGGGTTTGCCATCCCACAGTCACATCTCTGACCCATAATTGTTCCTGTCTAAAGAATTACAGGCATGGAAATGGAGAGGAACCTGAGGAAAAGAAGCTCCAGTGACAAGCCCAAAGTGGGATCCAACTCAAGGGGAGGTCCCAAAGCCTGCCACTATTACTGAGGCTATGGAGTGCTCACAAAAAGGGACCTAGCATGACTGCACCCTGGAAGACCCAAGGAGCAGCTGAAAGAGTCAGGTGCAGATATTGCACCCAACCAATGAATAGAAGCAGCTGACCCCAGTTATTAAATTAGGGAAGGCTGAAAGAATCTGAGAAGAGGGGCAATCCTGTAGGAGGACCAGCAGTCTCAATTAATCTAGACCCCTGTGCCATCTCAAACACTGGTCCACCAAACAGGCAGAATACACCAGCTGATTTGAGACCACCAACACACATACAGCAGAGGATTGCCAGGTCTGTGCTCATTCAGAAATGATGCACCTAACCCTCAAGAGATTGGAGGCCCCAGGGCGTTTAGAGGTCAGGTGACATAGGGATGGGGACATCCAAGTGGAGACAGGGGTATGGGGAGGAGCTATGGGATGTGAAGCAACAGGAGGGTGAACAGGGGTGAGGGGAATAAAATATGGTGTGTAAAAAAATTAATTAATTAATTAAAAAAACTCTATTGAAGATTTGGAGTTAAGACTGGGAGATTTTTTCACAACACATTTTCGGTTTTGTGTTTTTTGTTTGTTATTTTAATTTGAGAGTCTGGTTAATATTTTATGAATAATCATTAAAGTTATTTTATTCCTTTGATACTCCTTCCATGGGGAAGGTATGTGTTTTAAGCTGTGGTTAATACCCATTAACAAATGCAGAGTTTTCAAATTCCATTTAACTTGCTATGGTTATTGAGATAGATAATAATCATCATTTTAGTTCTTCAATTGAGACATTTAGAAAGCCACATATGACAATGATAGCAGTTCCTTATGGACTTTCTCTACAATGTGGCAAACAAAACAAAACCTATGTCAAGCATTTTATAAATAAGAAGTCCAATCTCTACTACATGATGCCTCAACCAACACCAATCATAAATGTGGTGATTGTAATGTGAATGTGCTTGTTTGAGACGATTGTAGCAAACATGCCTGAGGGTGCTTTTCCAAAATGCCAGGATGCTACAGAATTGATATAACATGAGTACTTGGAAATCTATCCTTACATGAGCATATACTTAGGATATTTAATAAAACGTTTCTATGTCAAAGCAGTCAATCATTTATGAAATGCCTCAAAAGGAGGAATGAAAGTCCCCAGAAGTGATTCTTGAGGATTGTTAAAACACAGGACTCTGAAGTAGTCAAACACCTGTGCCTCTCCCCTGTATTCCCAGTACAAGCTCAATAGTTTCTCGTGCTCATGCATCTGAAGAAGATGCCCAACTCAATTGCAAAAACTAATGCTCTTCTTATTAAAATTCCAATACAGCAAGGAACCCTGCAGGGATAGAATAGATGAAAAACTGAACAGTGAATCCCAAGATATAATTTTCCTTACCATCTTTACATATTAAAGAGCCTCGAGGGAAAGTTATTGTTTTGTATATATTACATATAAGCTTCCTTCAAATTTTTCTGAGATTGACCTATTCTCTAAATCTAGAGTCCCTCAGTGTTCAGAGTTAGACTTAATTCCATTTTTACCTTAAACAGAAAAGGGCTAGACTGATTGCTAGTAGTTCTCAAAAACAGGAGGGAATACAGATCAAGCTGGCTATACCTCTGTAACAAAAATTGAACAAGAAGCATTATGTGGACAAGTAAAACCTCCACAGTTCGCCAATATGACATGCACAAATATTTCTTCTTGACATTAAATGAAATAATTCCAAAAACAAACAGAAGGGAGTACAAGTTAAGATGTACTTTATGCAATGAGGGAAAATAGTCTTTTCCAATAGCTCAGTGGGTAAAGGCACTTTTGGCCAAGCCTCATGGCCAATCTGAGTTCAGTATACAGAACTCACAAGGTGGGAAGAGAGAACTGATTTCTGAGAGTTAACCTCTGACCTCCACACCAATACTGTGGCACGTGAAACTTGTATAATACAGAAAAATTAAAAGATGAAAAAAGGCAAAATCAGATTTTAGTGGAAATGACATATAAGGAAAACTCTTACATACTGCTTTTAGGAACTTCAATTAGTATAGCCACTGTGGACAACAGTTGGGAAGTTCTTCAAACTAAAACTACCATAGGACCAAGAAATGTAGATCTAAATGAAACAACCCATCATATTAAAGAAATACCTGCTCATCCATGCTTATTGCAGAGCTATCAGAGATAATCCAGATATGGAATCAATAAGACATGTACAGATGAATGAATGATTAAAGTATGTGATGCACCCGCTCTGTTAATTACCTTTGTATCACCTGACAAAGGCGAATTAAGGGAGGAAGAATTTTAGTTCCTAGGCCCAGAAGTTTCATTCTATCTTGCTGGGAAGGCATAGGGTTATCTCATATCAAGACAGACAGGAAGCAGAAGACTGCTAAGACACAAAGACGCCACAAGGACACAGCCTCAAAGACTTTCTTCCTTCAGTTCTACCAGATGCCAATAGTGTATTCAAACTTTGAATCCACTAATGGATCAAACCTTTCATTAGATAAGAAAGCCCAAGATGTACTCTCTCAACGAAAGAGCCCTCACTCTCCTAATCCCATAAGCATTTCTACATTTAGTTTAGTTAAACATTCATATCCACTACCATACACACATAGTGGAATAATATCTACCCACAAAAGGATAAAATCTTTTTAGCTATGGAAACAAACCTGGAAAGCGTTATGTAAAGTAAAATTGGGCACAAAAAGTTAAGCACCACACTCTCTGGCTTATTTTGGAAGCTAAAACTTCTGATTATATAGAAATATAGAGTAGAACTATGACCACTAAGGACAGAGAGGAAAAATGGTTGGACTAGAATAGGCAGATAAATCAGTTCTAATAGGTTATGGTATGGTAGTGTACCTAAAGAGTATAACCCTCTATTATATACTTCAAAGAAACAAGAAAAATTTTAAGTTTCCCAATACACAGAACAGATCATTTCTGAGGAGGTATAAATTAGCTATAAATGCTAATTACATTGACTTGATAATTATAGGTTAAATTGTGTTTCAAAGTACAATAAAATGCCTGGTAAGTACAAAGTTTGTATAGCAACTAAAAAATAAAAATATATAAAAAATAACATGTAGGCTGCTGAAGAGATATGGCTCAGTGGTTAAGATTGCATACTGCTTTTGCAGAGGACCCACGTTCAGTTCCCAGCACCCATGTCCTGTGAGCTCCAGGAGGATCTGATACCTGTGACCTCTTTTGGCTCCTGTGATGGCAGACAGGTACATATACCCATCGCCAACCCTGACAGACACGAACATAGTAAAAAATAAATATAAAAACATTTAAAATAGAAGAAAAACTCAAATCATTTATACGATGAAAATCTGGTATGTAAAAGGTAAAAGACACCCAAATTAGACTTCAAAAATATGTAGAAAATGCAACTAAAAATAGACATAAACAGATAGATGATAGATAGATGATAGATAGAGATAGATAGATAGATAGATAGATAGATAGATAGATAGATACTGCAGAAAACAAGTAAATGAACAATATACGTTTAAAATGATACTCAACATAATTAGGAAATATAAATTTAAACCACAATGGTATTTTGTTTAAAATTAGTAATGTAGCTACAAGAAGAATTCAATAGGCAATCAGTACTGGCTATGATATAGATGGTGGGAAGGGCAGTGATGCAGATGCTCTGGAAAGCAGCTGTTAGAGTACTACAAGTTAGAAGTAAATACACTGTGTGACATAGGATTTCCATTTTAACAGACATTTACATAAAAAATGTGTTGTCCTCAGCCACATTAACCATAAAATGGGAAGTAAGCATAGTTCTTCAGGTGTGTGCCATGCACTGGAGGCCGAGACAATAGCATTGCATTGAGTCTGAGGATACCCTGGGTTATCTAATCAGTTACAGTCTAGCTGATCCAGAAAAAAAAATGTTTCCAACATTTACTTTCTAATAAATGAATAGATAACAAGTGTGTAAAAGAAACCATATGCAAATGTCACCCATTGTACGATTATAATCATAATCATACGAAACGTAAGAGCAACAGAGTGTTTGGAGAGTGGTAGGTGTCTCCATAGTTGACTTAGGATAGGGAAGAGGGGCTGAGGGCAGTAAGCAAATACAGAAGAGCTATGTGATGGCATATAAAAGCAAAGATGGCTTGAAACTGAAGCCATGTACTCTAACAGTGAAGACCTTAGCACCAGCAAGCTAAGCTTAGGTTTCTCTTTGTACTAATGAAGCCTATGGTCTCAAAGTCTGAATGAACTGACTTTTTAATTCCTCACTTCATTTTTAAGTTCAGTAATTAAGAAAGCCAAAAATTACACAGATATATGTTACAAGAAACCAAAGAATTAAAAACAGGATTACTACCAATAGAACCCTTATAAAATACAATTATCCAAATTTACACTTAACTGGACCTCTAACAGCTATAAATATCTTTGGAAGAGAATACCTTCCATGTGAGCTTTTCTTAAGTTTAAGTAAATGGACCATGGTCTGAAATTTTTCTTCCATTTGCAAGGAGGTAAAGGATATGCCTTCATACAAACTGTCAATACTTATCAGTGTACTGCAATGCAAATGGGTTGTCTATTTATGCTACAATTTAAGGTTCTTGGCCAATGGGATGATAGGAAGCTTTGTGAAGAAAAATGATAACGGAACTAACGTTATGAGGTGTTTGCCTTTATGATTAACTGTTTGGATCACTGGAAACAACTGAGCCAGGCAGCAAGTGAATGCAGGGTACTTTGAATTTGAATTTTTTATTTTAAGTTCTTCTAAGTGAATTGTGCTGAATATAAATGGCCCTATTAACTGAAATATTTAAGTATGAAGTGGAAAATGTCAGGAGGGAAGCTTAATGACATCTTCAAATGTCATTTACCATCTGTTATAAAGATCAGTTTAAATGACCATAGAATGTAAAAAAAAATGGAATTATATTTTAAAGGTCAGATAAATAAATTTATGTCTATTAAAAACATCGAATGAATAATTGTATATCTCTTAAAATGCAGGCAAGTATAAAAATCACCAAAACAAAAGGATATTTAATTTAGAAAATGCGCCCCAGTATGCAATGACATTGTGTATTACCTGTTCCAAAGCAGCATGGGTTTTAAGTGACCAAGGAACTAAGTGAATTCTGATTTCAACAGATAACAAGATGCTTCTATGGCATCAAGCTCATCTTAGCATCCTCCTCTTTAGCCCCAGGTTTTATATATACATGCATCCATCAGTTTAGTAGAAGTATAGTCTTTAAACATAGAGAACTAAGGTTTTAGCTGTGGATTCAATAACACTACAGAACAACCTAGCACACCTTGTGCTCTAATACATTTGATGAGCAATGCTTTTCTCTGTTCTTCAGCATGCAGAGAGCAGTGGGGCAGGAGAGCAAAGCAGATGAGGCTGCCTTTATCCACCAGCTCCATTCTCATCTTGCTTATATTGCATTAGGCTCCATAGAAACAGTTTTGTTTTGATTCACTGTTCTGATGTTATTTTGTTTGCTTGTTTCTTTTTCTGTTTTATTTATTCAAAAACAAAACATCTCTCTTAACTATAATTTTATAATTTTTGTTATTCATAATTACTTATTGTTCATCAGGTTTGTGTCAGGCTGTGCTCTGGTTGCTATGGAGATAATGAAGATAAACTCAACCAAGTCTGAGGGAATTTATAGTACAAGATATGGAAAATATATGTTAAAATTAAGTATAAGCAGGCTGATTAGTACATGCCTTTCATCCTGACACTTAAGAACTGGAAGGAGGATCAGAAGTTCAAGGGCATCCTCAGCTACATAGTGAGCTTAAAAGCAGCCTAGGGTCTATAAAACATGGTCTCCAAACAACAGAACCAAAAAAACAAAAAAAGAGATAATAACTATGAAATACAAGTTATCATATTACAAACAAAGATGGTCAAATTGTCTATAACCTGACACCAAACCGGGTGTTGAGAAATTTATAAGAAACAAAACAAAACAAAACCAGGTCTGGACCTTGATCTCAGAGAACTCAACCTGGAAATTCTTATGAAAATCTTCTGAAATCATGAACATCAAATAATTTTCTATAATAATTAGCTGTCAAGGTACTTTCCATTAAAAATTGTCAGTCCCAGAATTATTTTATTCCATAAAATAATAATGTAAAAACTTCCAGTTCTTTAGTGCCAGGATGAAAGGCATGTACTAATCAGCCTGCTTATTCTTAATTTTAACGTATATTTTCCATATCTTGTACTACAAATTAATTCCATAAAATAATTAACTTGAGTGGACCGACTATCTCCATGATGACAATATTTGATATCCCTTATAAATATATATTTTATATACCCCATATATAATATATACATATATTATAGATATATAATAGTAGTTCATGTTTGTTTGGAGCTTATGATGTCAGAGTGCTCAATTCATGGATGTTTTGGGAAACATTATGGAAGTGGGAGTGTGTGGCTCAGGAGGGTTTTAGTCCTATGCACACTGAGAGTAGCATGTGAGGAGGAGGCGTCTGGGAACCATGCATCACTTTGAAATATAAATTCCTCCTTGCCTAAGTTTTCCTGCTAGGCTTAAGCTCTAACATTTCCAGATTCTCCTCAAATAGCACTGTCAATCAAGGATGAAGCAGTCAGGCATAAGCCTGTGGGGGATATATCATAATATTGCCCAAAGTCTAAAGGCACCACATATACTATGTAGGTCTCAGTTATAAACTTGGAATTCAATAGATGATGACTGAGATTCTTAGTAGAGGCCATTTTATATGAGGTTTATGTTTGTCATATATACAAACCCAAGCAAAATTAGAAACTTGAAAGTGAGAAACTAGAAAGAATTTCCAGTTTGGTAGAGTTACATAAAAGGCAAGCCCTGAGACACACCTGTGAGGGATTGTCTAGATTAGGTTGGGATGGGAAGACACACCTTAACTATGGTACCTGGGGTCCTGGACTGAATAAAAAGGAAAAAGTTAAGATGAACACAAACAGCCATTACTCTCTTCTTTCTGATTATAGATGTGCTGCGACCTACCAATCTGAACTCCTGCTGCCATCACAGACCTTTGAAAATAAGGACGGTTGAAAATACTCACTTTGGCCCTTATAAAGAAAGAGACGGAGCTGTACAGAGTTCAGGTATGTGTCATAAGAAATGTGGCTCCCCGATTCCAGAGCATACTCACTTTCTAATCAATCACACTCAAGTTAGAAGTCATGAGAAGGTACCTGATTTTATTTTCTGAAAACTTTTATTTTCTAATTTAAGGATCCTGTAGCCTAAAATCAAGCATTGTTTAGAAAGCTCATCTATCCATACTGGCTGAAATCGAGTCTGTGTAAAACAATGAACAGTTCTTAGCACCTAAGTGTTGCCTACATATATGGCCATGGCTAGGAAAGAAGTTCTTTCGACCTTTCTCCTATTTTGATTGCTGCTGAACTCAGAGCCATCTCACAGCATGCATATCCCTTGGGTGAACCTTACTTTCATCTTGTCTGAACTTTTGTTTCTAAACCTTTGACCAACTGTTGACTAACTTTATTGTGATGCTTATAATTCACCTATAAAAAGCAATCTGGATGTAGAAATCAGAGCTGTAAACAACCTTCAACTATAACTATATTAGCTATTGTAATGAGATTTTTCTATAGGCAAAGTGCTGACTTGCCCCTCAGGAGTGGGTCATTCAAAGCACAGCTCAGGGCTCTTAGACTGTATCAAACTAGTCTGAACCAGAAACTCAGGGCTCATAAATACATTGTAATAGCAAATTCAGCAGAACTTCAAACACAGCTATTGCATGATGATGCCCATTATGTTTTTTTCCTCCAAACTCTAGCCTTTTTGATTCTGAACTTGAATTTTTTAAAAAGATTTTTTTCTATCTATCTATCTATCTATCTATCTATCTATCTATCTATCTATCTATCTATCTATTTACTTAATGTGAGTATATGCCTTCAGACATACCAAAAGAGGACACTGGATTCCATAGTTGGACATATGGTTGTGAGTCACAATGTGGTTGCTGAGAATTGAACTCAGAACCTCTGGAAGAGCAGTTGGTGCTCTTAAGCACTGAACCATCTCTCAAGCTCACCCATTATGTTTTTTAACATTCAGGTTGATAAGAATTTTAGATAGAAAGGGGTGGTGCTCCCAAAGAGTGTGCTGAATCAAGTGAAATTCCTTTCCATTCTCCTCCCTTCCCCTTCCTTCCCTTCTCTTCTTCTTTCCTCCCCTCCCCTCCTCTCCCTTCCCCTCCCTTCCCTTTCCCCCTCTTCCCTTCCCCTTGTCCTTTCCTCCCTTCCTATTCCTTTCCTTTCTGTGATGTTTGGATCTTGTGCACAAGGGGTAACTGCTTTGCCACTGAGTTATGTCACTAGTCCATAAACTTTGTGCTTACACAAAGTTTTACTATTTCCCATGTATATGATTAAAATTCCAACCAAAAAAGGAGCTGGAATCTGATCAACTGTGTGTGTATGCTTGGAGATGTAGGGTTAGTGCTGACTGGTATTTTTATGTAAATAGTTATAACTTTTATATATAAATTCTGTAATTTATATATAAGTATAAAATATAACTGAAATATTCAGTATAATCACAAACTACTATATCAATTTCTTAGCTACGAACTATCATTGCTTCTGCTTGACATCTGGGAAAGAATTCACTTGTCCAAGACCAAGTTTAGAAATTTCTTCTGAGTATATACTACTACATATGTGATTTTATTTAAAAGGTCCAGTAAAATTTATAATTCCTCAACAAATATATTTTTGAGAATTTGTTCAAGTGTGGGGCATGACTCAGCAAGTAAAGGCACCTACTGCCAAACTTGATGACAGAAGTTCCATCACATGGACCCACATGGTAGAAAGAATATCAATGTACATGAGTTGTCCTCTGACCTCTGCATGGGTGCTATGATTTGTGCATGTGCATACATGTAAGAGGACAAAACAAACAAAGTGTAATAAAAAAATGCACTGACAACAAAGATTAGCTTTGTGGAAGCCAGACTTCCCAGTGCTTCTCCAGCACAGCCTTTTATGTTGCTCAACAAATTATTGTCTGTGACTAGAAAAAGAACTCATGTGTTTAAAAATAATGGTCATTTCAACATCATTAAGTATGAAAGGTATTTATTTTATGTGTGTGTGTATACGTATGTATATGTGTATATGTATGTATGTGCGTGTATGTGCACCATGTATAGAAGGCCAAGGAGGTCTGAGGGACATTGAACTTCTTGCAACTGGAGTTATAGGTGGTTGTGAGACATTATGTGGGTGCTGAGAACTAAACCCAAGTCCTGTGCAACAGCAGCAGGTGCTCCTAACCAATGAGCCCTTTCAGCAACCCCGCATTTTCCCAATTTTAATAAGCAACCAGGACAAGCAGAAAATAATCACATGTTGATGGATTTCCCATTAAAACTATATCATGCGGCTATCCTGTCAGTGATTTGCTAGTCAGAACTGCATTCTGCACCTTATAACTTAGGTAAATATGACCTACAAAAACCAAGTATAGTTAATAGCAGAACCTAATTTTATATAAGAAAATGCATACAATATTGTAAACATATAAGGCATAAACTTATCTATTAAAATGCCCCATGTGTTAAAATCATCAGATATGTGGCTATGACTGCTAAAATTTATAGTGCTAATTGTTTCTGTGATTCAGGATGAGTATGCATGATAATAGATAGGATATATAAACCAAGCACACAGAAAAGAAAAGTCCCCAGGCTAGATGATGCTCTTGCAGCTAGGCCGTTAAGAGTCTTCTAGAGTCAAAACATGAAGATTTAAAAAAAATTTTTTTTTCTCTAAGCTTCTTATGTAAGACTGAGAGAGAAACAACAAAGATAACAGGTTCTGAAATATAAAGACGCAGCAAACACTGTGCGCCATCAGCTCATTTCGTTTTTTCTTCTTTAAATGACTTCTGTTCAAGTTTCTCTTTTTTTATTAGGTATTTATTTCATTTACATTTCCAATGCTATCCCAAAAGCCCCCCCCTCACTCCCCCCCACACACTCCCAATTCTTGGCCCTGGCGTTCCCCTGTACTGAGGTAGATAAAGTTTGCATGGCCAAGGGGCCTCTCTTTCCACTGATGGCCGACTAGGCCATCTTCTGATACATATGCAGCTAGAGACACGAGCTCCGGGGGGTACTGGGTAGTTCATATTGTTGTTCCACCTATAGGGTTGCAGATCCCTTTAGCTCCTTGGGTACTTTCTCTAGCTCCTCCATTGGGGGCCCTGTGATCCATCCAATAGCTGACTGTGAGCATCCACTTCTGTGTTTGCTAGGCCCCGGCATAGTCTCACAAGAAACTATAATGAACCGTTTTTCAAACTGTGGTCATTAAAAATGACCTAGGAAAACCTCTTTCCTCATGATGAACATGAGAAGCTTTGAAGCACCAAAAATGATGCCACCTCTAATAGCATCAGGAAAATTCCATGAAAGGGAGCAACTGGTTTCACAGGGACAAAAGCTTATTCAACCCAGGGAACATGTACAGAGTCTCCTACAAAACCCTAACTTGATCCTATGTGTGCAAACCTATTGTGACAGAGTTTCTTGTTTGTGTGCAATAACTTTCAGAGAACTCTATATTGTTGTGATCCTTTATGATGCTGAAAGCCAGCCTGTCATTTTCTCTGGGTTATAGAAAGGGCAAAAGCATTTTACTCCAGGAAGAAGACATACTGCTACAAGCAAATCGATGTTTCATAATGGGCATGAGAATGCTATTAAGGTTCGAAGGCAGAATTTTAAGAGGTCCCTCTTGTTTACAGTTGGCAGAATATCAGCTGTTTCAATAGAAGGAACAAATTGCAAGAGCCTAAACCAATTACCCTCATCCTGCTTCTACTCAGTTCTTAATCCCAAGTGCCCACTCCAACCTCTCAGAGGGAGACAGCAAGCAGATGGATGTACGCAAGGGCACAGAACTCTGTGCAGCCACCAGTTTGAGAACAATTGGTCAATACCCTTGAAGCTAGTTAAAGTTCTAGTAAATGGTTCCAAACTCTACCAGATGGTCTAATTGGTCTTAGGAGCACTGTCCATAATTTATACAGATGCACACATGCAGCTAGAATCTTAGGATTTTAGAATACTGCTTTTATTTAATATTTCATGGTTTTACTCTATTACTAGTGTCTTTTCATCTGAATTTGACACAGCTATGTTTTACTCTGTGGGCAGAGTGACACAAAAGGCTACTAGTTCACATGGTTCACTCTCAGTAAGGATTTAAATACCTTCACTTTACAAAGAAGAAAGATGATGGGTAATAGCTCCATTCTACAAGATAATTGTTTATTTTAATTATTGCTTTATTTATTGTTTGTTTGTTTGTTTGTTTTAGGGTGGATTTCATAGCCCACATATAAAACTCAGGAGTCAGTTTTAGGGAGTCGGTCCTCTCCTTTTAAGATGTGGGTTCTGGGACTCAAATTCAGATTGTGTCAGTCTTGGAGGCAAGTGCCTTCATCTCCTAAGACATATTACCAGCCTGGAGCTAATTTTTAGCATTGTTCTCTTAGATGATAAATATGTAATTACTCCAAATGCCTTATTTGAATAAGATATTTCTGACTTTTAAACTATGTTTCTTGCAGGTGCTTTCCTGACTCTCTGAAGTCAGCCTGGTGCAGATGGTTATGCCTGCCTGGTAGGTTTTCATTTTTTCCTTATGATATTTAGCATTCTCTACATTTCCATATGTCATTCCGTAACATTAACTTTTCTTCCCTCACCCCAACACACATTTTCTAATATTATTTTTCTTAGTAAAAAGGTATTTTTAAAAGCTAATGTCCTGGACTGGGGTGATTGTTCAGTGACCAAAGTGTCTGCTGAACAAGCATAAGAACCTGGACTGGATTCTGGACAGTGCTCCTAAGACCAATAGACCAACTGGAGAGATACTCTTTCAAAATTTAAGTTAGAGATCAGGAAGGGGAATATCTGATGACCTCTGACCTCCATGCACACATAAATGCAGGTGAATGTACCTGCATGCACATGAACACAAACATATGGGCCGCACACATAATAAACAAAGAAAGCCAATATCGTGCAGAAAGTCTCTAGGCTTTCACGACTACGTCATTTAATCAGAGTCTGACTTTGAGGTCCCCTTAGTTTTTGGTGAACATGGACTATTTTTCAGGTCCCCACTGTCTGATATGATGCCCACATCTTCCCAATTGAGTACCAGAGCCTTTGAGAAAGCAAGCACCACAGGGAAGTGATTCTTATTTTACAATTCAGGACAGCCCATCTGTCTGGCTAGTGGATGGGTCTATGAGTATTGTACTCTATTTCAGGACAGAGGATGAAAATCAGACAACCCTTATACCATTCTGTTTTGTATCCACCAATGTACGTGATCACATGGGCCATGTGTGTGGAGATTGGAAGTTAGTGTTGGGTGTCTTCCTCTATCAATTTCTACCTCCTTTGGGGGGACATGGCCTTTTCCTCGACCTGGGTCTCCCTATATCATCTAGGTTTACTGGCCATTGAGACTCCAGAATCTGTCTGTCTTTGCCTCCACCCACTAGAGTTACTGATGCATGATAAATGTCATGACCTTCTTGGCTTTACAGAAGTGCTGGGGATCTGAACTCATGTCCTCATGCTTATCAGGTGAATATTTTGTGTACTGTGCCATCTCCTAATTCCTCAATTTGAGCCATTCTTTGTTTTTCTTTTTTTTTTTATTAATCATTTCATTATTTTACATCTCTAATGATATCCCACTTCTGGTTACCCCTCCACCAAACCCCCCGAATCTCACATCTGCCCTCCCGTCTCCCTTTTGCCTGTATGAGAGCACCCCCCCACACACCCAGACTCTCTGGCCCCACCCCTCCAACATCCCCCTACTCTAGAGCATCCAACCTCCACAGGAACAAGGGCCTCCCCTCCCATTGTTGTTGGGCAAGGCTATCCTCTGTTATATATGTATCTGGAGCCATGGATTCCTCCAGGTACACTCCTTGGTTGTTTTTCTAGACTTTGGGAGAACTTGGTAGTCAAGCCAGCCTATGTTGTTCTTCTAATGGGGTTGCAATCCCCATCTGCTACTCCAATCCTTCTGTCAGCTCCCCTACCAGGTTCCGCAAGTTAAGCCATTCTTAAATACAAATTTGAGATTATCCACTTGAGAAATATTTACATGACACCAAATTGCAAGATATTTCTCTTTTTATCTCTGGCAATCAAGTAAGGTTTGATTTTACTTGAATGTTTTTGAGGTTGTAGACAAAAACCAGGAAGTGCTCCCTCCAAACAAACAAACAAACAAACAAAATCACACATAGACAGAAAGAGGCCGCAGGAGAACAACACTGGACTCTCACTTGCCCACACTAAGCAATGTGATCTTCCTTTACCTTCTTTTTCAAATGCATGTTAAAATCTTAATCCCCAATTAGAATATGATCACTAGCTTGGAGAAAATTATTTGGAAATATGTTTTTTTACAAAGATAAAGGATACTTTTACAATTGAAAGTAAAGCTATCCTTTTTACCTTTCTTATTCTTTAGCCCTCCTTCTCTCTTTCCCTTCCTCCCTCTCTCCACGTGGCCATGGCCAGTATCTCTCTTTCTGCCTTCTCCCCTTTCTCCCTGCCTTTCTACAATAGAGCTCCAAAACAATAAAAAAAAGAAGAAGAAAGTAAAGATATTAGTGTAGACTTTAGTCTAATATAACTTTAAATAGGAAGTACTGGGTGTTGAAGAAATATGTTAGACACTAAGGTGATTGATTGCCTTGCAAACCCAAGTACCTGAGTTACATTCTTAGCATCACATGGCAAGCCTGAGTGTGATGGTGCATCTCTCTAAACCTTGCCCTGAGGGGGCAGAGTGATAAGGATCGCTGGAGCTTCCTGGCCAGCCAGCTTAGCCTAGTCCTTGAGTCATAGATGGCAGTGAGAAGGCCTGTCTCAACAAACAAGGTGGACAGACTCTGAGAAATGAGAAATTCCATCTGAGGCTGACTTCTGACTTCCACAAATGTCTATACAATACACACACACACACACACACACACACACACACACACACACACACACACAGAGGAAAGCGTGGGGGAAAGAGAGAAAGAAAGAGAGAGAGAGAGAGAGAGAGAGAGAGAGAGAGAGAAAGAGAGAGAGAGTGAGAGGGAGAGAGAGAGAGAGAGAGAGAGAGAACTCTAGTGAGTGAGGTGGGACTATCAACAAGCTAAGGAGGGAGGGGCTTAGGTCAGATCCTTCCCTCATGGCTCTCAGAAGGCATCAATTCTGCTGAAACCTTTGACCTCCAGAAGAGTGAGAAAGTAAAATATCTGGTATTTTATGAATGCAGTCCTTGAAAATTAAACCTACTTCATCCCCTACTTCCCCAGAAACAATAAAACTTTGAAACTCTTTACCTGTGCATTATTGCGTAAGACAATACATACTTTTACATACACTAATTTCATATTTGACTTTAAAACTTTAGGGGAAAAAGGTATGTGCTGTTATCTAAATGGCAATGCCTTGGAGTGTGTGATAAAATATGTCAGAGGAGGAGACATTTGAAACAATCTTTACAGTTTAGAATAAGTAGAGAAAAATAGAAGTTAGAAGCCTTTCAAGGTCATCCCATTAGTTACTGATGAAAGCATATTACATGATTCTCAATCTCTATACTTTTCTACTGTAACACAGAGGCACTCTGTGCTACAGTATGTAAATTAGTGGTCAAGAAGCATATATCAACAATAGTACTTTCCTTATACTGTCACGTGAAAAAGATGTTTAGATCAAGTGTAGATGGTACACATCTACAATCTCAGACCTTGGGAAGCAGAGACAGAAATACCTCAAGCCTGAGGCCAACCTGATTATGAAGAAAGTTTCAGACCTACACAAAGAGATCCTAGTTCAAAAAAATTATTCAATGAATGAAATATTTTTTTAAAAATGAAAAGGTATTTAAAGTTAAGGTAGTATAAGTGGGCACAAAGAACACAAAGAATAGTTTGCTCCACTAACATAATATTTCAGCGTTCCTACACTTAATAGATTCTTAACCACACTGCTTATATTTTTACTGTGAATGGCAGATATGAGGAGTTCAATATTCAGTGCATTCAAAGACTAAGATTTTCTCTGAAATTCTAAATAGTCCATTTCTGCTTTTGCTGATTTTCACTCACAATTTTCATACATTACACTGCCAATAACTCAAGTAGTATAAAAAATATTTTAGTTCCGTGAATGTGTTTATCATGATTCTAATTACTTATTGATAGATATTTTTTTTGTTTTTGTTTCATCTCTGTTTATTTCTATATCATTATTCTTTCAGAAGATGGAAGGTAAGTAAAGCAGGGACATTCACAGAGCAACATGAAAAAGAGAGTATTAAATCCCTCACCCTAAAAGACAGAACCAAGATGAATCACTTTGAGGTACAATTGTGTAGGTCTCAACTGGAAACAAAGAAACCCTTTCACCAGAACTCTGATGGGGTGGAAGTGGCTGGGATGGAAGAGTTTCAGGATAGTATTCTGTACATTAGACAACTTATGAAACTTTGTTATAGACAAACCCAAATAATGACTGGGATAGACTGAAAGGTCTTTACATCCCTGCCTATTCCAGAATTTTACTGTTCTAGGAACACAGCAATAATCTCACAAAACTATTCCCTTCAACTAACAAAGTCATCCTTATCTTAAGATTAATCCTTATCTTTTTATATCATGTGTGTGTGATATTTAATGTATTTAATTCACACACATTTCAACAACACAAACAGCTTGTAGCTGCTTATTGCACACGGTAAGTTAAATTAAAATTCAGGTTAGAACATTTTCTTTACTATTCACTTGTTAGTATGAAATCTTCTATCTCTTACTCTATTGAGTTACAAGTTGTAATCAGGAAAGAATAACTTTATCAGTGATGTTCATCCTTGAGATTCTGTTCCAAAGAGCAGAACTAACACAGTTAACCATGAAACAGATACTAACCTCCTTCATTTTTTCCAGTTCGTTCTGTAAAGCTTGCTTTGCAATTTCAACTTCGATTAGCTGCTGCCTCAGTTTCTCATTTTCATCTTCTGTTGTTGTCCTTTTTTCTTCCACATTTTCTAATTCATGGTGAAGTCTCACAGATACATCCTTTGCAACCTAAAAATGATATGTTTGCAAAGATAAATTATAATTTATTCATATTGAAGGCATTAAGAGCCAGTATTTCCAGAGTATTTCCTATGTGACCATGTTCCCAATACCGCATCTATAAGTCATTCATCTATAGCAATCACTTAATCCTCACAGCATTCGCATGGGATAGATGCTACTGCTATACCTGCTTTGTAGAGTAGGGAAGTATTAAAGAAGATGTTCAACAGGTATGATTAACAGGTAGTCATATGGCCTGGGTCAACTTTGTCCCTTTACTTCACTACATCAGAGTGACATTTATTTTATTTCATGTTCAGTTGTAGATAGAGTTAAGATATCTGCTTTAGTTTTACAGTGATACCATGAGGTATATGTTGCCACTACAGCCACCACTGAGAAATGGAGAAAGACAGTTTTAACTTCTGGGTAGTTGGGCTTGCTCTTTTCCTCATAATTCTAGCTAGTTCCAAGTACTTAGGTTTAGGAACATTCTAGTTTTTGAGATTCCTTTTTGTTTTACTAGTATGTATTTTTACCCCAAGTTTTAAAATTATCTTGAAAATCATAGGGCTTTGAAGAAATGTTAGAGGCTTAGGAAACAGCCAGTCCTGGTTTATGTTGGATAAAGGGAACTTGGCTATTGCTGGGATTGTTACAAGGCCCAGGTACATGCATAGAACTTATGTAAAAAATGCTTTTGGTTGGGGTTGAACCTAAGTGGTTAAGTACACTGAATGCTTTTCTAGAGGGCTTTGTTCAATTTCCAGACGCTATGGCCTTTTCTGGCTTCCAGAGACACCGGGCACTCATGTGGGGCACAGACATGCATTTGGGCAAAATACCAATACACATTTTGTTTAAAGTGCCATTTGTGCACCTATAAAGTAGCCCCATTTATAATATCTACCTCACAGATTTTTTTACTCCAAATCAGTCAACATTATATGTATTGTTGCTATATTTTCTGATGAGTCATGACGGATTCCAAAGCAAACCAAAAGAATGGAGCAAAGACTTCCATAAGATGTTTGCCAAGAGCTTTCTTTGAAACACATCTAGGGTAATTAACTCTACTTGCATAGCGATGAAATTAATAATAGTTAAAAGTATATTTGGTTGTCAATGGAGATGTGCTGAATGTCCAGTTTGCCTTGTAAATAAAATCTGCCTGTTTTCAAAATGAAGAAAGAGCACCCCACAAAAGAGTCTACTGTAAACTCTGAGCTGTCTGGTACCCTGTTCTCTGGGATACACTCTGAATGGGCAACTTGATTTCAAAACAAGGTGTTTTCTTCTGATCTACTCTCCTCCTTCAAATGGCTTGCTGTGTAGACAGGCTGCTTTTCAGGGGGAGTTACAGAAGGGATGAGTGCTGATGGGAATACACCCTGGAGAAAATCTGAGGAAAAAGACCTTAACTATTTTCTCAGTACTGTTCTTATTCTGGAGGTCAGTGCTCCACCAGTAATCCACTCTTGAATGCCTGATTCCACCTGGCCTTCACAGGAAGTACATCATTGGAAGCTAGATCACAGGAGGCCCTGTAGAGCCTGTACTTTACCATGGCCTTGTTTCAGTGGACGAGGGAGGAACCCTCTTATTACTTCCTGAAGAGTTACTCCCAGGAGATCCTCCTCCTACTAAACTGAATAGATCCTTCTATTCCCAGATGCTGACATTTTGTGGTGAACGAACTCTTGAAAACTATTGCCCTTTGTCGTCCTTCAGTGAAGGCCCTTTCAATGCAAAGAGCCCTCCAAAGTCTCCACCCATAGACCCTAGCCCGCCCTGGCTCTCGCCCTCGCTCTCCCCCACCCACACCACCCCTGCAAGAGACCTTGAGATCCTGCTCCAGGCTGCGCAACAGCTCGCCATCAATTTCCCCAGTCTGCGCGTAGCGGAGCCTTTTGCGCTCGGCTTTGCGGAGGCGGTACTGCAGAATCCGGCAGTTTTTGTTGGCTCGCTCCAACTCATGGCGCATTTCCTGCAGTTGACAGGCATCCTCCTCGAAGAAAGTATCCCTCATCTCGTCCATCTCGGTCCTCAGCTCATCGATCTCGTTCTGAGACGGTGACAGGCTATGGGTCACAACCAGTCTTGCCACTAGCCCCTCAGATATGCACCATGTACATCCCATCCCTATTCCCAATTCCTAGCTTTACTGCCTTCCTCTGCACAAGACAGGAGTGACAGGGAGCTGAAAGCAAACCAGGCCTAGTTTAGGCCTCTCTGCCTGTGAGAAAGTGGGGCAAATCATGATAATTGGGTAAACGAAGGCCTAGATTTGGTTTTAAACACAACGGTATTAATATTAGTTCCGTTTCTAATTAGGAGCAAGCCATGGACCACCCCCGCCCCCATCTTCCTAGTTTTCCTCCTTTCATGTGGTCCTAAAAGGTCAGCAGCCTTCCAAACCTACCAGGACACGCCCTAATCATCGGAGGCCCCGCACTTCCCCTCCCCCATTCGGGTCCCACCCCCTCTCTTTCTCACCTTGAGAGTCTCGTTCTCTTCCCTCAGCTTCTCCATCTCCTCCTGCATATCTTCTTGCTCTTGGAGCTGCTGCGAGTGCGGCTGGGACGAAGGGGGAGCAGCTGCCTGCATGGCCCCGCCGCTACCGTTGCCCTCGGCGCTCTGCTGGGGGCCCTCGGCTGCAGCCGCCATTGGGGAGGAGGAGGGGACTACAAGGGGCTCACAGATGGCTGGAGCGCCGGCGACTGGGGAACTGCGGCTGCCGCCGCCACCGTTTTTAGTGTGCATCTGAGCCGCGGCCGCCGCCGCTGCCGCCCGCTCCTTCTTGAGATGGAACTGGATGAGCTCAGACTGCAGACATCCCTCCTTCCAGTAGCTCCCTCCACCACCGCTGCCGCTCCCTGTGCTGCCGCTACCAGAGTTTCTGCTACCTGGGCCGGGGGTTTTGCTCGTAGCAGCGGTGGGTGGTGAAGGGGAGACTCCCTCCGCAACGCTGCTACCCCTCTGCGTTGCGCGGACGCCTTTCCCTCGCCAACCCCTGGGCGGCGGCGGCTGCGGAGCGCCCCCCTCCCGGTCCCCCGGGCCACCACCGGCTCCTCCTCCTTCCCCGCCCCCTCCTACTCCCCCGAGCGGAGGAGGTTCCCCGACTTTCGAGGGCCCGGATTCTATTTCCCGGGGTGCCTCTTCCGGCTGTCCGGACCTCCTGAAGCTCACAGAGGCCAGGATCGCCGCGGGGGACCCTTCAGCACCAGGCGCGGGCTGGACAGCTCCGGGAACAGCCCCTTTGGGTATGGAGGGCACCGCCTTCTCCGCCCCGCCTCCGAGTCCTCTGGAGCCGGTCCCAGAGGTGCTCCGACCGGTTATCTTGTTACCCTGCTGTTGCTGCTGCTGCAGCTGCTGCTGCCGAACAGAATTGAGCTTAGGGCCGACCCCAAGCGGGGACCGCGTGGCCCCGGCGGTCTGACGAAGAGAATTGTCCCTAGGCCTAGCGGGTGATTGAGCTCGCTGCTGCTTTCTGCTGCAGCCCTCCGGGTGCATGCGAGCCTCCGTGGCTGCGGCGGCCGCAGAAGCTGAGGTTGCGGCTGGGGCAGCGCCCCCGGACGGTGGCTGACTCATGGCAGTCTAGAAAGAACCTACTGGATGCCACTTGGAAGCGTCCATCTCTAGATCATCCTCTTCTCTCCTTTCTGTCACCAACCTTCCTGTGTAAGCTGGGATGGAAATAGAAGAAAAATATACAGTATGTTTACACTGTTGTAGAGCCAAAGGTCAATGTGCTGTACAAGGGAAGCTAGAGAGAATTATCAGACTCGGAAACCAAAGGTTTGATGGAAGCTTTGAGTAGGTGAAAGATTCAGGGCTGTAAGTCCTCACTTTGCCCAAAGTGGCGCTGTCTCCATCTTACTCCACCTCAGTCAAAAGGATCTGAAGGCAGCTAAAACTTGCACTCCCTAGGTAACCTGTACCTGGGATGGGTGAGGCACAGGTTCAGAAAGAAATGAAAGGTGAAGGAAATGGGGGCAGGGGAGATGAAAAGTGGAAAAGGATAGAAAGGTAAAGGAAGTGTTTAGATATTATAGTTGTTAAACAGCTTCCTCCTCTGACTCCAAATCTGTATTTTAAACCTAGTTTAGTGTGTGTGTGTGTGTGTGGGGGGGGTATTAAATTAGTATTCCTAATTGTCAGTTAAAGAAATAAGGCTATAATGTAAGATCCTAGAGAAGATTTTCCCTGGATAAATGACACTTTTCCCACTCATCCCCAGCCCTTAATGTTGTCTTCAGAGAATTTTAGCCAACTTTCTTTAGAATGGAACACACACACACACACACACACACACACACTGTAAAGAATGAATATGAATCAACCCCAAGCTCAAGAAAAAGCTGCTATTAAGAATTAGTTATAAGATTCAGTCATTGACAACCCAAAAGAGATTATTTTAGCAGCTTAAAAATACTTGTTGAAAAATTTGATGAACAGCTTTATCTACAGGCTGCGAAGTTTTTAATGGCGAATTTGTCCTCGCTTCTTCCTGTTCTGCACTTAAGGTGGACTGAGTTGCAAGTACAACATAGAAAACAGTTTTATTCTGAACCATCTCCTTAGATAGTATATAATAGACTGAGTAGAAGTTTTAAAATGCCCACTAGAGAAATAGCAGAGTGGTTAATTACATTGGCTGCTCTTTCAGAGGACACAGGGTCTGCTCCAAGCACTCAGGTGACATCTCTAAGCTCTCTGTAACTTCAGTTTCAGGGAACCTGATACACTCTTCTGTCATCCCTGGGCACCAGACCCATATGTGGTACACAAATATGCATGCAGGCAAAACACCCATATGCATAAAATAAAACCTAAATTTAAAAATGTTAAAATGCTCAGACATTCCTATGGAGCCAAATTCTGAAACAGAACCATGGAACACTATTTAACCAAAAGGCTGTTTGTCTTCCTTTAGGGCGGTAAGATACATTGTGTTAGCTTTCCAGTATAAACATACCATTTTAATCCAGAGGACAGAAAAGACCTGTGGATTTTCCTTGCTAGTGGTTCAGACAGCTAGTTCATTTGGCCCCTTTCCAAGAACCTCATTTACCTTTACTGGTAAAGCAGAGGAAGGTCACACACACACACACACACACACACACACACACACACACGCACACACACGCACGCGCGCACACACACACACACACACACACACACAGAGAGAGAGAGAGAGAGAGAGGGAGAGAGAGAGAGAGAGAGGGAGGGAGAGAGAGAGAGAGAGAGGGAGAGAGAGAGAGAGCTTTTAGGAGACATGGTTTCCCATTATTACTCTTATTGTCTGTTGTAAGTATCTCAATTGAGGATGTAATCATTTGTCCTTTCATAACGGAAAGGCACCCAAAACTCCTCCACCTTCCTTTCTCCCTCTGTAATCTCTTTTCAACTCCCTTTGTAATACAAAAATAAACAATGATTACTTCAGAAGGAAAACCAAAGTTACCCTCTGCTAAAAAGTCTGGCCTACTTTACCGTGGGTCAGACTAAAGTGGGCCACCCAGCTTAATTGTACTGACAATGCAATGTTATATTTAACCAAGTAGAACCACGCGGGAACTCAGAAAGTCACCAGCTGAAGCCTCACCCGCCCAGACTATAACCTCAACGAAAGCTTGGGTTTCATTAATTAGTTCCACAATCTAAGGAACCTAGTGTCTGTCACTTGTTCCCTGACAAAGTAATAAGGTAATGTATCTCACAGTTTCTCCAGTGGCAATATCCATCCAAGCAATGATAGTAAGGACCAAATCAACCCTTTTCATCTCAAATCCTATCTGTCCCAGGACCCACCCCGTTTCTCTTCGTGTCTTTAGAAATCCAGAAGATCTCACTTCTCTGCAGTGGCTTTTGCTTCCAGGAAGCCGGAGACCTCCGACTTTATTTTTCTACCTTTCAGAGAAAGTTCAACTTCCCAGCTTCCGTAGTGTTATAGGCGAATTTCTTCTGGGCGCGCTTGCTTGCACGGGATCCACACCCACTCTGTTTCTCCGAACAAAGGCGACAACCACAAAGACTTAGAGCTCTGGGAGTTGACTCCTAGCCGGCGGTGCTTGGCTGGCTGGGCTGCAAATGCAGCAGGCAATACCCGGGGTGCCAAGCAGTGCCAGACTCTTCCCCAGGAAGTGCAGCGGTATTCATGAGCTGACCTCACCGGACTGGGCTGGAAAGAGGGCGGGATTGAAGGGAAGACAGGAGAGAAGTAACCGGAGTGGTTGCTTAAAGAAGAAAGAGAAGGATGGGGAACCAGGGTAGCGGGTGGGAGGCAGAAAGACAAAAAGGCAAGAGCCACGCCCGAGATGCAGAATTATTCAGCCTGGCTCATCAAATTCCTCTCTCCATTTCCATTTCCTGTATTTGGCAGAAGACTCCAAGACCGCTTAAAATCGGATGCCTTGGCTTCCTGCAAAGCTTTGTCTCAGGTCCGATCAATCTCCATCAATTATTTACTTGAGCTCTTTTCCTTGGGAAGCCGGTTGGAGCATCCTGCACCCTCAGCCTGACCCAGCGGAGTCTCTAGACGCAGCTCTTAGAGGCGCTGGCGCGCGCTTCCGGTACTTCTCTTTGTTCACTCACTTTAATGCTCAGTCAGTCTCTCCATGCGCGGCTCCTTCCCCACCCCCAGCTCGGGCGGAGTCCTGGGATGGCTTTTCCGCGAATAGACAATGCTCGTCAGACCCGCTGTCCCACAGACAAAGGGTTCTTGAGGAGATAAGGAGAAATGACTAATTTAGGGCAAACTGAATAAATATGTGCTTCCAGGGATGTTTTAAGTGCATCTCAGTAGCACTGGGCACCATATTTTCCCCTCTCCTCGCTAAAGGCCAATTTCTTCAGTGAAAACAAACTGGTAATTTCTGAGATCCATTTTTTTTTTTACTGTTGTGCACGTGAGTAATAGTAGTCAGAACAAATGTATCAATAAAGAATCGTCTGATCTGACAATGAATTAAGAAAAATGCGTTTCCAGTTTACATTTATCCATATTGATTCACAGTAATAATACTCCTAATGTTTGAGGGGAATTTTGTTCTTTTTCCTTCCAATTTTATTTCAGGAGAGTAGGCTCGAGTGACTTACTTTAACCCATAGAAATCCCCTTGTAAGTTTGCAGGTCAGAATATATAAACCTGTTTTTAAAGGAAAAATTTGAGACATTAAACTTCTCTTACTTTATTGTGGTGATTTTGTAAGGACAAAGACTTAGATATTCTTCAACAGTTTCTAGCCTAGCGTTAATTTTAGAGCGAGACTTCATTTTAAACTAAATCCTGTCTTAAAAGTGAAATGGCTATTTGGAGTAAATTGCACAGAAGTAGCGAAATGAGAGCATATTTAAGCCCAGGTAATGTATACCCCCAGTGACATCGCTTATGTTATCACAAGGAAATAATTTAGGCTGTCAAACTGTTGCTATGGAGTGGTTTGTGGCCAGCACTGTCCAAGGTGCTGGGGATACAAAGAAAGTAGAGAAATCATCTCTGTGCTGAGAAGGCTCAAACATACTGGCAACAGTTGAGGTAACGGAGATATTGTTCTTATTCTTGAATACGTGGAAAGCCAGAATAGTGAATCCTGTGATATCTATGATAGGACTTGCATCGTTGATTAGAATAACAAAATGAAGTCACAATGTCACAAGCTATTTTGAGTTTGTGTTCAACAGTTCCTCATTATGTACCACAATGTAAGTTGCAGTACTCTGTGTGTGTGTGTGTGTGTGTATGTATGTGTGTGCGCACACGCACACTTCTTTCCTTTTGATGCAGGTCTTTGTATGTAGCAAGGGGTAACCTGGAGCCCAGGATGGATGATCTCAAATGCATCTGCGTCCTGAATACAAGAATTGAAGTTGTGGAGCACCACACACAACTATCTAAATTGCAATATTTTTAAAAAGAATATTAAGATTCATATATCCCACTCAATGAAAATTAATAAAATGCATAAAATATCTCTTAGGCCAATCTTTATAAATAAAGCATTCTTACACAAGTAATCTAGAAGCATAAAAACAGTTCTGCTTGCCTAAGAACTTGCTTAGACATATCCATTTCAGTGTTTATTTCCATGCAAACAGTATCTTTTATTCTATGAACATCTAATAAAATCAAGAATGCTTACATCAGAGTTCATATGCCCAAAAGGGTAGTTTTCTACCTTAGGATTGTGCAGTCTCAGTGCTATAAGCCATTGCAATATGGGATGAATGGAAACAATGCTGTCAAGCCTTTAAACTAAAGGTTTTTAATTAGAGTCGTGTTTTGGTTATCCCATTATTTACTGGTTAAAAATTACACTTCTGCATGGGGCTGGAGAAATTTTGAGTTCTTAAGTTCAGTTGCTGCTCTCACAGAACAGCTTATGACTTGCTACAAAACCAGTTTCAGGGGACGTGACAGGCTCTTTTGATGGCATTACATACACCTGGCACCCATATATGGACACACATAAAATAAGAATAAGAAAACATTTGAAAAATATGTACTTTCTATTAAGCAAACACCAAAGATGAGTTTGCAGATTTCTTCATAGTCCAGAAAGGCTTTGGAATTATTTTTGCTGTTTCAGAAATAGGTTACCAACTGACCTTTTATTGTTTACTTGTAATAATGAATCATCTTTTCTTCTTTTATTGGATATTTTATTTATTTACATTTTAAATACTATCTCCTTTCCCAGTTTCACCTCCTGAAAGACCCTATCCCATCCCCCCACCCCGTGTTCCTCCACCCACCCACCCATTCCCACCTCCCTATCCTGGCATTCTCCTTCATGGGGCATTAAGCCTTCACAGGACCAAGGGACTCTCCTTCCATTGATGTTCGACAAGGCCATACTTTGCTACACATGTGGCTGGAGCCATGGGTCCCTCCATGTGTGTATTCTTCGGTTGGTGGTTTAGTCCCTGGGAACCCGGGGGAGGGAGGTCTTGGTTGGTTGGTATTGTTGCTCTTCCTATAAGCTACAAACCCCTTCAGCTTCTTCATTTCTTTCTCTAACTCCTCCATTGGGGACCCTATGCTTCAATCCAATGGTTGGCTGTGAGCTTCTCTCTCTGTATTTGTCAGGCAGAGCCTCTCAGGAGACAGCCATATCTGGCTCCTGTTAACAAGCACTTCTTGGCATCCACAATTGTGTCTGGGTTTGGTATCTATTTATGGGATGGATCCCCTATGGGGGCAGTCTCTGGATGGCCTTTCCTTCAGTCTCTGCTCCACACTTTGTCTCCATATTTCCTCCCATGAGTACTTTGTTTCTCCTTCTAAGAGGGACTGGAGCATCCACACTTTGATCTTCCTTCTTCTTGAACTTCTTGTGGTCTGTGAATTGTATCTTGGGTATTCCCATTTGGACTAATATCCACTTATCAGTGAGTGCATACCATGTGTGTTCTTTTGTGATTGGGCTACCTCACTCAGGATGATATTTTCTAATTCCCCCCATTTGCCTAAGAATCTCATGAATTCATTGTTTTTTAATAGCTGAGTAGTATTCCATTGTGTAAATGCACCACTTTTTTATTTTATTTTTGGATCCTGAATCATCTTTTCTATAACACAGCAAAATAATGGACCTACAGTCCACGGAACAACCCAACATTTTCAACTTTGAAATTCTTAAATACATAGCTAAAATGTGAATATTCAATTTTTGTGAGGCCTGGTATTTTAATGCTGACTAGCTTTTCATTTTGCCAACTCAAATCACCCAAAAGAAGATCTTCATTTCCTCTGGCGTGAGGTGGTATACCCCGATTCCAGAGAAGTTAAGTGACTTTCTCAACTTCATAACTAGAACTCAAAGTTAGACCTTTAATCTTCAAGCATGCTTCTTATTTCTCTCAACCACCTGTCTTGAAATTATTATAACTTGAATATCTGCATGCCAATAACTAGTTTCTCCTCATATCTTAGCTCCATCTGTTTATTTATTTATAAAATATCTAAATTTGTGGGCAAAGCTATTTAATTATATTTTATGTAAAAATTTTCTCTGTTCTACAATCCTATTTTACTTTTACTCTAGAAAAAGAATATAATATTGTTTATTTACTTTCATCTTAATGAAAGCACATTTTTAAAAATATACTTTGCCACTAGACACTGTTTTTATTTTCTCATTCCTGTCATTTCCCTTGGTTTTAGTATCTACTTGTCTGCAGAAAATATACAGTTACAAATACTGCTTCTTATAAGTTATAGATGCTCACGCTGTGTGTGGGAGTCCACACCTGCAATTCTAGCTGAGGAAGAAGGATTTCTATGATTTCTAAGCCAGGCTAGACTATATTAGTGATTTCTAGTCAATCATGGGAGGCAGTATTAGACTTTGTCTTTTAAAACATACCCCCCCACACACACACCACACACCAAGAAAGAACAATAAAATGACATGCTCAATACTTCCTTTTCCCATTTTTATTACTTTTCTTAAGTCACTACAGAAAATGTATCATCCCCTATCTGCACCAAAAAGTACTTCCTAACCAGTTACAGCAATGCTCCCTGTCCTAGTAAGATTTAGTTTCTTCCTTTAATGATACAAAGTTGGAGTTTATTAATAAAATGACTTTAATACTGATAGGTGTTGTTGTAGAAACAATAATCCTGGCAGTCTTCCCAAGGAAGACTCAGGAGCCAGATGATGTGAAAGCCTATTCTCTCAGAGAAGCAGAGAAAGCACCCAGCTGACCTTCCTACTCCACCAGCATTACGGAAGGAAGCTTTCTCCTTCACACTGTCTTAAACACCTTCCAGCTTGCTGTTCATCCTTTCTGTTTACTTATGTTCACTCCCTGTCATCTGGTTGCTTGCTTTGGTCTCTTGACTAGGGTTGAGTTTATTTAGCTCTTAGATTAAAGGTGTGTGCAAGGGCTGAGTCACACAAGTACTTGTTTAAAGTAAAAACAGAAAGCTCTTAGATCAAAGGTAACACACAGTTTTTTTTCAGTAAACAACACAACCTTCAGGTTCACAGTTTAACCAGGTATCCTGCAATATCTATGAGTGTGGAAGAAGGAGGAGGAGGAGGGGGAGGGGGAGGGGGAGGGGGAGAAGAAGGAGGAGGAGGAGGAGGAAGAGGAGGAGGAGGAGGAAGAGGAGGAGGAGGAAGAGGAAGAGGAGGAGGAGGAGGAGGAGGAGGAGGAGGAGGAGGAGGAGGAGGAGGAGGAGGAGGAGGAGGAGGAGGAGAGAACAGTGGTGGCTGTGTACACCCAAAATTTCAGTGTGAGGTTTTCAAGAATGGCAAAAGACAGCTGTTATCTATTATTTTGTTGGCTTTTGATTAAATAAAAACTATTTTGGTGTACTTATCTTTCCTTAAAAGATCTTCTTAGTAAATGAGAATATAAGGCTGGCATCCAACTTACAGAGTCCCTTCTGTCTCGGTATCTACACCTTGATATGTGTTTATGAGTACGTTAGTTAAGTGTACATGCTTAAAAGAGGATAGTTTTTTAAAAGTCAAAGGAACCCTTAATATTTACAGGTCACAAGGTGATCAAGGAACCTGTGCTGAGTGTGAGCATAGCTATGTTGTATGTGAGATTTTATTTTATTTTATATATATTTTATTTTACATTTTTATTGGATATTTTATTTATTTACATTTTAAATGTTATCCCTTTTCCAGAATTCCCCCCGAGAAACCCCCTATTCTATCCCCCTTCCTCCTGCTTCTATGAAGGTGTGGCCACACCCACCCACACACTCCCACCTCCCCACCCTCACATTCCCCACCGGGGTATCCAACCTTCACAGGACCAAGAGCTTCTTCTCCCATTGATGCCCGATAAAGCCATCCTCTGCTACATATACGGCTGGAGCCATGGGTCCCTCCATGTGTACTACTTGGTTGGTGGTTTAGACCCTGTGAACTCTGGTTGGTTAATATTGTTGTTCTTCCCAAGGGGTTGCAAACCCCTTCAGCTCCTTCAGTTCCTTATCTAACTCCTCCACTGGGGACTTCTTGTTATTATTATTATTTTTTTTTTACAAAATCATAAGTTTATAGATGAGAGAGAATAGTAGAGGTTGCAGAAAATATTTAATCTCTGCCCTATCTTTGATCATTCAGTTTCCAGATAAAAGGAATATACATGATATGTATATAACATAAACATGGTAATGTGGAAGAGGAGAAGGATGGAAAGACAATGTCAGAGGAATAGACCACTGTTTCTTTTAGATACAAATCCTTTCTTCTTCTGTATATTCCTGTACATTTTTGATTATTTACAATAAGCTTTAATTAGCACTTAGAGCTAGTCAGATGTCTACCCTCTAAGCTATCAAAATCTATTTCCTACCAATAACCTTGAGTTATGACTATGTTTTATCTAGGCTGTTCTTAACTCCAATTGGCCAGCCCTCAGGGCCATGATTTTTTGACTCCTAACCAAAAGTTTCTTTCTCCTCTTCCCCTTCTTCTTCCTTTTCCTCATGGTCTCCTCTTACCAAGATGTGGAGAACCCCAAGCCCAGGCTATCTCAATTCTACCCAGCTATTTTAGACATCCTTGAAACGCAGAATGTGACATAGATGCAATTTGGTTATGCAAACCTGGAAGACTGATGAATACATTGGCCAATTGTCATGTATGTATTCAAAACTTTCCACTTTCATAATGACAATCGTTCCCTCTTGTTCTTCTGTCAAAATATCAACAGACATCTTTGTAGTGTAGCTGCCTCATCATCTTAACCTTTGATATTAAGAGTAAACTCCTTCAGGCAGTACTGCTTCAGAGAATTGAAAATAGAATTCCTAACAAGGCTATAAATTTAAACATGGTAATGTGGAAGAGGAGAAGGATGGAAAGACAATGTCAGAGGAATAGACCACTGTTTCTTTTAGATACAAATCCTTTCTTCTTCTGTATATTCCTTCTTGTCATTCTTCATTGTTGGCAACTTTCTCTTTTCTTGTCCTATTTTTTTTTTTTTTTGCTCATGTTGCAAAGTTTAACTCAAATTTAAATTTTCGATAATATGTACTTAGTCCTTTCTGATGGTTGATCTTGCTTATCAGCTGGATTGTATCTGAGATCCACTAACAGAGGAGCCACAGGACACACTCTGAGGGATTTTCTGGATCAGGTCACTTGAAGGATGACCCACACTGACTGTGGGTAAGCCCTTCAGGTACAGTCAGGATAAAAGGAGGTCTGAGAGGAAAGCTTTATGCTTTCAGCCTCCCTGCCTTAAACCTCAACTGTGAATTGTTGTATTCTCTTGATGCTACCGCTGCAGCTGTCACCACCAATGGCATCAGCACTGGTGCTGATGCTGCTACATTGCCTTGTTGGGATTAGAACCCAGCTTCCTTGGGTTTGCATTGTGGGCTGAAGGCAGGTGGATCTCTCAGAATGCACCCGGCTTTGAGTGGCAGGGTGACAGTGATACAGCACTCAGCCTTGTGGATGGAACTGCTACTGAAATGCTCTGGAGCCCTTTCTGTAAAGACAGTCATTGTTGGACCTTCTAGATCAGATTCCAAGCTAATTGAATAAATCCCCCATTAAACTATATTCATTCTGAATGTTCTGTTCCTCTAGAGATCTCTGACTCATATGGTTTAATTTAATTACTGTAGTTAAATATGTTTAAAAATGTCTGAGCCACAAGGGTTTTCTTTACAAGTGCATTTTATTTGTATATTTTATTGTATTATATATTAATATAATTTATATTATATTTATTATATCATATAGTTACAAGGATCATGTATATTGCTAAAGTAAGTGTGTGTGTTTGTGTGTGGGGATGAGGGATAGTGGACCATGACAGGTAGTCTGGTCTTCTGTTGAGCTAAAGGGTTTGAAACCCTGGAGACCCTGAAGGGATAGTAGGAGCTTTTTCTGCTCCTGGGCACCAGGCCCCTGTCACTAGTTGCAGCTCCCCATATATTTATGGCCATCAGTCACATAAGGGAAATGGCCCAAGCCCCTCCAAATGTAGATGAGGCATCCCTAACATCTCAGACCAAGACAATAGGAAAAGAGACGTGAGCTGTGGTCAGTCAAGTAAGCTCATGACACAGTACTTGCCACCTCAGACTGCACTTTCCACCCCTAAGCCATGTCCAGGGACTTCCTTAAGGCCCAACACCTGCCCAGCAACTGTGTGGGGTAAGCACAGTCAAACTCCCTGCGACCTGCCTCCACAAGTGGTGGAGCCCTGTGTATGTGTGTGTGTATGTGTGTGTGTGTGTGTGTGTGTGTGTGTATTGGGTGCATGTGTATGGTGAAGGAGAGGATCATGTTAGGTCAAATTCTCTCCATCTAATTTTTTTTGAAATAAGGCCTCCACAAAGCCCGAAGAACATCAATATAGCATGACTTGCTGGCCAGTTAGCCCAAGGGATTCTCTCATTTCCCTTCCCCAGAAGTTTTTATGTGAATTTGCTGTTTGAATTCAGGTCCTCATACTTGCTTGACAAGCATACAGCTTTTTCTTGCTGCAATTTCGTGAAATGTAGTTCTTATCACAGTGTACGGAACATGATGTGCATAACTGTTGATAGTGATGATTGTTCGATTTTGTCTAAACTCCGCCCCACAGTTACCTGGTAACACTATAAAAAGGGCTGATCGCTCTCTCTGCTCTCTCTTGCTCTCTTGCCTTGTTGCTCTCACTCTGTCCTCTCTCTCCATTCCCATCCTGCCTCTCTCTCTCCACACAGTAGATCAGCCTCTACTTCTCTGCGCTCTCTCTCTCTCTCTCTCTCTCTCTCTCTCTCTCTCTCTCTCTCTCTCTCTCTCTCTGTCTCTGCCTTTCTCTGTGTCTACTATTCTTTCAATTCCCCTCCACATTCTCTGAATAAACTACATACTATACTGTCAGGTGGCTGGTCCCTCAGGGGGAAGGGATGCCTCATCATGGGCCCCAGCATGCACCCCTTTTTCCCACAACTGGCTACACATCCACCAAAAAATTGCTCCTTCTCTCTCATTATCTTTTATAAAATACAACAGTGAATGCAGTGCATACTGTACTGTGTACTGTGAAGAAATATTAGCTGTTAGTTTTTACTATCAAAAGTACTATGTTTCTTTAACTGAGTCTTCCCATTCCTAAATTTCTATAAAATTAATGCTATGTTGATCAAGGCCCACACTGCATCTTGATGTGTTTTATGGCCATCAATCTAGATGGTATACATCTTATGATAAAACTTAGGAAAAGAGTGGCATACATGAAAGCTGACTAGCATATGCAAATTCCTCAGAAAGTTGATTAGCATATGCAAATATCTTAGAAGGTTCTACCAGAAAGGGGCTGCTATTGTGGGATTTTTTATTTTTTATTACATATTTTCCTCAATTACATTTTCAATGCTATTCCCAAAGTCCCCCATACCCCCCCCCACTTGCCTGCCCACCCATTCCCATTTTTTTTGGCCCTGGCGTTCCCCTGTACTGGGGCATATAAAGTTTGCGTGTCCAATGGGCCTCTCTTTCCAGTGATGGCCGACTAGGCCATCTTTTGATACATATGCAGCTAGAGTCAAGAGCTCTGAGGTACTGGTTAGTTCATAATGTTGTTCCACCTATAGGGTTGCAGATCCCTTTAGCTCCTTGGGTACTTTCTCTAACTCCTCCACTGGGAGCCCTGTGATCCATCCACTAGCTTACTGTGAGCATCCACTTCTGTGTTTGCTAGGCCCCGGCATAGTCTCACAAGAGACAGCTATATCTGGGTCCTTTCAGCAAATTCTTGCTAGTGTATGCAATGGTGTCAGCATTTGGATGCTGATTATGGGGTGGATCCCTGGATATGGCAGTCTCTAGATGGTCCATCCTTTCGTCACAGCTCCAAACTTTGTCTTTGTAACTCCTTCCATGGGTGTTTTGTTCCCAATTTTAAGGAGGGGCATAGTGTCCACACTTCAGTCTTCATTCTTCTTGAGTTTCATGTGTTTAGCAAATTGTATCTTATATCTTGGGTATCCTAAGTTTTGGGATAATATCCACTTATCAGTGAGTACATATTGTGTGAGTTCCTTTGTGATTGTGTTACCTCACTCAGGATGATGCCCTCCAGGTCCATCCATTTGGCTAGGAATTTCATAAATTCATTCTTTTTAATAGCTGAGTAGTACTCCATTGTGTAAATATACCACATTTTCTGTATCCATTCCTCTGTTGAGGGGCACCTGGGTTCTTTCCAGCTTCTGGCTATTATAAATAAGGCTGCTATGAACATAGTGGAACATGTGTCCTTCTTACCGGTTGGGACATCTTCTGGATATATGCCCAGGAGAGGTATTGCTAGATCCTCCGGTAGTACTATGTCCAATTTTCTAAGGAACCGCCAGACTGATTTCCAAAGTGGTTGTACAAGCTTGCAATCTCACCAACAATGGAGGAGTGTTCCTCTTTCTCCACATCCACGCCAGCATCTGCTGTCACCTGAATTTTTGATCTTAGCCATTCTGACTGGTGTGAGGTGGAATCTCAGGGTTGTTTTGATTTGCATTTCCCTGCTGATTAAGGATGTTGAACATTTTTTCAGGTGCTTCTCTGCCATTCAGTATTCCTCAGGTGAGAATTCTTTGTTCAGCTCTGAGCCCCATTTTTATATTTTTGGTTGTGAGCCTAGCCTTTAACGGCTGAGCCATCTCTCCAGCCCAAGCCCCATTTTTTAATGGGGTTATTTGATTTTCTGGAGTCAACCTTCTTGAGTTCTTTATATATATTGGATAATAGTCCCCTATCTGATTAAGGATAGGTAAAGATCCTTTCCCAATCTGTTGGTGGTCTTTTTATCTTATTGACGGTGTCTTTTGCCTCTTTCAAGAGTTCTTTATCTGGGAAAAGTGTCATTGTCCAGAGCTTTACTAGCATGTTGTCACACACCAAATTTTTTCTGTGGACAATACTTAAAATAATAACAAATCACACTGTCCTTGGGCTGTAGACATTGATATTCATCTTTCTACTTTTAAGTAGGCTACTCAGATTGTATTACATCGAGTTCAGCATGATTCTGAATCTCATGCTGAATTCTATTTTCTCTCTGATTAAATGTACACACATATCCTTGTTGTTGCTTTCTTTTCAAGACAGGGTCTCATGTAGGTCCTGCTGGCCTCAAATGTTATATAGTTAAAAAATGACTTTGAAATCCTGCTGCTACCCACCTCCGCCTCCAATTACTAGGATTATGAGCTGTGCCACAAACTTGGATAAATGTCCCACTTTTGTTATTACTTATTTGTTTTGCTGTAAACTTATTTGCCAAGAAAGATCGGTTGGACTCCCAAATTCTGGATTCCAGGCATCCAACACCATGCTGGATTCATGCATGATGCAGCTTAGCATTATGTCTTCATCTTTAGTTTAATGCACATATTGAATTGAGACAACAAACTGCTACATACCATGAATAATTTAATTATTCATGATTTTGTTCTTGTTTTATTCTTGCGGTTGGGTCTTACCTACCAAATAAACCTGATTTATTTCTGTAAATGATTATAAACATTCAATTTTGGTAGCTCGGCACTATGCATAGCCGTTTATTGGAGCTAAAATATGGATTGATTACTGTTTTCAACCCAGTTTCATTTTCTATCATAACTTCAGGTTAGTAGGAGGTATTCGAAAGTCTAATACTTAGCACATAAATGCTATATATACTTATGATCACCATTAACTTTTCTTCTGCTATTAGTAGATTATAAGTTCACAACCACAGATTCTCTGTACACATATTTTAATGACACTTCTCTCACCTTCACTGCATTCTCTTGTAGCTTTTGGCATTCATGAATAATTAGTATGCTTTAAAAGGAACACAACAGACCAAGGGAGGTAACATCCCAAATGCTTTATATTTCACTGGGACCTTTTGGTGCATCATATAGTCAAATGCACACACACACACACACACACACACACACACACACACACACAAGTTGTAAAAATAAATGGTTCTATGGTCCATGAATAAATTTATAAAAATGAAAAGTATGTTTCATGGTATAGCATCATAAAGTGGGTGATGGTGCATATCTATAATACCAGCACGTGTAAGTTTGAGGCAGTAGGATTGCCATGAGTCTAAGACAAGCCTGGACATCATTGGGAGAACTACAAAGTTAGGTATTGTCTTAAGACAACTCCAGTTTTAAAATTTATTTAACAGTAGATTTTGACTTAATGAGGAAGTAAAACTTTAAAATTGGTAAAGGAGTAGGGGAATACATCTCCTTGTCACTTGCACTATACTTAAAAATGATTGAAAAGGTATAATAAAATGTAATGCTGACTTCAAAATGTAGCAAAATGTTTTATGTAACTGGCAGCACTGCAAAGCAGTAGTTTTATGCAGAAATATTAAAAGTACCAGTTTCTACATCAAGTATCCTCCTTAATCATGAGGGTTTCTTTTATATTTATCCTGATATATGCTTGTAATCTAAAAATCATCAAAATTAAATGAGTAATAAAATATTAATATGTTCACTAAATAAGTGGAAATAAACTAATATCTCTAAATAATGTGATATAAGTGCTAAACAAGATGAATAAATCACAAGGCATTTAAACATGTGAGGTTTTCCATAAGGAAAACTAGCAATATATCATCTAGGATATATGGATAGAAATTAAATCAGAAAAAGTAAGGAAAGTGTAAAAAAAATTTTGACTAGTGGTTATTGCAGCAGTGAGGTATTTCAGGGCTAGAACTGACTATAGGTATAAGTGGTTTGGCTGAGATTCAGTTCTCAGCCCTGATCCCCTGATTGCTGATTCCCTTCTAAATATATATTTTATTTTGTGTTTGCTTCTAACTCAGGAAGCTTCATGATTATAAGGAACCACTTTATAACCAGAATTATCAAATTTTGGCAAATAATGTGTTTAATTTCCTAGTAGCTCCTATGAAATTCCATTGTTTGTTGCTCAACATTAAGTCATACATCCATCTTGTTCAGGTTATGCCCCTACACAAGTGTCATTCCTAGATTTGTGACATGGTTCAGCTTAAGCTCATCAGTCAGTGCATATAAGATGGAGGCTTGATGGCCTTCCAAAGCAAAATTAAGTCTGAAACTAAAAGAAAGGTAAAGTGTTGCTGAGATGTTCCAACAAGACACAGGTACTTCAGTCTCACGGCAAAAAAACAAAACAAAACAAAATGTATCTTCATTTCTCATCAGAGGGCCAAATGAGCCTTAAGCTGTGGTTTATAACATGGGAGTCTTTACAATGCATAGTAGAGAACTGAACTGACCAGGTAAAAGATGACTACATGTGATCTGCTTCCTTGGCACTCTGTAGTACACTTTGAACACTCAACTAAGTTGGAGCAAGCTATGGTAACTTGGAAAGATCAGACCTCATGGGAAATCCAGCAGACACAAGAATTCATACTACTCACACGGCTTATGCCATTATACAAATCAGATAGTTCAATGCTCTCAAGCAACGTGACTCAATTATGAAATGGACTTGGGGTATCGATTTGCATTCAGAGAAGTTTAATTGATGTAACCATCAAATGTCCAGGGAGTACATGGAGCACACTGCTAAGTAAGCAGGTCCCAAATATTCAGGACGAGGGCAAGGGTCCCGCCTGTCACTTGGGGAGATAGCTAAGACTACACACTTTTGTGTTTTTCCAACTTTTGTTTACATGGAGCAGGAGTAGGAAGTTGGGGTGGGGAGAAAGGAAGGAAACTATAAAACAGCTAACACTTTCATCCTAGACCTTAGTGATTTGATCACAGCAGCTGATTTATTTAGAGTATGGTTGAATGTATAGCAACATATTCTATGCCTGGGTTTTTAGAGTTATACCATGGTAGAAATGATAAATCTCAGAGCTCAAAATTAAAGTTTAACTTTTTTTGGTAATAATATTACTGTCAGGTGGCTGCTGGGGTAGGTGTCATGGCTAGGTAGGCATAACGTCTTCTAGAACTGTTAAATGAATGCAGAACACCTTTTTATAAACTATGTTCTCCGAGTTTAATACAGTCTAACATTTTGGCCCAGGCTAACTGTGAACATGCGAGTGTCCTATCAAAGCTTCCCACATGTTAGGATTACAAGTCTGCACCTTCAGGCCTGGCTAACCTTTGGCTTCTGATAGCAGCCAGCATCAAACAGCTCTTCACAGGAGCTGTTACCTCTATAGCTCCATATCTCTTGCAAATCTCAGGTGCTAGAAACACTTTGTTCTGTGGTCACAGGACAGCACAAGAAGCACAGGCCCACAAAATGAGCTGAATGGCTTGCTTATATAACCAGTAAAAAGATGTTTGTATCAGAACAGATATTCATAAAATGAGAGATAGCATTCATGCCAATCATGACATTGTCCATCTTGTACTAGTCCTGTGAGTCCTTTTGATGGGCCACCTTCTCTTTTAGGAAGAAATGACTGCAGAATTGTGGATGTTTGAATAAGAATGTACCCCATAGGCTCCTATGGTTGAATACTTGGTCACTAGTTGGTAGAACTATTTATAAAGGCTTAAGGTGTGTGGTCTTGTTGGAGGGGTTTTGTCACTGGGGGAAGCTTTGGCGTTTCAAAAGACTTGTACCATTTTCAGTCTTTCTCTGCTTCCTATTTGTATAATAAAATGTGAGCTCACAGCTATTTCTGCTGCAATTCTTCTGCTTCATTTTCATGGATTCTATTTAACCCTCTGAAAACATAAGGACCAAATGAAATGCTTGCTTTTATAAGTTGATGTGGTCAAAGTGTTTTGTTATAGCAGTAGAGAAGTAACTAAAACAGAATTATCTAAATTTCACTAAGACTTGTGAAGACAGAATTCAGTTCAAGTGATTTGAAGGAATGACAGCTGGTGCTATAATTTCCAGAGCTAACTGTGTTTTAATAGCAAGCGCTTGTTGTCATGTGGCTTCCCTAAGGCTTTCTCGGACTGCTCAAAAGATCTGGTAGTGGCACGAGTGTAGTATGGCTAGCTGCTTTTGACTGACTGCTCAAAGCAACGAGGGCACTAGAGAAGAAACTCGGATGTCAATGAAAGAGTCAAATCATTCCATCTCCCAATGTCTTCGTGTGTTTTTAGAAAGAACAAACATTTGAAAGAGCGTTTACAAGAAGGACCTATCATTAACATTCATGTTAATTTAAAAAGGTTTTAGTACTGCTTAAGACACACTCTACAAACTATAGAAAAGTGGAGCCTATAAACGGTTTCAGTAGAATTGCTGTTCTAGTCAAACTCATCACATTATGAGATACCAGAGTCCAAATGCAAAGAAGATGGATTTTTGTTTTTATTTTGTTTGTTTGTTTGTTTATTTATTTGTGTGTGTGTGTGTGTGTGTGTGTGTGTGTGTGTGTGTGTGTGTGTGTGTGAGAGAGAGAGAGAGAGAGAGAGAGAGAGAGAGAGAGAAATATTCATGTGCAAGTCAGAAGACAACTTGAAAGAGTATATTCTCTCTTTCAACCATGTGGGTCCCAGGAACCTATCTCAGGTGGTTAGGTTGGTATCATGAACCTTTACCCATCAAACTATCTCACCAGTCCTGATGGGAAGCTCTTAAAAGATAGATCAATCTTCTATAAAGTTATAATCATACTGTCATTAAGATTATTTTCCAGTGGGTATGAAGCATCTTTTAAGCATGCCTTTAAAAGGGGGATTATGCTACATAGTCATAATCACCGTTTTAAGCCTTGGATTGAAATGCAAAATGGAGTCACATTCTGCAATGTGGATAAAGGGGGAACTGAGTTTCTTTTTAGAGAGAAATATTTAGAGACATTAAGGAGGCTGGGCATTCGGTGAGGGAGTATAATATCATATGATCGACTGATAAGGAGCCTTATTGAATAGGAGTGTCTACAACAAATCATTCTTTAATCTTAATTACATAAATGATACATAGACATGTGATTATAAAATGGTTTTTAAAATGGAGAAACATTTATACTAAGGACTTAAAATTGACCTTCACTCTTCCTTTTTTTCATTTTACAACACAAAATAATTATTGTTCCGTTTAGGAGTGTGTTTTCTGATGAATTTGTATCACAAATATATAGAATTTGAAATGAAACTATGCCATATGTTTAATTCTGAATCATGCTTTTTCCTCAGTCACATGGTTTTGCTTTATACGCTGAGGTTTAATATACCATACTATGACCATTCCTTTATATTTACTACAATTATATAGTTTATAATGCTTTGTTATAATTAACAATGTCAACTTTGTTGCATACATTTTCCATTTCTGGTTTCCTGTAGAATAGATATTCATAAGTGAATTAGCAATTGTTGTACATCTCCTTTATAAATTTTTATAAAAAATTATAAAGTCCAATTTTTATTAAAAAATTATCATTTTTTCCTTGAAGAGTGATAGAGAGAGAGGGAAATGCAGAGAGGAAAGGGGAGGGAGAAAAGGAGAAGAAAAGAAAAAGAAAATAAGAATGAAATATTGTTTTAAACTTGTGAACTAAAAATGCTGAGCCTGGACAAATACAGATGACAGCTTGGAACAGAATATGAATTCTCTCTAATATGTAGTTAGCCAGCTGGTGGGTCAGCTGTTCCTCCAGAATAATGAAAACTGTGTCATAAAACAGTGACATGTCCTGTCCTTAGTCCAGTGAGATGATAATTAAGGCCAGCCACTCTCATGACCCAAGAAAATACTTTTGTACCCCCACAGTCAACAGGTCCTAGCTACTGCCCTAATTCTCAGTGGTTTCAATGCCTTCCCAAGCATCCAGGAGGTAAAATTTGAGCATGAGGAGCAGAAAGACTTGTATAGATTAGATATTTCTGTATATTTTAGGTTGTACTTGAACTCACTCTTCTGCCTCCACATCTGAATTCTGGGACCACCAGTGTGATCTTGGTCAGTCAGTAGCCTTTGGCTTTCATGTCATTCTTAATTCATTTACTTAATAGTTCATCTAAGAACCTGTTTTGGCTTTCTTTCCTTTTTCTTAACATATTAGATTCAATGGCTATGTATTTGATACACAGTTCCCCAGTTGTTAGTAATACTTGGCATCTTTCGTTTATTGTTTTGTTTGTGATGCTGGGGGTGGACATATTAGGCAAGTACTCTATGTTGTTTTCTTTTCCTAGTTCATTTATTTAAATATTTATTTAGACAGGTTCTTATAACCTGTCTTGTAGCATAGTCTATCTTTAAACTCATCATCCTGCTTCCACAGCCTGAGTGCTGTGATTACAAAAGGGAAGCAGCACCTCCTGTCCTGTCCTGTCCTGTCCTGTCCTGTCCTGTCCTGTCCTGTCCTGTCCTGTCCTGTCTGTCCTGTCTGTCCTGTCTGTCCTGTCCTATTTCCTCCTCCCCTCCTCTCCTATCTCCTCCAGCTTGCTTTTCTTTCTGTTTCTCTTTTTTGGATGATGCAAAGTCTCAAGAAGCCCAAGCTGACCTTGAACTTTCCATGTGTGAAGCATAACTCTTAGGCTGCCATTCCTTGGTTCAACCTCCTAGTGCTTCTGTGCTTCTACCATTGATGGGGTTCTGCAGTGCCTCACTATCTCCTTTGTTTTTCTGCTAGACTCAGTTTTCCATATTGAGTCTTAGCAATTTGTTGTATTTTAGGATTTGAACCAGGGTCCTTTGGAACAGCAGTCAGAGCTCTTAACCACTGAGCCATGGCTCCAGCACACTAATTTGTTATATTTTAGACATTATATCTTCCTATGTTCTAGTCATAAATTTTTTTCTGCTGTATGGATTAATGTGTAGATAAAATTCAAATTCATATGCAGAAACAATTTTTATTCACCATATTTATAGCTGTTCGGGTTTGTATCTAGAGTAGAAAGATCGTATAAATGAAATATTAGTAATTTAATTAGATTTATAAGTTGTTAATTCTATTATTCTCATTGTGCATCTGTAGAAATTTAGGCTGAATGAGATTACTTTCCCAAGGTGATGCATCCAATCAGTGTTGGGATCAGATTTGTAGCCAGGATCTGAACTGCACAATATGTTCTCTGAACTATTCTATGAATTCACTAATACTATACATTTCAGCATTAGTATGAATAAGACAGTCATCTGCACTGCCCATTCTTTGCAGCAGTCTATTCCTATGCCTCTTCAGTTGCCAATTACAATGAACCAATGGCATGCATCATGCACCATGCACATGTCTAATAGGACATATATTTCCTGACTTATTTACATTTTTCTTGTCTATTTACTTCCATTTTCAGGCTAGCCCTTAAAATTAATTCATTAAGTTTCACAAAATGTTTTTATGATTATCTGAATTTTACATTGATGCAGGAAAATTAGTTTCTTCATAGTTTATTATTTTTCATAAGAACATTACTGATTTTGCTCCTTAAAAATATTCTTTAATAATGTTTCAGGTTTGAACTACGTATCATTTAGCTTGAAATGAGAGATTATTACAGTGTTACATATTTCTTTGGCTATTGGTTCACTTTTTTCTTCAAGTGGACATAGTCTATATTTTAAACTTTATTTTCTAATTTTTTTTGTTCTTTGTTTTGTTTTGTTTTGGGTTTTTTTGTTTTTGTTTTTGTTTTTTGGTTTTTGTTTTTTGGTTTTGGTTTTTTGGGTTTTTTTTTTTTTTTTTTTTTTTTTTTTTTTTTTTTTTTGAGACAGGGTTTCTCTGTATAACCCTGGCTGTCCTGGAACTCACTTTGTGGACCAGGCTGGCCTCAAACTCAGAAATTCGCCTGCCTCTGACTCCCAAGTGCTAGGATTAAAGATGTGTGCCACCATGCCCGGCTTGTTTTCTAATTTTTTATTGCAAAGTATTGAAACTTTTATTGCATACCTTTTTTTTTTCTGGATTATACTGAAGATTAATCTCAGGGCCTTGAGTTGAGTAAGATTTCCATCACTGGGTTATTCTAGCCCCAGTTCTTTACTCTTATTTGCATTTATTTTGAGACAATGTCTCACACTGTTTCCCAGGCTGGCCCTGAATTTGCAATTCTTTTGCCTTGCCTTGTCCATAGTTGGGATTACTAGCTACTGTATCCCGCTATTGGTAGATTTTTAACTCTACCACATATCTGAATATACTTGTAAACTATATTTGCTTGCTATAGTTTGAATCTTGAATTGCTAAAGCCTAGAAGTTGAAAGTTTGATGCCAGGATCTTGGCTCTTCGACAGTAGAGTCTTTAGGGGCAGGGCCTGAAGTGAGTTGCTCACAGGGACATGTCTCTGAAGGGCCTTCTTAGAAGTCTGGTTTCTCTCTCAGTCTGTGCTTTCCATAAAGTGAGCAGTCTCCACTGACATATGCTGTCCCCTTGGATGCAATGTGCTGCCACAGGCCAGAGCAGAAGGGTCAAGTAACCATGAACTAACACCACCAAGAACAAGGAAACCAAACCAACCTCTCTCTTTTCTTTTTTTTTTTTATTTAAATATGTGGCCAGTATGTATTTGTTATTTTAACTCTACTTTACTCACGAACTGACATTACTGTTTTTCATATATTCTGATGAGTGAAGTGGTGTATGTGCAAACTAATTTCCTTCAATGGGATGATTTGTTTCTTTTGCTGTGATTTGTTTGTTTGCTTGTTTGTTTTTTCCTTTTGCATGATAAAATATAAGGAAATGCATGTCAATTTCCACCATCATGATGAACTCAGACATTTAAATGACAGAAGAATGTGTGACTCAAAGTGAAACATCTCCATTACATGCCATCAACTTCAGCATCTTTTCATGGAAAAACCACTTATACTGTGAATGTACTTGAATGTCAAAGAGCAAAACACTAAGGCAGATATTGTTTGAAATTTATATGTGTGTACATGCATGCACACCCTCTGATAGGTTAAGATGAAAGAACAAAATAAGCAAGCAAACAAACAAGAGCCACTCTAGCCAGCAGTATTGGTAATTTTAGGTGAAATTTCTCATTGTTGTTTTCTGTTGTCATGGCAGGGGAAGGATAACCGATTGCAAGGTTTAATATCTGTTTTCTGTATGATGGAGCAAAGTCCTAAAATCTGATTCACACGGGAACACAATTACTAAGAATGGAGCAACACATTGGATTCTGACTGCATATCAAGTGATAGAGATGTCAGGCTTTGGCAGTGCTCTAAATATGAAGAACTTAAAATACTATGGCATGTCTCTGCAGTGTTTATTTCATGGCCAATTTCCCCTGTACACAGGGAGTAGGAGTGGCTTTACTGCCTGCCTTCTATCCCACAATTAAATGAGCACCTTAGTCAATTCTCTTGAACACTTAATGGGTTCCTTTGTTGGGTTGTAAAAGATATATATTCCAACGGGAGACCAATCTGTTGAACTTTCAGAAAGCTCCTTCCACTTTCTGTTCCTCAGAAGCATTTATCAGCAAAGTAAGGCAGCCGCAAATATTAATGAGTAGATTGTACCTTTTAAAAAGTATTGACTCAAATGCTTAAAGGAATTTAAATAAGATCACCAAACTACTGGTTATCAACTTGTATTACCAAGAGTAACTGACTCACATTTCTGAGCAAACACAAAAGAGAAAATCAGTGAGCACTACTTATATGCTGGTGATGATGGAAGTTTCTAGAGAGGCACACACTTAAAAAGAACATCACAGAGTCCTGGGACTCAAGCTGGCTCCAAGAGAACAGTGTTTGGCCAGTTTGTTTATTTCTGTCTGGTTGACAATGACCTCTTTCCACTTTAAATCTGGCGTTTCTTGTTTCTATTCTTTAATTTAATATTTTTTAAAGCTTTTATATCCCAACCATAGAATGTGTGTGTCATACTTTGATCGCTCAGCTTATGCTAGGAGCTTCTTGAGAATAGTAATGGCTTGTTCTTGATTATGGCCCTAGGGTGTCTCCATATCTATCTACCTGTCTCTGTGACTAAGGAGTTATCCATCTGGAACAGTTTGTATGCTTGACTTCAAGTGTTATATTCTCAAATGTGATGCATAATATTCTGTCATAAATTTTGTTTTTCAATTTCTAGTATAAATGTTTGCATATTTTAAGTGAGGGATGAGGCCATGGGCCCAGAGAAGAGCCTACTGTGACTCCCTTTCTAAACCAGTATAATGTAGCTGCATTCTAACAGCTTACCTCTGTACCCACTAGTAAACGGGTGCATTCTTCTCAACCCCTCATTAAAGAAGCTTCTTCTTCTGTCGGACTGACATCATTATGGAACCCCCCAAAACTGGTCAAAATTCAGAGAATGGCTGACAATGGCAGGACCTAACTCCTATGGATACATCAAAACTGCAACTCCTACACCCAAGGCTCAGGAAAAAACAAAAAAACCAAAAAACATTAAAGAGGAGAGGGAATAGTCAAAGAGCCTGAGGGCCAGAAGAACTGCTCTGACATAGTCTTTTATATATGACAGAGAAGCTGAACCTATGAAATTCTAACATATGGTTGCCTAGATAGGAGATGCACAATGGCACTATAGACTGGCCTGGCAGTGTGACTGGAGGGAATCTGATAAGACTCCATTCCAGATGAAGAGCTATAGGGAATTAGTAGCTTCAGAGAAAGAGAGTTGTCTTCAGGGATGAGGTCTGTGATAGGTTATCTAATCTCCTAATTAGATATATTATCTAATCACAAATATATCCAAACAACACTACATGATCTCCGCAGTTTGTGTTTATACATACCTGCATGACTGTGTAGGTGTGCTTGTGTGTGCTCCTGTGTGTGTGTGTGTGTGTGTGTGTGTGTGTGTGTGTGTGTGTGTAACAACACTAATTAAACAAGAAGCTATCATGAATAAAGAGAAAAATTAATGAGTGACATGGAAGGAATTGGAGCCAGAGAAGGAGATACTGAAATAAAATTTTCAAAAAAATGTTTAGTTGTTCTAGTTTTTTTTTAAAAAGAAGAAATCTATAGCATTTCTAAAATAACATATATTTTAATATAACATCTTTCAGAAATACTTTTTTTTCTCTTTGGTACAATACTAAATGAATCAGATGTCAAGATTTTCAACAAATCATGTTGTTAAATGACTTTTTTTTTTTTTTTTTTTTTTTTGCTATGGGAATCTAATCAGAATGAAGTAAAGCCTTATTGGGTGTCAAGATTAGGTCAGTGCAGCGACAATGAACTTGTTCATTGTAGAGGTCAGCACTAGAAGCTTCTGAGATAGGATCAGTTACAGGGCACCAATGGCCTTAGCCAGACAGTTAGCTTTACTCTGAGTCTATATGTCCAAAAGACACTTTAACACAATGCAGTCATATTTTCTCCCGCTATTGAGGAATGACTTACTATGCCAGTTTGTAGTACTATTTTTTCCCTGTTCATACTATAATGCCATCTTGCAGTATATGTAAACTTGACCCAGAAGCCATGGCAACTAGAAAAGAAAAATACAGTGATAGTCAGGGATAAGTTAATAGCAACAGAACTACAGACACTCACTAGGAGATGTAGGAAAGTGGGAATGAAACCCTCATCTGGAATTCCATCTTCCTCATCCTACCTCCTAAATGAAAGTGACTTGTGGATGTTCTTGAGTATGTAAGAAGAGAATGGTTAATAGAAAGTGGGATTATATAATGAAGCTTCTACAAGGCCATTATTCACGATGGAGGGGGGCACTTTGTGATGATGTAGATGTTTGGAGTCCCATGCTTTTTAAAATGACCTCTCACCTGTGCTCTGTAAGCAAGCCCAATAAATTAATTGCTTTCCCAAGTTAGACTTTTGTGGCATTCTACTGTGGTCTGTAACCAATTGTGATAAACAGATGCTTGTGCAAATTTCCCCAGGAGAAGTCAACTCAACAAATTGGTACTGGTGCAGCACAAGAATTTAGGGTTGTCAGGCACATATATTGCCTCTGACCTGCTTGAGTTGAGAAGGACTTTTGAGCATGAATGAAAGATAGCTTGGCTTGTGACAATGTGGGATATGGGGGCAGAAGGGATCAATTTGAGTGCCATAGAAATGAAGAAACTATGTAATATAGATACTCATCACAGCTTTTAGACAAAGGCTGCATAATCTGAAGCAATATAAGGAACATGACTGTCTAAACCAGGCTGGGATACCCAAAAATATGAGGGACTGAGGGACAAGTGTTTGCCTTCACTCCTCGGTGGACCTTGGCCAAGCCATAGGATTGAGTCAGCCTCATCATTGAGCCTGGAGGTGTGAAGAAAGATGTACGGCTGGTCCCATAGAAGTGCCCTAGGAAAAGGAAACAGAACATGAAACTACAGAGTTAGATCAGGTAATGCCTCCCACTCATACCATAGTCCCAAACAAGCATTGCTCCTTTTAGAAAATCACTCATACCAGCAACAGAACCTTTCTATGGGTGTTTTCCATGTTTTCTTTAGTGTCCCCTTTGATGATGGTTTTTGAGCTCAACCTATGCTTGCTTGGGATGGGCAGCCTTCACAGATCCCCTGTACTCTCTGTAGAAGAGTTTTGTTACATGGTGTTATAATGATAACTTCTTAGGGACCTATAGATTCCTAAATTCCCTTGGAAGGATAGTGAAGAAAGTAAAGGGAACATTCAAAAATGACACCTGTTGGTTGGAATGGGAAAAAGAAGCCATTAGGCTGTTTAAAGAAAACTTCAGTGTCCAGATCTGTTTCTTGCTTACAAATTATTACACAGGGATGCCTTATGGTGCACAAAATGATGAAAACTATCACTACTGCTGTTGGTTGTATATCAGAACTAGACAGTATAACTCTATTGTACTAAGGAAATGGAGGATGTCTTGGCCTTACCAAATGTCTTGTCGATGTTTATATTTCTTTCTTTGCTCTTATTTTTGTTTCCCTCAAGTGTTGGAAAGCTTTGATTTTTACTACTTTTCACCGAGAGAAAATACTGCCTTTCTAAACTCTCTCATATATACTGACAGCTTTTTTTGTTTGATTTTTTGTTTGTTTGTTTGTTGATGTTGTTTCTGTTTGTTTTTGTTTCTGCTGTTGCTCTCTTGGACTTGTGGGTATAAATTGCCTTATAACTTGTAACATAAATTTTTGCATAGTTACACTTTATATGTTTATATCTTCTGCTATCCCTTCCTTTATCTTTCTTGTCTCTGTCTTTTTTTCTTTCTTTATTCTTTTATCAATCCATTCTTTCTTTCTCTCCTTCCCTCTTTCATTCTTTTTCCTTTCTTACTTAAAACTTTAGGAAGAATGACGAATGATAGTGTTAATACCATATAATATATAATACATGTATTTATATAATATTCTCAGTGATCCTAATTGGAATAGCTAGGTTGATTTGCTTTTTAGTCCAGTGCTTGATGCTGGATTCAGTTCCTGGCATACCATCTGAACCAAGTGCACCATAGGAGTGATGCAGGCTCTAGGTACTCCCTATAGTGTGGATAGCATAGGGTTGAAAGTTTCTCTGCCCTGCTCCACTCACCATCTACTATGAGTTAAGGCAGGCTTACCTATGACCTTTTCTCAGCAGAGTTTTATTGTGCTTTCAGAACTTCCTGAAAACTTCCTGAAACCAGTAGGCTAGTGAGTGATAAGGCAGGCAGCTCCTATTCACCAACTTAATCTCATCAATATCAGGTCTTCCAGAGGTTACTAAATCTTCTCTCAATTCTCTTGAATGTTTTATAGTTCTTTTAAATTTGAACAGAATTTAAGTAAACCAATTAGTTCAATTATCCAACAGAAAGCATCAAATGACTATTTTAGAATGCAAACTTATCATTTCAAATTCTGTTATCAAATCATATATGAATTCTCTCTGAAGAATGGTAGATAGAAATAACCCATTAAGGCAGCAGGATACATAGTTAGCATCAACTGGATACATAACCAGGACCCAGGAGTTTGCTGCATACAGGAAACACACCTCAGTAACAAAAACAGACACTATCTCAAAGTAAAAGGCTGGAAAAAATTTTTCCAACCAAATGGTCCCAAGAAACAAGCTGGAGTAGCAATTCTATTATCCAATAAAATAGAATTTCAACCAAAAGTTATCAAAAAAGGTGGGTAAGGGCATTATATACTCATCACAGGAAAAATCCACCAAGAGGAACTCTCAATTCTGAACATCTATGCCCTAAATGCAATGGCATCCACATTTGGAAAAGAAAAGATATTAATGTTCAAAGCATGTGGCCTGTTCCTTATTGCTGAAGAAGACCCCCAGTTGGTCTGCTACTGTGAAGACATCATATCCTGATACATCCTAAAGGACCCTCTGCATTCAGAAAAGTTGGTAAGTGCCACAGACCCTCTGGGTCCCTTTGCCTGTGTGGAATGGGTCTCTAGTTGCAGATAGGCAAGGAGTCGGTGAATGAATGACAGACAGATGCAACACAAGAGGTTGTGTAGAATCTGAATGTAATTTGTCAAATTGAGCATCAAACTTTTTATACAGAAGAAAATAGGGAAGTTAGGTGACACATTGGCAAGGTACAAATGAGGTTACTGGATGGTTAAGGACTCTTACACAAAGCAGAGGAATGTAAACACAAAGACTGGCAGGAACTGGGCAATAAAACAACTGAGACAAAGTCAGCCCTATCTAAGGTCAGCTATAGTCTTAGAAGCCAGGTGTGAGGTCTTTATACTCCTAGGGCAAGGGCTTTCACACCCAAGTCATGGTTCTAATTAGGGAGTTCCGCTCTAGCTAAACATCTCATGAATAATGCAATACTCTAAAACCATAGCCTGATCTACTTCCGAAACCATTGTAAATTCCTGTATATGGGAGCGACTTGGCTTTTATTCTAAGTGATAGTGTAATACTAGGGGCAATTCTGAATGACACTGAATTGGCAACATTCTTACTGAATTCCAAGCCCACGGTCAGCTCAAGGACTTTCTAGGATGTTGGAACACTGGCGAAGGCTTGCTATGTCAGAATTCAATCTTTAAAGGCACTTATAATAAAATAATACTAAAAGAGAGCACGTGGACCCATACACCAGACTAATGAGGGGATAGGTTATGAGAACTCCAAAGTTCCAGGAGATGAGTTTCCATGAAACTCTTTGCCTCATGAGTGCTCTCAGGCCTCTCGGCCTGCCAACAAAACTTCACTGGAGTGTGTGTAGCAGATAAGAACCCCCGTCCCCCTCCTTCTCCCACCCTAAATCTCAGAGTTGTTGCTGGGAGCCTAGTGGTCTTGGCCCCCATCACCCACCAAAACCCCCACACTCCTGAATACCAATCCCCTTCCTTCTGTCCCTTCCACCCCTTCTGCCTGGTCCTTGCTGCTGGGGCAGACCACTAGATGCACTCAGAGCAGCTGGACCCACTACACTCAGAGCAGTTGAGCAGTTGAGGACCCTCTGCACTGAAAGAAGTTAAGGATCAGCTACACTCAGTGCAGTTGGACAACAGCTTGACTGTTCCACTAAAGACCCAACAGTCTGAAGGCCTCCAAGGAAATCTACTACAGCCAGGGAAACAGACTGGCAGCTTCTCTGTCCCTCTGAAGAGCCCCCAGGTAGAAAGCAATATAGGTGGTTTGATACAGCCAGGGTTGCAAGCCTATCAGAAAACCCAAAGCAACCAAGGAACAAAAGGGGCAGACTCCACACAGTCACTCAAATTAACAAACACCAGGGATATCCACATAGTGAAAGGCAAGCACAAGACCATAAGCAACAAAAGCCAAAATATGTAGGCATCATTGGAACTCAGTTCTCCCACCATAGCAAGCCTTGAATATACCAACACACCTGAAAATCTAGAATCTGTCCTAAAATCCTATCTCATGAAGATAATAGAGTCCTTTAAGGAGGATATCAACAACTCACTGAAAGAAATACAAGAAAACACAGGTAAACAGGTGAAGTAATTGAATAAAATGATCCAAGACCTAAAAGTGGAAGTAGAAACAATAACAACAACAACAACAAAACTCACAAATGGAGGCAAACCTGGAAATGGAAAACCTAGGAAAGAGGTAAGGAATTACAGATGTAAGTATTATCAATAGAATACAAGAGATAGAAGACAAACTAAGGTGTAGAAGATACAGTAGAAGAGATTGACACAACTGTAAATTCAGGACACAATGAAAAGATCAAATCTAAGGATAATTGGAATAGAGGAGAACAAAGATTCCCAGCTCAAAGGACCTGAAAATTTCTTAAACAAAATCATAGAAGAAAGCTTTCCCAACCTAAAGAAAGATGGACATAAAGGTACAAGAAGCCTATAGAACACCAAATAAATGGACCAGAAAAGAAAATCTTCTCATCACATAATTACCAAAACACTAAATGCACAGAGCAAAGAAATAATATTAAAAGCTGCAAGGGGAAAAGGCCAAATAACATACAAAGGTAGATCTATCAGAATTATACCAGACTTCTCAACCGAGACTATGAAAGCCAGAAGATACTGCTCACAGGTCATGCAGACTCTAAGAGAACACAAATGCCAGCCCAGGCTACATCCAGCAAAACTCTCCATCAACATAGATGGAGAAACCAAAATATTCCAGGACAAAACCAAATTCAAACAGTATGTATCTACCAACCCAGCTTTACAGAGAGGATCCTGGAAAGAAAACTCCAACAAAAGGAAGATACCTGCACCAAAGGACAAGATATTCTACATCTCACAACAAAGTCAAAAGCAGAGAGCCACAAGCACATAAAGCCACCTACAACAACAAACATATCAGGAACCAAAAGTCATCTCTCTTTAATATTTCTCAGTATTAATGAACTCAACTCACCTATAAAAAGACATAAGCTAACAGACTACATATGCAAACAAGATCCAGTATTTTGCTGCATACAAGAAACACACCTCAAAAACAAAGACAGGCACTATCTCAGAGTAAAAGATGGAAAAAGGTCTTCCAAGCAAATGGTCCCAGGAAACAAGCAGGAGTTGCCATCCTAATATGCAATAAAATAGACTGTCAACCACAAGTTATGAAGCATGGTGAAGAAGGCCACTTCATATTCATCAAGGGGAAATCGAACAGGAGAAAGTCTCAATTCTGAGCATCTATGCCCCAAGTACAAGAGCACCCACATTCATAAAAGAAACTTTACTAAAACTCAAAACTCATATTGAACCTCACACAATAGTAGTGGGAGATTTCAACACCTTATTCTTACCAAGGGACAGGTCATTGAAACAGAAACTAAACAGAGACAGTGAAATTAAGGGAGGTAATGAACCAAATGGATTTAACAGATATCTACAGAACATTTCCCCCTAAAACAAAAGAATACACCTTCTTCTCAGCACCTCGGGGTACCTTCTCCAAAAGTGAACAAATAATTGGTCACAAAACAACTCTCAACAGATACAAGAAGATTGAAATAATACCATGTATCCTATCAGATCACCATGGTCTAAGGCTGGTCTTCAATAATAGTAAAAACTACAGAAAGTCCACATATATGTGGGAACTGAACAACTCTTTACTCAATAATAACTTGACCAGGAGAGAAATAAAAAAAGAAATTAAAGACTTCCTGGAATTTAATGAGAATATTGACACATCATACCCAAACTTATAAGAAACAATGAAAGCAGTACTAAGAGGAAAGTTCATAGCACTAAGTTACCTGGTAAAGAAACTGGATAGATCTTACATTAACAACTTAACAGTACACCTGAGAGCTCTAGAACAAAAAGAAGCAAACTCACCCAAGAGGAGTAGAAGGCAGGAAATAGTCAAACTCAGGGTGAAATCAACCAAATTAAAACAAAGAAAACAATACAAAGAATCAGCAAAACCAAAAACTGCTTCTTTGAAAGAATGAACAAGATAGATAAATCCTTAGCCAAACTAACTAAAGAGCCAAGAGGCAGATTAATATTAATAAAATCAGAAATGAATAGGGAGACATAACAACAGAAATGGAGGAAATTCAAAAAAACCACCAGATTCTACTATAAAAGCCTATACTCAACAAAACTGGAAAATCTAGATGAAATGGATGGTTTTCTAGACAGATGCCACATACCAAAGTTAAATCAAGAGCAGGAAAACTATCTAAACAGGCCCATATTGCACAAGGAAATACAAGAAATCTTTAAAACCTCCCAATCAAAAAAGCCCAGGGCACATGGATTTAGTGCACAATTCAACAGACCTTCAAAGAAGACCTGATAACAATTTTCCTCAAATTATTCCATAAAATAGAAACAGAAGGAAGACTACCTAACTTGTTCCAGGAAGCCACAATTACTCTGATACCTAAACCACACAAGGGCCCAGGCAAAGAAGAAAACTTTAGACCAATCTTGCTCATGAATATCTATGGAAAAATACTGAATAACATTCTTGCAAATTGAATCCAAGAACACATGACAACTGTCATTCACCACGATTAAGTAGGCTTCATCCCAGGGATGTAAGGTTAGTTTAGTATACGAAAATCCATTAGTATAATCCACTATATAAACAAATTCAAAGGAAAAAAATCACATGATCATCTCGTTAGATGCAGAAAAAGCATTTGGCAAAATAAAACACCCCTTTCATGTTAAAAGTATTGGAGAGATCAGGAATTCAAGGCCCATGCCTAAACATAATAAAAGCAATTTACTGCAAACCAACAGCCAATATAAAATTAAATGGAAACATACTTGAAGTAATCCCACTGAAATTGGAGACAAGAAAAGCATGCCTACTCTCCCCATATCTATTCAATATAGTATTCCAATTGTTAGCTAGAATAATAAGGCAACAAAATGAGATCAAGGGGATACAAATTGGCAAAGAAGAAATAAAGGCATCACTATTTGCAGATGATATGATAGTATACATAAGCAACAATGAAAATTCTTCCAGAGAACTTCTCCAGCTGATAAGTAACTGCAACAAAGTGGCTGATTATAAAATTAACTCAAATAAATCAGTAGACTTCCTTTTTACAAATGATAAACAGGCTGAGAAAGAAATTAGGGAAACAACTCCCTTCACAGTAGCCACAAATAATATAAAATATCTTGGGGTAACTCTAACAAAACAAATGAAAGACATGTATGACAATAACTTCATGTCTCTCAAGAAAGAAATCAAAGAAGATCTCATAAAATGTGGAGATCTCCCATGGTCATGTATTGACAGAATTAGTGTAGTAAAAATGGCCATCCTACCAAAGGTAATCTATAGATTCAATACAATCCCCATCAAAATCTGAACACAATTGTTCAAAGACATCAAAAGAGCAATTCTCAAATTAATCTGGAAAGACAAAAAGTCCATAATAGTGAAAACAATTCTTAACAATAAAAGAAGAACTGGGGGAATCACCATCCCTTACCTCAAGCTGTACTACAGAGCAATTATGATAAAAACTGCATGGTACTGGTACAGTGACAAACAGGTAGATCAATGGACTAGACTGAAGGTCCAGAAATAAAACCACATATTTACAATAACTTGATATTTAACAAAGATGCCAAAAATGTACGATGGAAAACTGAAAGCATCTTCAGTAAATGGTGCTGGTCTAATTGGCTGTCTGTATGCAAAAGAATGAAAATAGACCCATGTTTCTCACCTTGTACAAAGCTCAAGTCCAAGTGGATCAAGGACCTCAACATAAAACCAGATATACTGAATCTAATAGAAGAGAAAGTGGGAAAGAGCCTTGAACTCATTGGCATGGGGGGAAATTTTCTAAACAGAACTCCAATGGCTCATGCTGTAAGACCAACAATTGATAAATGGGACCTCATGAAACTGGAAAGCTTCTGTAAGGCAAAGGACAATAAGTCAATAAGAGAAATTGGCAACCTACAGATTGGGAAAACATCTTCTTTAACCCCACATCAGATAGAGGGCTAATATCCAAAATATATAAAGAACTCAAGAAGTTAATCACCAAAAACAAAACAAAACAAAACAAAAACAAAAACAAACAAAAACAAAAACAAAAAAACCCAAACAACCCCCCCCCCAAAAGTGGTGTATACAACTAAACTGAGAATTCACAACTGAGGAATCTCAATGAACTGAATCTCAAATGGCTGAGAAGTACCTAAAGAAATGTTCAAAGTCCTTAGTGATCAGAGAAGTGTAAATCAAAATGACCTTGAGATTCCCTCTTACACCAATCATAATGGCTAAGATCAAACCTCAGGTGACAACATATGTTGGAGAGGATGTGGAGAAAGGAACACTCCTCCATTTCTGGTGGGATTGCAAACTGGTACAACCACTCTGGAAATCATTCTGGAGGTTTCTAAGAGAGTTGGAAATAGATCTCTCTGGAGACCCACCATGCCACAGGGGCACTTATTCCACTACGTTTATAAAGGCCTGATTTTTGATAACCAGAAGCTGGAAACAACCTAGATGTCCCACGCAGACAGATATGAAATATGTGCTTCATTTTTACAAGGGAAACCTGATCTGGAAAACTACTCAGGTATTAAGAACGAGGACATCTTGAGTTTTGCAGGCAAATGGATGGAAATAGACAATACCATCCTGAGAGAGGTAACTCAGACCCAAAATGACATGTATGGTATGTACTCACTAATAAGTGGATATTAGCTAAAACCAAAACAAACCAAAACAAAACAAACGAAAAAATGAATACTCAAGATACAGTTCACAGAACTCAAAAAGCTCAACAAGCTGAAGTGCCCAAGTGAGGACACTTCATTCCCACTTGGGAGAAAGAAGAAACCAATCACAAGTGGAGATGGAGGGAGGGACCTGGAAGGGAAAGTGGATAGGGTCTTGGATGGGGGTGGGGAAAGGGGAAAGCTGATCTGGTATTGGGTGAGGGAAAAGAACTGAAGCCATGAGGGCCAGCAGAAAGAATGGAAACAGGCAAACTCAGGAAATAGGATGTTGGACACCCTCCAGAATGCACCAGAGACATGAGAGTTGAGAGACTCTCAGGACTCAAAGGAAGGGACCTTAAATGAAATGCCAGACAATAGGGAGGGGAAATTTATAAAGCCCACCTCCAGCAGGAAGACAGGGCATCATGTGAGTGATGGGTTTGCCATCCCACAGTCACATCTCTGACCCATAATTGTTCCTGTGTGAAAGAATTACAGGGATGGAAATGGAGAGGAACCTGAGGAAAAGAAGGTCCAGCAACAGGCCCAAAGTAGGGTCCAACTCAAGGGGAATTCCCAAGGCCTGACACTATTACTGAGGCTATGGAGTACTCACAAAAAGGGACCTAGCATGACTGCTCCCTGGAAGACCCAACAAGTAGTTGAATCAGATGCAGATATTTTCACCCAACTAATGGACAGAAGCAGCTGACTGCTGTTGTTGAATTAGGGAAGGCTGAAAGAAGCTGAGGAGAAAGGTGATCCTCTAGGAGGACCAGCAGTCTCAATAAATCTGGACCCCTGAGACCTCTTAAACACTGGGCCACCAAATAGGCAGCATACACCAGCTGATATGAGGCCCCCAACGCACATACAGTAGAGGGCTTCCAGGTCTGTGTTCATTCAGTGTTGATATACCTAATCCTCAAAAGACTGAAGGCCCCAGGGAGTTTAGAGGTCAGGTGGGGGAGGTGGGTGCATCCACATGGAGACAGGGTGGGTAGGGAGATGGTGTGGGATGTGGAGCAGGTGGATGGTGGATGGGAGGGTGGGGAATAGAATATGTAGTGTAAAAAATAAATTATAAATATAATTAAATTAAAAAATAAAGCTCAAATCACACATCGAACCTCACATAATAATAATAGGAGACTTGAACACCCCACTCTCGTCATGGAAACAGAAACTAAATAGAGACACAGTGAAACTAACAGAAGTTATGAAACAAATGCATTTAACAAATATCTACAGAACATATCACCCTAAAGCTAAAGAATATAACTTCTTCTCAGCATCTCAGAGTACTTTCTCCAAAATTGACCATATAATTGTACACAAAGCATGTCTCAACCAATGCAAAAAGATTGAATTAATCCCATGCATCCTATCAGATTATCATGGAATAAGGCCTGTCTTCAATAACAACAAAAACAACATAAAGCCCACATACACATGGAAGTTGAACAACTATCTACTCAATGAAAACTTGGTCAAGGAAGAAATAAAGAAAGAAATTAAAGACTTTTTTAGAATTTAATGAAAATGAAGGTACAACATACTCAAACTTATGGGACACAATGAAAGCAGTGCTAAGAGAAAAATTCATAGCTCTGAGTGCCCTCATAAAGAAATTGGAGAGAGCATACACGAGCAGCTTGACAGCACATCTGAAAGCTCTAAAACAAAAGGAAGCAAATACACCAGGGAAGAGTAAATGGAAGGAAATAATCAAACTCAGGGCTGAAATCAACCAAGTAGAAACAAAGAGAACTATACAAAGAACCAACAAAACCAGGGGCTGGTTCTTTGAAAAAAATCAACAAGATAGATAAACCCTTAGCCAGGCTAACAAGAGGGCACAGAAATAGTATCCAAGTTAACAAAATCAGAAATGAAAAGGAAGACATAACAACAGAAACTGAAGATATTCAAAAGATCATCAGATCCTACTACAATAGCCTAGACTCAACAAGACCTGAAAATATAGATAAAATGGATGGTTTCTAGACAGATTACAGATATCAAAGTTAACCAGGATCAGCTAAACCATGTAAACAGTCCCATCACCCCTAAGGAAATAGAAACAGTCATTAAAAGTCTCCCAAACAAACAAACAAACAAACAAACAAAAGCCCAGGACAAGATAGTTTTTGAGCAGAATCATATCAGACCTTCAAAGAATACCTAGTGCCAATATTTCTCAAACTATTCCATAAAATAGAAACAGAAGAAACACTACCAAATACATTCTATGAATCATCATTTACACTGGTACCTAAACCACACAGAGACTCAAAAAAGAAAGGGAACTTCAGACCAATTTCCCTCATGAATATTGACGTAAAAATACTCAATAAAATTCTCACAAAACAAATCCAAGAACACATCAAAACAATCATTCACCCTGATCAAGTTGGCTTCATCCCAGGGATGCAGGGATGGTTCAATTTGTGCAAATCCATCAACATAGTCCACTATAAAAAAAAAAAACCCTCAAAGAAAAAAAACTCACATGATCATCTCATTAGATACTAAAAAAGCCTTTGACAAAATACAACACCCCTTCATGTTAAAAGAATAGGAGATATCAGAAATTAAATGTCCATTTCTAAACATAATAAAGGCAATATACAACAAACCAATAGCCAATATCAAACTAAATGGAGAGAAACTTGAAGTAATTCCACTGAAATCAGGGATAAGACAAGGCTGCCCGCTCACCCCTATCTATTCAATACAGTTTTTAAAGTTCTAGTCAGAGCAATTAGGCAACAAAAGAAGATCGAATGGATACAAATTGGAAGAAGGAATTCAAGATATCACTATTTGCAAGTGATAGGATAGTATATACAAGTGACCCCAAAAAAATCCACCAGAGAAACCCTGCATCTTATAAACATCTTCAGCAAAGTGGCTGAATATATAATTGACTCAAACAAATCATTAGTCTTCCTGTACTCAGAGGATAAATGGGCTGAGAAACAAAAATAAGGGAAACCCTTCTCAATAGTCACTAATAATATAAAATACCTTGTATTTATATTGTATTGCTTTTCAAGCAAGTGAAAGATCTGTATGACATGAACTTCAAGTCCCTGAAGAAAGAAATTGAGGACCTCAGAAGTTGGAAAGATCTCCCATGCTCATGGATTGGTAGGATTAACATAGTAAAAATGGCAATCTTACCAAAAGCAATCTACAGATTCATTGGAATCCTCATCAAAATTTCAACTCAATTCTTCATAGAGTTAGAAAGAGTAATTCTCAAATTCATTTGGAATTACATAAAACCCAGGATAGTTAAAAATCATTCTTAACAATGGCAGAACTTCTAGGGCAATCACCATCCCTGACCTCAAGCTGTACTTCACAGCAATAGTGATTAAAACACACACACACACACACACACACACACACACACACACACGGTATTGGTACAGAGACAGGCAGGTAGATCAATGAAATAGAACTGAAGACCTGGAAATAAACCCACACACTTATTTTGTTCACTTGATCTTTCACAAAGAAACCAAAACCACCTATTGGAAAAAAAGAGCATTTTCGCCAAATGGTGCTGGTTCAACTGGTGAGTAGCACATAGAAGAATGCAAATTGATCCATTCTTATATCCCTGTACAAAGCTCAAGTCCAAGTGGATCAAGGACCTCCACATAAAACCAGATACACTGAATCTAATAGAAGAGAAAGTAATAAAGAGTCACATTGGTACAGAGGAACATTTCCTGAACAGAGACTGATGGCTCATGCTCTAAGGCCAACAATTGGCGAATGGATCTTCATAATATTGAAAACTTTCTGTAAGGTAAAGGACACTGTCAATAAGAACAAAAGACAACCAACAGATTGGGGAAAGATCTTTACCAATTCTAAATCTGATAGGGGGCTAATATCCAATATATACAAAGAACTCAAGAAGGTAGACTCCAGAGAACCAAATAACCCTATTAAAAATGGGGTACAGAATCAAATGAAGACTTCTCATCTGAGAAATTCTGAATGGCTGAGACGAATTTCAAAAACGTTCTACATCCTTAGTCATCAGGGAAATGCAAATCAAAATGATGCTGAGATTCTACTTCATAATAATCAGAATGGCGAAGATCAAAAACTCAGGTGACAACAGACCCTGGTGAGGATGTGGAGAAAGAGGAACACTCCTCCATTGCTGGTGGAACTGCAAGCTGGTAAAATCACTTTAGTAATCTATCTTGCAGTTTCTGAGAAAATTGGAAACAGTTTGACCTGGAGACTCAGCCATACCACTACTGGGCAAATATAGAAAAGATGCTCCAACATATAACAAAGACAAATGCTCCACCATGTTTATAGCAGGCTTATTTATAATAAGCTAGAAGCTGGAAACAACCCAGATATCCCTCAACAGAAGAATGAATACAGAAAGTTTGGTACATTTACACAATGGGGTAGTACTCAGCTACTAAAAACAATGACTTCATGAAATTCTTGAACAAATGGATGGAACTAGAAAGTATCATCCTGAGTGAGGTAACCCTTCACTGCAAGCACAAAACAGAGCCAGTGTACAGGAAGTGGGTAAGGCCTTTTGCTCTCAGAACTCAACTCCGGTGACATACTTCCTCCAGCGAGGAAGCCTTCCCACTAAAGGCCAAGAACCCAACTATCTGGGCTTATGGGAGGTATTGCCATTCAAATAACTACAAAAGTTATCTAATATTTTTTTCATGTCATTTTCATATTAACGTATTATTGTGACTGTGTTAAAGCTGTGATATTACCAAAGTATTTTCAGTATAGGAACACTCTGCTTTGCTACGTCTCTATCCAAAGATCTTAGACATTTATGTTGCTTCCCCTACTTTATATAGCAACTCCATGTACTAAAGCCATTACATTACTAAGGAATTATGACCTTTTAATAGGCTGCAGATATCATCTCCCCCTTCAAAAGCTGTGAACTGTCAAACATCACTATTTTAGCAAGTCATGGTTTTTCTATGTAATGGAATACTTATTCTTCAAGGACAGTGACTGGATTACCATAGATATAGCCTATTGTTAACTCCTAGACTGGTGGAAATTTTATATTAGGAATATAGCTATGGACCTCCTTTGGTGGGGGGGGTCACACTAGGATTGCATCTGTGTCATGAAGGACAAGGCTTGCTTGTATTCTGCAAGTTCTTCAATCTTGCCACAATCTATGGCTTGCTTTCCTGACTGGCCCACTGACACAGGCAATATCTTGCAAATAAAAGTGTTAGATGAAAGAATTAAAATATCTAGGTACTGAGTCTGGTTCTAATTTTAACCCAATACATTATTTTGAACAAATCACTGTCTCCAGGTTGAATCTCAGTTTAGTACAATGAGTGTTTTAAAATTTATGGTATATGTGGTTCTATAACGATGTGGTTCTAAAATCTGAATTTCTCACTCATTTCAACACTATTTTGTTGTTGTTTATAACTTGTTGTCCTGGTTGGGAGAGGGGATGAGACAGGCCTATTAACTCAAGATTGTTAGGAAAGTATCTTATCTAAACATTGCTTTTGTTTGTTCTCCCTTCGCGTAGCTTACCCCCACCTAGTGGTTCAAAGATAAAATTACAACTCCTACTTGTTAGAGGATTTCATACATGTGTTGTAATCAAATCTCCTCCCTTTCCTTGTCCTCCCTTTCCTCCACCCTACTGCCTTTGTCTCTCACATTTATTTATTTTTTCAAATCGGTGGAGTCCATTTACTGCCTTTCTTATGTGCATTGATGTAGGAGCATTTACTGGAGTGAGAGTAGCTTCCCAGGGGCTGATTTCTGTAAGAAAAATGAATCTGCGCCAGTATCCACTAATCAGTGAGTGTATACCACATGTTTTCTTTTGCGATTGGGTTACCTCACTCAGGACGGTATTTTCTAGTTCTAGAAAATAATTTTTAATTAAACATTTCATATATTTCAGAAGTAAGTATAATTTTGTGTAGGAATGAACAAGAGTCAAGAATTAAGGCCTGGAATATAGGATTTGATGATGAAAAAAGGTTAGTTTTAGTTGCATCTAACAACTTTCTACGGGAATTGAATCTTAATAGAAATAAAAATAAAAATATGTTGAATAAATTTTAAACAAGTGAAATTATAAAACTTAAATATTATAAACACGTGGAGAAAAAGCAATTACTAACAATTTTGAATTAGAATAGAATAAATATGTTCAATTGGCCTGTTAATATCAAAGAGTAACATACACAGAACATCCAAATAATACACAGAATAGCCAAAATAAATGGCTGGTCTACTGTAGAATAATTTTCCCAAGTCTAGCAAGAAAATATTAAAGACTTGAAATCTCAAGGAATAAAGCAGTGATTTTCACCCTTCCTAATGCTCCGATGACTTTTTAATACAGTTTCTTATGTTGTAGTTTATATGTAGAGTAAAAGTAAGGCAAAATTGTAAGATTTTCTGACATTAAAAAAAAAAAAAAAACAAAAACCCTGAGCGCCTGGAGGGATGGCTTGGTGGTTAAGAGCCCTGACTGTTCTGCCAGAGGACCTGGGTTGGATTCCTAACTCCCACACGGTGGTTCATAACCACCTGGAGTTTTGGTTCCAGGGGATACAGTCCTCTCTTTTGACCTTCACAGGTATTGCACACATGTGGTACACAGACATACATTCAATTAAAACATCTATACACATACATTAAGAAAAAATACATACCAAGTTTTTAAAAATGTAGTTAGCCAGGCTTAAAATTGCTTCACCTTTTAAATTTGACGGAACATACTAGACTATAAAAACATTTTGTTTTGTATAATTTGTTAATGATTTTTATTTTTCCTATTACTTCATTTATTTAAAATATCTATCAAAGCTTCACAATGAAGTGCACAACTACTAAGAGGGGGCTAGAAAACAAAGTCAATATCTTACAATATACAATATCATCTTGATTCTTTTTACTATATACCACAGAACTAAACAACAATAGCAACAACCACAAGAAAACACCTACTAACATGTATAAAGTAAATATTAGTGAAACCAGATCATACAAAGTCTAGAAATCTAATCCTTCCTAACCTTTCATTATCCTTAATGAATAGGTAATAAGTTAGCATTTACTTAGAAGTGTGGATCTGGAATGGGCTTTCTTTATCTGATAGTACTGATGCTCACAGGATACCAGTATTGTAATTTTTCTCTGAAAACAAGTCAAGAAGCTAGAGTTTTTATTTTTTTTTATCAAGCTAACTTTACTAACCAAAATATACATATATGAGCAGAAATCAAGAGAAATAATATCTAATTCATTCAAATGCAATTTACAGAAATATTTTAAGGTATAATCTAGTAAGATGTTCAGGACAAAGATTCAAAGCTCCTATTCATTGTACTAAGAAATCATTTATTATGCTAACTCCTGAAATAGGAATGGAAAAGATTATAACAACCAATTACTAACAAACTTTTTGTTTGTTTGTTTTGTTTTTTGAGACAGGGTTTCTCTGTGTGGCCCTGGCTGTCCTGGAACTCACCTTGTAGACCAGGCTGGCCTCGAACTCAGAAATCCGCCTGCCTCTGCCTCCCAAGTGCTGGGATTAAAGGTATAAGCTATCACACCCGGCTTACTAACAAACTTTTGAGAAAAGCTCAAATCCACAGTGTAAGCCAAAGAGAAGTAAGTAATGACCTAACACAAGTTCTTATCAGGTACAAAACAAAGTGGTTCAGGGGTTAAGAGGAGTTAGTTCATTACAATGGGAAAGCTGCAAAAAGACTTAAAAGGAAAGTCATCAGGTTACGGCTTGGTTAATTTAACAGAAATACTAATGTAAACAGGACTTTACACCTAAGAGTGTGCAGTTCTAACTGGGAGATGAGGCATACACCTTTAATCCCAGCTCTCAGAAGGTGAAGGCAGGCAGGACTTTTTGAGTTTGGGAATAGTAGGGTCTACAAAGTTACAAGCAAACCAGCGCTGCACAGTAAGAACCTGGTTTGATTTGGTTTGGTTTTAAAAATTCAGAGCCCCCATAATACAAAACAGTAGAATTTATCTCCATCCCTTTCTGTAGCTTAGTCTTCCAATCAGGAAGAATACAGTTTCTTAACCTATTCCCCTCTATATACTTTCTTTTTTTAAAATATTTTTATTAGGTATTTTCCTCATTTACATTTCCAATGCTATCTCAAAAGTCCCCCATACCCTCCCCCCTACTCCCCTACCCACCCACTCCCACTTTTTGACCCTGGCATTTCCCTGTACAGGGGCATATAAAGTTTGCAAGTCCAATGGGCCTCTCTTTGTAGTGATGGCCGACTAGGCCATCTTTAGATATATATGCAGCTAGAGTCAAGAGCTCCGGGGTACTGGTTAGTTCATAATGTTGTTCCACCTATAGGGTTGCAGATCCCTTTCCCTCCTTGGGTACTTTCTCTAACTCCTCCATTGGGGGCCCTGTGATCCATCCAATAGCTGACTGTGAGCATCCACTTATGTGTTTGCTCGGCCCCGGCCTAGTCTCACAACAGACAGCTATATCTGGGTCCTTTCAGCAAAATCTCACTAGTGTATGCAATGGTGTCAGCGTTTGGAAGCTGATTATGGGATGGATCCCCGGATATGGCAGTCTCTAGATGGTCCATCCTTTCGTAACAGCTCCAAAGTTTGTCTCTGTAACTCCTTCAATGGGTGTTTTGTTCCCTATTCTAAGAAGGAGCAAAGTTTCCACACTTTGGTTTTGTTCTTCTTGAGATTCATGTGTTTTGCAAATTGTATCTTATATCTTGGGTATTCTACATTTCTGGGCTAATATCCACTTATCACCGAGTACATATTGTGTGAGTTCCTTTGTGATTGGGTTACCTCACTCAGGATGATGCCCTCCAGGTCCATCCATTTGCCTAGGAATTTCATAAATTCATTCTTTTTAATAGTTGAGTAGTACTCCATTGTGTAAATGTACCACATTTTCTGTATCCATTCCTCTGTTGAGGGGCATCTGGGTTCTTTTCAGCTTCTGGCTATTATAAATAAGGCTGCTATGAACATAGTGGAGCACATGTCCTTCTTACCGGTTGGAACATCTTCTGGATATATGCCCAGGAGAGGTATTGCAGGATCCTCTGTTAGTACTATGTCCAATTTTCTGAGGAACCGCCAGACTGATTTCTAGAGTGGTTGTACAAGCTTGCAATCCCACCAACAATGGAGGAGTGTTTCTCTTTCTCCACATCCTCACCAGCACCTGCTGTCACCTAAATTTTTGATTTTTTTTTAAATTAGGTATTTATTTCATTTACATTTCCAATGCTATCCCAAAAGTCCCGAACCTGCTCCCCCCCTACTCTGCCCCCCCCCCCCCCACTTCTTGGCCCTGGCGTTCCCCTGTACTGAGGCAGATAAAGTTTGCATGACCAATGGGCCTCTCTTTCCACTGATGGCTGACTAGGCCATCTTCTGATACATATGCAGCTTTCTCTGTGATAACTCCAGCCTGTTTCAAGTTGACACACAAAACCAGCCAATACAGGTATAGAATACAGAACAACCATGCTACAATCCACCAACACAAAGATACTGGGTAATAAGGAAGTCCAAAGGGAGAATGCTTGAATCTCAATGCAAAGTAGAAACTAAATGATCATCAGAGATGGATGGAAAGAGGGAACTGGATAGAGGAGAAGGTGAGGAGAGGAATAAGATGGAGATCAGGTGTTGGGAGAGGGGTTTAGGAGATGGGGAGTGAAAATGGAAATCAGTGGGGGGCATCTGTAGGACTACCTGGAAGCATGGGTTAGTGGAGGATACAAGAATCTGTGGGGCTGAGCCTAAGTAAGACACCTACTACAAGGGGATATACAGACTGAAGTTACCACCACCTGGAGCCAGGCAGGACTTCCAGCAGAGGGAAGGGAACATTAATCTACCTACAAAACCTCCAACCAAAAGTTTGTCTTACCTACAAGATGTCTAGGGATAAAGATGGAACAGAGACTGAGGGAATAGCCAACCAATGATTGTTTCAACTTGAACAACCACTGACACTATTAATGATACTCTGCTATTCTTGCAGACAGGAACCTAGTGTAACTGTCTCCTGAGAGGCTTCATCCAGCAGCAGATGGAGGCAGATGCAGAGACACCCTGTCAAACATCAGGTGGAACTCAAGGAGTTTTATGGAAGTGTGGAGATAGAATTGAGCAAGCTGAAGGAGTAAAGAATGCCACAAAAAGACCCACAGAGTCAAATAGCCTGAGCTCATGGAGTCTCACAGAGCTTGGGCTAGTAGTGAGCCAGCATGAAGTGGTGGGACCTTAGCCTTCTACATTTTTATAGCAAATGTGCAGCTTGTTCTTTGTGTTGGACCCCTATCAAGTGGAGCAGGGATAGTCTTGGTCTCTCTTTAGCTTTCCCCTACCCAGACTGCCTTGTTGGGCCTCAGTGGGAGAGGATGTGCCTAGCACTGTTGGTACTAGATGTCCTAGGGTGGGCTGGTATCCAAGGAGGATTCCCTCTTCTCAAAGGAGAAGGAGAGGGAGTAATGAGGGAGAGATTCGTATAGAGGGATTAGGAGTAGAAGTGGGGAATATGATAGGGATGTAAGATGAAAAAATAACCTAAAAATAAATAATTTTTAAAATACTCCTGCAGGAATTCACATCTCTGAAACCTCTCTTCTTCCACCTAAAGTCTTTGTGTGGTCATACTTGCCATCCATAGAAGAGAAAAGTTATGTTTATCTAGAGTTTAAATGGAGACTGCCTCCTCTAATCACTCCAGCCTTTTATTTTATAGGGGGCCTATAATGTTGAAAATGTACTGACTGATGTAGACAGAGAAGGAAGAATTTGGGACCTCTGAATGATGACTAGATAAATTTCTACTGATTGAGTACAGATAAATTTCTATTGACTTATGCAAATAATACTTAAAAGTAAATTCATTAAAACAATAGATGTTACTCAGCCTAATGCACAGTTTACATATTTAATCCACAATATTTTCATTTTTATTCAGACTTTAATAAAATAATTATTACTTTTACTTTGAGAAGTAGAAATCAGGCTGGTGAGATGATTCAATTGTTGGGAGCACTGGCTGCCTTTCCAGAGGTCCTGATTTCAATTCCTAGCAACCCATAGTGGCCAACTATCATTTATAATGGAATATAATGACTTCTGTGATTTGCATTCACACATGCAAATAGGGCACTCATATAGATAAATAAATACAATGTTAAAAATGTTTGTGCACACATATACTCACCATACAGTTTTCCTTAGTAGGATAATAGTAAATTGTGTTTTGGGGGGAATGATTAGTCATTTTTAGCTTTATTTTCATGCATTTCTTCTTTGTTTTTTTCTTGTAGAAGTAGCTTGCTTCAGAAATTTTGGAGAAATATAACTTTACTATGTCCAAAAATTTTACAAAATGTATTTTTTATATGTTTGTACCCAATAGAAGAGGACCAAAAATGAGGATGAAATCAAGGCACCATCAATTTATATTTCTGGACTTTAAATTCTATTCAAATGAGCTGTGCTTTTCTGCTGATGTCAAATTGTCCTGATTAGTTTAATTAAGTAGTAATAGATTAATCAGCATTGTGTTGTATTTATATGTAGTGTCAGAAGCCATCGAGAATAGGTTAAAGGCTAGCAGCTGATTTTTCTGGGATGGCTCACCATGAACTAAGATGAATGAGCTCTTGGAAGCAATGCCTGAGAGACTATGTCTCAAGGATGAATATAGATATGCTTTTTCTGACATTATTAAATTATTATAACAATCTCTGGGCATTAGGCTACCCCCTATTGGGCAGATTTTCTGGAGATCAATGAAGATGTACTGTCTTACAGTAATGCTATATAGACAAATAGTTGTTTTTTAATGCCTAATGATGATTCTATAAGAAGCCCTATATTTATTTATGCTAGTATTTATTGAGACCTTTATGAAAAGGGATGCAAATAGAGCCTTCTGTATTCTGAAAACTGTGATTAGGACTGTGTAAGTCTTCATGTGTCATTAGCTAATAGTGCTAAGATAGAAAGTGGTCATGATAGTGATTTACAATTTAGGAGTTTGTTCCTTTAGGCTCTAAAACCATTAATTAAAGGTTGTGATAGGAAATTGAGCAAATAATTGTAGGTGCAAGAACAGAAAACAAAATATTGACTGAATTTATCTATACAAAATTTCAAGACTAATGGGACATTAGCCACATGAATTCCCTTTTGACATACCATGCTAACATAGACCTAAGAATTACAGTTTTGGAATCTCAATGAACCTGTAGAGTTTGTGGCACATAATGAATGCTTAGTTAGATAACTAGTCTTAATGAGAACACATGTAGATTATCTGTTGTAACTCTATGTTCAATTCATGATTTGAATGTATGTTTGAACTTGTGAACTCTTGCTTGGAATACCATGTAATCATGTATCCTGTAAAAATACAAGAACTAGGAAGCAGAAGAATAGAAGGAGAATAGGAGCAAAACAGAAGCAGGGAGAGAGTGCAATATGTCAGAATATAATAGAGCTTAGGAGAGATAGGCAAGGCCAGATAGAGCACAGAGAGAAGAGCAGAAGAAGCTGCAGAGAGAACAGGAAGCAGCAGGCAAGCTTCTCCTCACTATGGGGTTGTTTTTTTCCTTAACATCAGACAAGCTTCTTTTTACCAAGAGACAAGATTTCTCTTAACAGCAGGTTTCTTCTGACCGACAGAGACTGGGTTTTTTCATAATCAGTAGTAAAGTAGAAGCTTTTTCTTTCTCGATGTAATAAAAGAGGTTGGAACTTCTGTTTCATCCAGAATGAGTGAGTTCTTTCTATGCTGCTGCTTGCAAAATGAAATCAGCTCATGGGGGCTGTTGCTGAATCCATGAAATATGTAAGTATAGGCATATGTAAGTATGCAGGGATAGGTGGTTGGGCACAACAATAAAAATGTGAGTTGTTGATGTGTAAATGAGAATATGAATGAAAATGTGTGTATGAAAGCATGGGGGTTTATGTATATTTGTTTCTGTTTTTCCTTTTTCGAGCATGACTCTCTTTTCCTGGATCAATTAAAGTTAATTGCCCCAACCCTCCTTCTTCTCTGACCAAGGCAAGAAAGAAAAGAGCCTTAACAACTAATTCCTTTTTTAATTCCTCACGGTTTAACAATAGGGTGTTAATCCCCTGAGGCCTGTGGCTTCTGGCCTCAGAATAGCTTAGAGTTGAGTCAGCTAAATAGTATTTAGTAATAACTAACCTTTACTCTTGCAAGACCAAGTCTTGTCTCCCCCAACCCTTCCCCACCAACACTCCATCCATTTTAGCTGTATTCCAGAGACAATTGAGCCCAGGGCATAGCTCCTGTCAACATACATTTAAGAAGTGTTTTCAATGTATAGACATAAGTTGTCTTTCAATATAAGTGTTGCTCTGGTTAGATTGCAACTAATACAAACTTATTTAAGTTCAGGAACAGGTAACCTCAATTGAGACAAGTCTGTGAGGGCATTTTCTTTATTAATGATTGATGTGAGAGGGACTGGGCCCACCCACTCTCGGTGGTACTAGGCTGGGCAAGTGGACCTAAGTAGTACTAAAAACTGAAAAAATGACAGGGCAAGTGAAGCTTTTTTTCTATGGTTTCTGCCTGCGCTTCTGAATTGACTTGTCTTACTGATCTGTAGTTACTGTGATTGTGATCTGTAGATCAAATAATTCTTTCCTTCCCAAGTTCTGGGTCATGGGTTTATCATAGCAACAGAAAACAAACCAGAACAAATGGACTATAATTTTTTTCAATGATATACATGTAAACACACACACACACACACACACACACTTACATACACACATATTTGTTTGAAGCTGATTTTGCTCTATAGTTCATGGCCAGCCTGGAACTCACTATGTAGACCAGGCTAACCTTAAACGTTTGATCATTATGCCTTTGCTTCCCAAATATTAGGATTACAGTTATACTTTACTATGTCTAGCAAATTTTATTTGTTCTTCAAACACATCTTATCATTTTATTCATTGAATTTATATAAACTATGTTGGTTTTTACATATTGATCTTTTATGCTGCCAGGCCAATAAAAAAACTCATTTATTAACTATTCCTAATGATGGTTTTGGTTAGAAACAAAAATTGTATGGTATTATAATTTATACTTCTTGCTTTTATAATTTCATCAACGGAGTCTTTAGGGTATGCGTGTCAATAGTGAAACCCTTTGTTTGCCTTGTATTCCGTGCAGGATGCTTTTCATGACTGTTTTTCTTGAGGTTAGCTATTCATTTTCTAAGTGCATCTCAAAGTGTGACATTGCCTCTTTAATCTAGATTTTCATTTCTCTTCTCTCTTCTCTTCTCTTCTCTTCTCTTCTCTTCTCTTCTCTTCTCTTCTCTTCTCTTCTCTCCTCTTCCTCTCCTCTTCCTCTCCTCTTCCTCTCCTCTTTCTTCCTCTCCTCTTTCTTCCTCTCCTCTTTCTTCCTCTCCTCTTCCTCTCCTCTTCCTCTCCTCTTTCTTCCTCTCCTCTTCCTCTCCTCTTTCTCTCCTCTTCCTCTCCTCTTCCTCTCCTCTCCTCCCCTCCCCTCCACTCCCCTCCCTCTTTTCTTTTCTTTTCTTTTCTTTTCTTTTCTTTTCTTTTTCCTTTCCTTTCCTTTCCTTTCTTTTCCTTTCCTTTCCTTTCCTTTCTTTTTTCTTTTCTTTTCTCTTTTTAGTTGGATATTTACATTTCAAATGTTATTCCCTTTTCTGGTTTCCCCTTATCCCATCCACCCTCCCTTTGCTTCTATAAGGATGCTCCCTCATCCACCTACCCACTCCTGCCTCAGTGTCCTAGCATTCCCCTACACTGGGGCATAGAGCCTTCACAGGACTAAGGATCTTGCCATTGATGTCTGATAAGGCCATCCTGCTACATATCCAGCTGGAGCCATGGGTCCCTCCTTGTGTATTCTTTGGTTGGCGGTTTAGTCCCTGGGAGCTCTGGGGGGGTCTGATTTGTTGATATTGTTGTTCTTCCCATGGGGTTCCAAACCCCTTCTTCTCCTTCAATCCTTCCCCTAACTCTTCCATTGTATTCCTGGTTTTCTTAGTACTTTTATAAATTCATTTTCCAAGACTCCAGAGTTCATATGTGTGTGTGTGTGTGTGTGTGTGTGAGTGTGTGCGTGCACTTTATATCTTATTCTTCAGTTATCCTGCTTTATTGATTATCAGATGCTAAAGCAACTTACAGTATTGTAATGAGCCATAACGTTTTATACTGTGTAATGCTGAGAAATTCTGTTTATCTGTGGTTTCATGTTTCTTAGATTTGTGCTGAAGATTTTATTGTCATCCATTAAAAAAAAAAGATATATATCTTCCTTTCATTCTACTGTCTTTGTCATATTGAGGTATAACATTTGATGTAATATGTCATTTATTTTTGTATTTTATGTCTCATTTGGTTATGAGTCACCATGTGGGAGTTAGGAATGCAACCCAGGAAGAGCAGTCAGGGCTCTTAACCATGAAGCCATCTCTCCAGGCTCTCAGGTTCATTTCTTTTAAATGTCAGAAAGTCTTACCTTACTTTTACTCTACATATAAACTAGAATATACTGTATGCCAGTGGATCTCTATCTGTGAGTCGTGACCCATTAGGGGTGGCTTATGAGACATTCTGCATATCAGATATTTACATAATGACTCATAGCAGCAGCAAAATTAGTTATGAGGTACCAATGAGATGACTCTATGGTTGGGGTCCCTGCAACATGAGAAACTGTATTAAAAAGATTAGGAGACATCCAGGCATGTTCCCAGACAGAGGATAAGTGTCTGCCCAGCCCTGGAGACATCAGCGGGAGACATCTTGGTTCCGGGACTCCACTGAGAGTAGTCTGCACAGGTAAGAGTGTGGACTATAGAAGCTAACAGCTTGTAGGACAGGTAGGAGACACAGAGCAGCACCCTTTTCGGGCTCCAGACATCCGGGCACCTTCCCTGCCAGAGGATAGATATCTGCCCTGCCCAGGAGGGCTTTGCAGGAGCACCTGCGGGAGCCATCTTGGTTCCCAGGATCCCTCCCAGACTAGTCTGTGCAGGTAAGAGTGTGGACTAGAGAAGCTAACATCTTTTGTGACAGGCCGAATCAACACAGTTTATGGGACAGGTACGGTTTTGGGCCTTCATCTTCCGACAGGAGGGAGGTCCAAACGCCAGATATCTGTGCACCTTCCCTGTAAGAGGAGAGTTTGCCTGCAGAGAGTGCTCTGACCACTGAAACTCAGAAGAGAGAGAGAGCTAGTCTCCCAGGTCTGCTGATAGAGGCTAACAGAATCACGAGAGGAACAAGCTCTAACCAGAGACAACTATAACAACTAACTCCAGAGATTACCAGATGGCGAAAGGTAAACGTAAGAATCTTAGTAACAGAAACCAACACCACTCACCATCATCAGAACCCAGCACTCCCACCTTGCACAGTCCAGGGCACCCCAACACATCTGAAAAGCTAGACCTGGATTTAAAAGCATAACTCATGATGATGGTAGAGGATATCAAGAAGGACTTTAAAAACTCACTTAAAGAAATACAGGAGAACACTGCTAAACAAGTAGAAGACCTTAAAGAGGAAGCACAAAAATCCCTTAAAGAATTGCAGGAAAACACCACCAAACAGGTGATGGAATTGAATAAAACCATCCAAGACCTAAAAAGAAGTAGACACAATAAAGAAAACCCAAAGTGAGGCAACACTGGAGATAGAAACCTAGGAAAGAAATCTGGAACCATAGATTCGAGCATCAGCAACAGAATACAAGAGATGGAAGAGAGAATCTCAGGTGCAGAAGATTCCATAGAGAACATTGGCACAACAATCAAAGAAAATGGAAAATGCAAAAAGATCCTAACTCAAAACATCCAGGAAATCCTGGACACAATGAGAAGACCAAACCTACGGATAATAGGAGTAGAAGACAAAGAAGATTTTCAACTCAAAGGGCCAGCAAATATCTTCAACAAAATTATAGAAGAAAACTTCCCAAACCCAAAGAAAGAGATGCCCATGAACATACAAGAAGCCTACAGAACTCCAAATATTCTGGACCAGAAAGGAAATTCCTCCTGACACATAATAATCAGAACAACAAATGCACTAAATAAAGATAGAATATTAAAAGCAGTAAGGGAAAAAGGTCAAGTAACATATAAAGGCAAGCCTGTCAGAATTACACCAGACTTTTCACCAGAGACTATGAAAGCCAGAGGAGCCTGAACAGATGTTATACAGACCCTAAGAGAACACAAATGCCAGCCCAGGCTACTATACCCAGCCAAACTTTCAATAACCTTAGATGGAGAAAAGAAATTATTACACAACAGAAACAAATTCACACATTATCTTTCCATGAATCCCGCCCTTCAAAGGATAATAACAGAAAAAAAAATACAAGGATGGAAACCACATCCTAGAAAAAGCAAGAAGTTAATCCCTCAACAAACCTAAAAGAAGACAGCCACAAGAACAGAATGCCAACTTTAACAACAAAAATAATAGGAAGCAACAATTACTTTTCTTTAATATCTCTTAATATCAATGGACTCAACTCCCCAATAAAAAGACATAGACTAACAGACTGGCTATACAAACAGGACCCAACATATTGCTGTTTACAGGAAACCCATCTCAGGAAAAACGATAGACACTACCTCAGAATGAAAGGCTGGAAAACAATTTTCCAAGCAAATGGTCTGAAGAAACAAGCTGGAGTAGCCATTCTAATATCTAATAAAATCGACTTCCATCCCAAAGTCATCAAAAAAGACAAGGAGGGGCGCTTCATACTCATCGAAGTTAAAATCTTCCAAGAGGAACTCTCAATTCTGAATATCTATGCTCCAAATACAAGGGCAGCCACATTCATTAAAGAAACTTTAGTAAATCTCAAAGCACACATTGCACATTACACAATAATAGTGGGAGACTTCAACACACCACTTTCACCAATGGACAGATCATGGAAACAGAAACTAAACAGGGACACAGTGAAACTAACAGAAGTTACGAAACAAATGGATCTAACAGATATCTACAGAACACTTTATCCTAAAACAAAAGGATATACCTTCTTCTCAGCACCTCATGGTACCTTCTCCAAAATTCACCACATAATTGGTCACAAAACAACCTCAACAGATACAAAAATATTGAAATTGTCCTATGTATCCTATCAGATCACCATGGATTAAGGGTGATCTTCAATAACAAAATAAATAATAGAAAGCCAACATTCATGTTGAAACTGAACAACACTCTTCTCAATGATACCTTGGTCAAGGAAGGAATAAAGAAAGAAATTAAAGACTTTTTAGAGTTTAATGAAAATGAAGCCAAAATATACCCAAACTTATGGGACACAATGAAAGCATTTCTAAGAGGAAAACTCATAGCTCTGAGTGCCTCCAAAAAGAAACTAGACAGAGCACACATTAGCAGCTTGACAACACACTTAAAAGCTCTAGAACAAAAGGAAGCAAATTCACCCAAGAGGAGTAGACACCAGGAAATAATCAAACTCAGGGGTGAAATCAACCAAGTGGAAACAAGAAGAACTATTCAAAGAATCAACCAAAGGAGGAGCTGGTTCTTTGAGAAAAATCAACAAGATAGACAAACCCTTAGCCAGACTCACTAGAGGGACAGGGAAAGCATCCTAATTAACAAAATCAGAAATGAAAAGGGAGACATAACAACAGATCCTGAAGAAATCCAAAACACCATCAGATCCTTCTACAAAAGGCTATACTCAACAAAACTGGAGAACTGGGATGAAACGGACAAGTTTCTAGACAGATACCAGGTACCAAAGTTAAATCAAATCAGGTTAATGATCTAAACATTCCTATATCTCCTAAAGAAATGGAAGCAGTCATTAATAGTCTGCCAACCAAAAAAAGCCCAGGACCAGATGGGTTTAGTGCAGAGTTCTATCAGACCTTCAAAGAAGATCTAATTCCAATTCTTCACAAACTGTTCCCCAAAATTTAAACAGAAGGTACTCTACTCAACTCATTCTATGAAGCCACAATTACTCTGATACCTAAACCACAAAAAGACCCAACAAAGATAGAGAACTTCAGACCAATTTTCTTTATGAATATCAATGCAAAAATCCTCAATAAAGTTCTCGCTAACTGAATCCAAGAACACATCAAAACAATCATCCATCCTGACCAAGTAGGTTTCATCCCAGGGATGCAGGATTATTCAATATACGGAAATCCATCAACGTAATCCAAACAAACTCAAAGACAAAACCACATGATCATCTCGTTAGATGCAGAGAAAGCATTTGACAAAATCCAATACCCATTCCTTGGAAAGATCAGGAATTCAAGGCCCATACCTAAACATGATAAAAGCAATCTAGAGCAAACTAGTAGCCAACATCAAAGTAAATGGTAAGAAGCTGGAAGCAATCCCTCTAACATCAGGGACTAGACAAGGCTGTCTACTCTCTCCCTACCTATTCAACATTGTACTTGAAGTTCTAGCCAGAGCAATTTGACAACAAAAGGAGATCAAGGGGATACAAATTGGAAAGGAAGAAGTCAAAATATCACTTTTTGCAGATGATATGATAGTATATATAAGTGACCCTAAAAATTCTACCAGAGAACTCCTAAGCCTGATAAACAGCTTTGGTGAAGTAGCTGGATATAAAATTAACTCAAACAAGTCAATGGCCTTTCTCTACACAAAGAATAAATAGGCTGAGAAAGAAATTAGGGAAACAACACCCTTCTCAATATTCACAAATAATATAAAATAACTTGGTGTAACTCTAACTAAGGAAGTGAAAGATCTGTATGATAAGAACTTCAAGTCTCTGAAGAAAGAAATTAAAGGGGATCTCAGAAGATGGAAAGATATCCCATGCTCATGGATTGGCCGGATCAATATAGTAAAAATGGCTATAGTGCCAGAAGCAATCTACAGATTCAATGCAATCCCCATCAAAATTCCAACTCAATTCTTCAACGAATTCGAAAGGGTAATCTAAAATTCATCTGTAATAACAAAAAACCTAGGATAGCAGAAACTCTTTTCAAGGATAAAAGAATCTCTGGTGGAATCACCATGCCTGACCTAAAGCTGTATTACAGAGCAATTGTGCTAAAAACTGCATGGTACTGGTATAGCAACAGACAAGTAGACCAGTGGAATAGAATTGATGACCCAGAAATCAACCCACACACCCATGGTCAAAAACCATCAAGTGGAAAAAAGACATCATTTTCAACAAATGGTGCTGGCACAACTGGCAGTTATCATGTAGAAGAATGCGAATTGATCCATTCCTATCTCCTTGTACTAAGGTCAAATCTAAGTGGATTAAGGAATTCCACATAAAAGCAGAGACACTGAAACTTATAGAGGAGAAAGTAGGGAAAATCCTCGAAGATATTGGTACAGGGGAAAAATTCCTGAATAGAACAGCAATGACTTGTGCTGTAAGATGGAGAATCGACAGATGGGACCTCATAAAATTGCAAAGCTTCTGCAAGGCAAAAGACACCGTCAATAAGACAAAAAGACCACCAACAGATTGGGAAAGGATCTTTACCTATCCTAAATCAGATAGGGAACTAATATCCAATATATATGAGGAACTCAAGAAGGTGGACTCCAGAAAATCAAATAACCCCATTAAAAATGGGGTTCAGAGCTAAACAAAGAATTCTCACCTGAGGAATCCTGAACGGCTGAAAAGCACCTGAAAAAATGTTCAACATCCTTAATCATAAGGGAAATGCAAATCAAAACAACCTGAGATTCCACCTCACACCAGTCAGAATGGCTAAGATCAAAAATTCAGGTGACAGCAGATGCTGGTGAGAATGTGGAGAAAGAGGAACACTCCTCCATTGTTGGTGGGATTGCAAGCTTGTACAGCCACTCTGGAAATCACTCTTGCGGTTCCTCAGAAAATTGGACATAGTACTACCGGAGGATCTTGCAATACCTCTTCTGGGCATATATCCAGAAGATGTTCCAACCGGTAAGAAGGACACATGCTCCACTATGTTCATAGCAGCCTTATTTATAATAGCCAGAAGCTGGAAAGAACCCAGTTGCCCCTCAACCAAGGAATGGATACAAAAATATGGTACATTTACACAATGGAGTACTACTCAGCTATTAAAAGGAATGAATTTATGAAATTCCTAGGCAAATGTTTGGACCTGGAGGGCATCATTCTGAGTGAGGTAACACAATCACAAAAGAATTCAAATGATATGTACTCACTGATAAGTGGATATTAGTCCAGAAACTTAGTATACCCGAGATATAAGATACAATTTGACAAACACACGAAACTAAAGAAGAACGAAAACCAAAGTGTGGACACTTTGCCCCTTCTTAGAATTGGGAACAATCACCCATGGAAGGAGTTTTAGAGAGACAAAGTTTGGAGCAGAGACTAAAGGATGAACCATCTAGAGACTGATATATCCAGGGATCTACCCCATAATCAGCCTCCAAACGATGACACCAACGCATACACTATCAAGCCTTTGCTGAAAGGACCCTGATATAGCTGTCTCTTGTGAGACTAGGCCGGGGCCTAGAGAACACAGAAGTGGATGCTCACAGTCAGCTATTGGATGAATCACAGGACCCCCAATGGAGGAGCTAGAGAAAGTATCCAAGGAGCTAAAGAGATCTGCAACCCTGTAGGTGCAACAACATTATGAACTAACCAGTACCCTGGAGCTCTTGACTCTAGCTGCATATGTATCAAAAGATGGCCTAGTCATCCATCACTGGAAAGAGAGGCCCATTGGACATGCAAACTTTATATGCCCCAGTACAGGGGAACGCCAGGGCCAAAAGGAGGGAATGGGTGGGTAGGGGAGTGTGTGTGTGTGGGGGGGAGGGTATGGGGGACTTTTGGGATAGCATTGGAAATGTAATTGAGGAAAGTACGTAATAAAAAAAAAACAGAAAAAAAATGAAAAAAAAATTCAGGTGACAGCAGATGCTGGCAAGGATGTGGAGAAGGAGGAACACTCCTCCATTGTTGGTGGGATTGCAAGCTTATACAACCCCTCTGGAAATCAGTCTGGCAGTTCCTCAGAAAATTGGACATAGTACTACCAGAGGATCCTGCAATACCTCTTCTGGGCATATATCCAGAAGATGTTCCAACCGGTAAGAAGGACACATGCTTCACTATGTTCATAGCAGCCTTATTTATAATAGCCAGAAGCTGAAAAGAACCCAGATGCCCCTCAACAGAGGAATGGATTCAGAAAATGTGGTACATTTACTCAATGGAGTACTACTCAACTATTAAAAAGAATGAATTCATGAAATTCCTAGGCAAATGGATGGAGCTGGAGGGCATCATCCTGAGTGAGGTAACACAATCACAAAAGAACTCACACAATATGTACTCACTCATAAGTGAATATTAGCCCAGAATCTTAGAATACCCAAGATATGAGATACAATTTGCTAAACGCATGAAACTCAATAAGAACGAAGACCAAAGTGTGGACACTTTGCCCCTTCTTAGAATTGAGAACAAAACCCTATGGAAGGAGTTACAGAGACAAAGTTTGGAGCTGAGATGAAAGGATGGACCATCTAGAGACTGCCATATCCGGGGATCCATCCCATAATCAGCTTTCAAACACTGACACCATTGCATACACTAGCAAGATTTTGCTGATAGGACCCTGATATAGGTGTCTCTTGTGAGACTAGGCCTCGGCCTAGCAAACACATAAGTGGATGCTCACAGTCAGCTATTGGATGGATCACAGGGCCCCCAATGGAGGAGCTAGAGAAAGTATCCAAGGAGCTAAAGAGATCTGCAACCCTGTAGGTGGAACAACAATATGAACTACCCAGTACCCCAAAGCTCTTGAGTCTAGCTGCATGTGTATCAAAAATGGCCTAGTTGGCTATCACTGGAAAGAGAGGCCCTTTGGTCGTGCCAACTTTATATGCCTCAGTACAGGGGAACGCCAGGGCCAAGAAGTGGGAGAGGGTGGGTGGGGGAGTGGGTCAGGGAGCGTGTGGGGGACTTTTGGGATAGCATTGGAAATGCAAATGAAAGAAATACCCAATAAAAAATATAGAATCAGAAAAAAAAAGTTTAGGAAGGGTGAGAACCAGTGCATTATTCTTTGAGATTCCTGAGACTTCAAGTCTTCAGGGTTTTACTGCCTCACAAAATATTTATTGCTAGACTTGGAAACATTATTCTTTAACATATCACTCATCTATTTTGGCCATTATTTGCTACTTCAGGAAGCTTGGATGTTCTGTATGTGTTACCCAATGATATAAATAGGCCAATTCCAACATATTTCTTCTGTTCTAATTCAACACTGTACTTGAGTGCTTTCTCTAGCTCCTTCGTAAGTCTCTGAATTTAAAGGTCCAGCTCATCAGCCTGGGATACTCAGAGTCTGAAGACCAGTAGCTTTAAGGGAACAACTTCTTGTTAACTGGTGCCTATGTGGTAGAGAAGAGTTATCAGCCTGCTGTCACAAAACCAACATTGGAAATGCCAACTGGAGTCGATGCTTTCTCAAATCTCGAATTAGAACTATAATAAGCTGACCTGTAAGGATAGAACAGGGCAGCATTCAGAATGGCTAATATACTGGAAAACAGAGGGAAAGAGAGGAGCTGAGATACTACAGGGAAATGGAGTTAGGAGTGAGGTGAATCTGGGGGATTTATCTGGGATTAGAATACTTTAATGACAACCACAGTTCTCCTCATATATGCCCAAAGGTGTCAAAAATTTTGGCTTGTGGGGATTTTGTAAGTGCTAGGAAAAGTATCTAATGTCAAATGCTTATTTGAGGTCATTGTGAGCAGGCATTGTATTTGGGAATCCCCTGTTGTTATCTCTTTTAGATGTTCCTACCACAGCCTTATGTAAGCGTTTCTGCACATATCCTCAAACAACCAAACTACTTCCTTAACCTCACTGTTTGCTGTCTATTGCCATACTGTTGCACAAGTTATTGGCTTTCAGAAATGCTATTTTCTTCTACTTTCTCTATTAAACACCCATTTACCTTTCTATTTCATGCATTTCTCTGGATCCTACTCCTGTGTACAAGTCTTTCTAGCATGAAAAAAAGAGCTAAAAGTTTTTTCCAATCTAAAAAATATTCATTAGCAACATAATTTCCCTTTAAATGCAGCTTTATTAGTTATCATTCTTCTTGGTAAGACTAGATACCAGAGCCCTTTTATTTCATGCAAAGTACACTTACCCAAGTCCAGAATATTCCTGTCATAGGGGTCAGGATTTCTGATTACTCTATTATGACAAGCAAACTTAATTTAAAGATCTTTGACAAACATACATATCCATCATTGTAGATGTATCTCAGCCACAATTTTAATGTCACATTGTCAAACTAGTATGTGTAGGTAAACACCATTCTACTTCGTAGGATTCCTTATTATTTTTTTAAAACCCTCTATTTGCTATTATTATGGTTCAGAGTAGAGATTATAGTTCTGGAAGTGGGGACAACTTAAATTTCTCTGCACTACGTCAGTGTTTATCATGATGGTATCACTTAGCCAGTGCCTCTTTCCATATAGTGGACATAGACTGGGGTTAGAAAATCAGGACAGAAACTCAGGAAGAAATGAGAAGAGGTGTTCAGATGCTGCCTCCTTGTGGCCAAAGAAACAGACACAGGGGTTTGGAAAAATGATAGAAAGGAAAAAAGTAACTGTTAATTTTGAGGAAGACATTTATTCTAGGCTTACAAATCTTTAAAGCTCAGTAATGTTTTTTTTTTAGATGATACTATTTTTATTATGTGTTTTCTTTATTTACAATTCAAATGTTATTCCCTTTCTTAGTTTCCCCTCTGAAAGTCCCCTATCCACTCCCTCCTCCCCCTGCTCCCCAACCCACCCACTCCCATTTCTGGCCCTGGCATTCCCCTCCCTATACCGGGGCATAGAACATTCACAGGAACAAGGGCCTCTCCTCCCATTGATGACCGACTAGGGCATCCTCTGTTACATATGCAGCTAGAGCCATGGGTCTCTCTGTGTGTTTTCTTTGATTGGTGGTTTAGTCCCAGGGAGCTCTAGGGGTACTAGTTAGTTCATATTGTTGTTCCTCCTATGGGGCTGCAAAGCCCCTTCAGGTCCTTGGGTCCATTCTCTAGCTCCTTCATTGGGGACCCGGTGCTCCATCCAATTGATGACTCTCAGCATCCATTCTGTATGTATTAGGCACTGGCAGAGCCTCTCAGGGGACAGCTTGATCAGGCTCCTGTCGGCAAGCTCGTGTTGGCATACAACTTAGTGTCTGGGTTTGGTGGTTATTTATGGGATGGATCCCCAGGTGGTGCAGTCTTTGGATGGTCATTCCTTTGTTCTCAGCTCCACACTTTGTCTCTGTAACTCCTTCCATGGGAATTTTGTTCCCCCTTATAAGAAGAATCAAAGTATTGTTTTTGTCTTCCTTCTGTTTGAGTTTCATGTGTTTTGCAAATTGTATCTTGGGTATTCTGAGCTTCTGGGCTAATGTCCACTTATCAGTGAGTGCATATCATGTGTGTTCTTTTGTGATTGTGTTACCTCACTTAGGATGATATCCTCCAGATCCATCCATTTGTCTAAGAATTTCATGAATTCATTCTTTTTAATAGCTGAGTAGTACTCCATTGTGTAAATGTACCACATTTTCTGTATCCATTTCTCTGTTGAGAGACATCTGGGTTCTTTCCACCTTTTGGCTATTATAAATATGGTCCTTTTTACAGGTTGGAATATGTTCTGGGTATATGTCCAGGAGTAGTATTGCTGGATCTTCTGGTAGTATTATGTCCAATTTTCTGAGGAACTGAAAGAATGATTTCCAGAGTGGTTGTACCAGTGTGCAATCCCACCAGCAATGGAGGAGTGTTTCTCTTTCTCTACCTCCTTGCCAGCATCTGCTATCACCTGAGTTTTTGATCTTAGCCATTCTGACTGGTGTGAGGTGGAATTTCAGGGTTGTTTTGATTTTCATTTCCCTGATGATTAGGGATGTTGAACATTTATTCAGCTGCTTCTCAGCCATCCTCTGCTACATATGCAACTAGAGACATAGCTCTTGGGGGAGGGGTACTGGTTAGTTCACATGGTTGTTCCTCCTATAGGGTTGCAGACCCTGTTAGCTCCTTGGGTGCTTTCTCTAGCTCCTTCATTAGGGGCCCTGTGTTCCATCCAATAGATGACTGTGAGCATCCACTTCTGTGTTTGCCAGGCACCAGCATAGCCTCACAAGAGAGAGAGAGAGCTATGTCAGGGTCCTGTCAGCAAACTCTTTCTGGCATATGCAATAGTGTCTGGGTTTGGTGGTTGTATATGGGATGGATCCCTGGTAGGACAGTCTCTGGATTAGGTATTGAGCCATTTTAAAAGCCAGAAGACACCTTGTCTAATTTATTTAGTTGGTTATCATCTAACTTTTATTCCATCTTGAATGCTACTTTACAGTCTATTATAGCACTACCATAAGAGTGTTAGACATCAAGAGAGAAAAATTCCAATCATTGCCATCTGCTTTCAAAGCTCAACTTGAGATACATTAATATTGATATGTAGCATATTCTGGAACCAAAGGATGGTTAATGGCTGAAAATATCCTTTAAGGGGAAAATAGTGGTTAATACACCAATATTAACAGCAGGTGATGCCCATGTCCATACATGCAAGAGTATTCCTGTATTGATTAGGATATACTGTTTTACAACCTTAAGAACAGCCTAAATCTAAGAGTGAAAAGATTCATGTAATGCCCGAGGTTAAGAAAATGGGAAGAAACCCACGTTATATCAATCACACACACATTGAAACCTCCTCTCCTCAGCTTAGCACAGGAAGGCTAAGAGAGCCTGAGTTTTCCTCTTTTGTTTCATCTTCTTCCACGAAGCCATCAACATTTTCTGGCACATTAGAACGGCAAATGTGCTGTCAGACTCCTTGAAATGGAATGCCCAGTGGTCAGTGTACCTTGTATAGAGAGAGACGGCAAGTGTGTTCCATGATAGGATCCCACATCTACTCTACCCATGTAGGCACAGTTTTATTATGAACTTTGTAAAGATTAATTTTGCGTTACTCAAATGTTAATGTTGTGCCCCCATGTGGAACAAAAATGCGGTCCTGCAATCGCTCGCGGATAGGGTCCCTGAGCGAGGTGTGACTACACACCCTTTACCCCCATGGAAACATTGGGCACACATCAGGCTGTGAGAAGCTATGGGACCCCATTCCAGGGGTGGGGAAGTTGCCGTCTGAGGTCCCTGCAGACTTGCCAGTGTCAGGCTTAGATTCTCAGGCACCGCAGAAGCTGCTGGGTGCCATGGAAGAGCCAGTTCTGGGGTCCCTGGACTGCCTCCAGGGACATCAGGTTCTCAGTCTTGGACACCTCAGACACTGCTGGATGTCACAGGAGATCTGAGAACAGAGTGGGGACCCCCGGGGTGGACTCTGGCTGGGGGGGGGGGCGAACAGAAAAGGGCAGGGAGGAGAGAAATCCAGCTGGTTACGGGGGTAGTGGGGAGGGAGGACAGTCCTAAACTGGCTCAGTTGGCAGCTTGGGTTTGAGGAAGCCTTGGCTGGCCCTGTCTGGAGCACAGGGAGGCCTCTGGGAGGGAGGTTAGATGCGCAGCTTGTTAGGGGAAGACTTGGTCTATTGCTCCAGCATGGCAGGTCGCGATGAAAAGAGGTAATCCATGGTTTTAAGGCGTTTAAAGTCAGAGAGAGGGAGAGAGTAGGGAAAAAAGGCCAGCAGTGGCCAGGTTGAGAGAGGGGGGAAGGGAAGGCAGAGAAAGGAGGAGCAAGGGAGCAAGAGTAAGAGCAAGGGAATAAGAGGTAAGACAGCAAGGAAGGGGCAAGCAGCTCATTTTATAGTGGGCTGGACCATCCTGGCTGTTGCCAGGCAGCTGTGGGTGTGGAGTCCAGACAGCTTGGGGCATTTGCCTATGTGACTGATGGCCACACACCTCTCTGCAGGGAGCTTTGGGAGGCTGTAGCTGCGACTGGAGCCAAGGGCCAAGGAGACTTGGCTGAACACCTGCTGTCCCTTAGGGTCACTGGGCTTCCAGGCCTATGCTCAACTGGGGACCAGGGTGTCAGTGCACAGCTCACCGCCCCACACCCCTTGTACTGGCTAGTTTTGTGTCAACTTGACACAGCTGGAGTAATCACAGAGAAAGGAGCTTCAGTTGAGGAAATGCCTCCATGAGATCCAACTGTAAGGCATTTTCTCTATTAGTGATCAGGCGGGAAAGGCCCCTTGTGGGTGGGACCATCTCTGGGCTGGTAGTCTTGGTTCTAAAAGAGAACAGGCTGAGCAAGCCAGGGGAAGCAAGCCAGTAAAGAACATCCCTCCATGGCCTTTGCATCAGCTCCTGCTCTGTGACCTGCTTGAGTTCCAGTCCTGAATTCTTTCAGTGAGGAACAGCAATGTGGAAATGTAAGCCAAATAAACCCTTTCCTCCCCAACTTGCTTCTTGGTCATGATGTTTGTGCAGGAATAGAAACCCTAACTAAGACATCCCCCATATCTGGTTGCAATCCTTACTCAAGAATTTCTTCTCTCAATGTTGTCTAAACATTGCTCTCCAATTATTCCTTGATCGTTCAATAAAGCTAGCTGATTAGCTAATGACTGTTCAGGGACAAGAATATGACTAGACTCTACCTAGATAGCTGAGGGGAGGAAGGAAAAACAGGCAAAGGAGGATTCAGCTATGGAGAGAGACCTAGAAAAATAATGAGAAAAACAGCTGAAGCAAAACAAACAAACAAACAAACAAACAACAAACAAAACCATAAAATGAAAGAATTTAAGGAAGTTTGGCTGGGAGGTAGCAAGATTAAATTAAAGGCTTAAAATAGAGTAATACTTCTCAGTTGTGCCCTCAAAGCTTGGTAAATAAATATAATTGTCAAGTCTTGATTATTTGAGAGCTTACAGGGTTACAAAAGAACTGCAACACTTACTAATTAAATTGAGAGATGAATGCAAACTAAATGAGTAGGACAGGAAAATATCTGTGGCAAGCTAAAATCATCAAAGAACTTTTAATTAATCCTAGGAACTCTAGATATTTCTTTTTTTGTAGCCATAGACAATGTAGCAAAGCATTCCTCTAGCAGTTAAGTGATCTCATGTCTGTGAAATGCTTCTGCAAAATAAAATTCTTGTATTACATGAAGATAGATAGTAATATAATGAAATAGCAAAAGGACTCAGACAAGAAAGAAGAGGCCAAACAAATACCTTTTTTTCCAGGCCCCAAACAGAGCCAACAAATACCCATCCCACCATTTTCAAGCTTCAACCTCACCCACAAGACACAAATAAGCACAGAAAATGAGATAGTGGCAAAAGGACCCTGAATATCCAGGAGCAGGAACTAGAAAGATTAAGTCTAAACTAATACACACTTCTGCATTTGGGAGATAGGAGCTCCTCACAGCATAAACAGAGGTATAGATGTAGTGTGAGTGTCTTCAATTGAACAGCCTTCGGTATTTAGAAATCATCTTTATAGGAGAATTTTCATTTACATGGATTGGCAGTTTTACGTAACAATTTTTTTTCCATTTTTATTAGGTATTTAGCTCATTTACATTTCCAATGCTATACCAAAAGTCCCCCATACCCACCCACCCCCACTCCCCTACCCACCCACTCCCCCTTTTTGGCCCTGGCGTTCCCCTGTACTGGGGCATATAAAGTTTGCGTGTACAATGGGCCTCTCTTTTCAGTGATGGCCGACTAGGCCATCTTTTGATACATATGCAGCTAGAGTCAAGAGCTCCGGGGTACTGGTTAGTTCATAATGTTGTTCCACCTATAGGGTTGCAGATCCCTTTAGCTCCTTGGGTACTTTCTCTAGCTCCTCCATTGGGGGTCCTGTGATTCATCCAATAGCTGACTGTGAGCATCCACTTCTGTGTTTGCTAGGCCCTGGCATAGTCTCACAAGAGACAGCTACATCTGGGTCCTTTTGATAAAATCTTGCTAGTATATGCAATGGTGTCAGCATTTGGATGCTGATTATGGGGTGGATCCCTGGATATGGCAGTCTCTACATGGTCCATCCTTTCATCTCAGCTCCAAACTTTGTCTTTGTAACTCCTTCCATGGGTGTTTTGTTCCCAAATCTAAGGAGGGGCATAGTGTCCACACTTCAGTCTTCATTCTTCTTGAGTTTCATGTGTTTAGCAAATTGTATCTTATATCTTGGGTATTCTAGGTTTGGGGCTAATATCCACTTATCAGTGAGTACATATTGTGTGAGTTCCTTTGTGAATGTGTTACCTCACTCAGGATGATGCCCTCCAGGTCCATCCATTTGGCTAGGAATTTCATAAATTCATTCTTTTTAATAACTGAGTAGTTTTCCATTGTGTAGATGTACCACATTTTCTGTATCCATTCCTCTGTTGAGGGGCATCTGGGTTCTTTCCAGCTTCTGGCTATTATAAATAAGGCTGCTATGAACATAGTGGAGCATGTGTCCTTCTTACCAGTTGGGGCATCTTCTGGATATATGCCCAGGAGAGGTATTGCTGGATCCTCTGGTAGTACTATGTCCAATTTTCTGAAGAACCGCCAGACTGATTTCCAGAGTGGTTGTACAAGCCTGCAATCCCACCAACAATGGAGGAGTGTTCCTCTTTCTCCACATCCACGCCAGCATCTGCTGTCACCTGAATTTTTGATCTTAGCCATTCTGACTGGTGTGAGGTGGAATCTCAGGGTTGTTTTGATTTGCATTTCCCTGATGATTAAGGATGTTGAACATTTTTTCAGGTGCTTCTCTGCCATTCGGTATTCCTCAGGTGAGAATTCTTTGTTCAGTTCTGAGCCCCATTTTTAAATGGGGTTATTTGATTTTCTGAAGTCCACCTTCTTGAGTTCTTTATATATGTTCGATATTAGTCCCCTATCTGATTTAGGATAGGTAAAGATCCTTTCCCAATCTGTTGGTGGTCTTTTTGTCTTATTGACGGTGTCTTTTGCCTTGCAGAAACTTTGGAGTTTCATTAGGTCCCATTTGTCAATTCTCGATCTTACAGCACAAGCCATTGCTGTTCTGTTCAGGAATTTTTCCCCTGTGCCCATATCTTCAAGGCTTTTCCCCACTTTCTCCTCTATAAGTTTCAGTGTCTGTGGTTTTATGTGAAGTTCCTTGATCCACTTAGATTTAACCTTAGTACAAGGAGATAAGTATGGATCGATTCGCATTCTTCTACATGATAACAACCAGTTGTGCCAGCACCAATTGTTGAAAATGCTGTCTTTCTTCCACTGGATGGTTTTAGCTCCCTTGTCAAAGATCAAGTGACCATAGGTGTGTGGGTTCATTTCTGGGTCTTCAATTCTATTCCATTGGTCTACTTGTCTGTCTCTATACCAGTACCATGCAGTTTTTATCACAATTGCTCTGTAGTAAAGCTTTAGGTCTGGCATGGTGATTCCACCAGAAGTTCTTATATCCTTGAGAAGATTTTTTGCTATCCTAGGTTTTTTGTTATTCCAGATGAATTTGCAAATTGCTCCTTCCAATTCATTGAAGAATTGAGTTGGAATTTTGATGGGGATTGCATTGAATCTGTAGATTGCTTTTGGCAAGATAGCCATTTTTACAATGTTGATCCTGCCAATCCATGAGCATGGGAGATCTTTCCATCTTCTGAGATCTTCTTTTATTTCTTTCTTCAGAGATTTGAAGCTTTTATCATTCAGATCTTTCACTTCCTTAGTTAGAGTCACGCCAAGATATTTTATATTATTTGTGACTATTGAGAAGGGTGTTGTTTCCCTAATTTCGTTCTCAGCCTGTTTATTCTTTGTATAGAGAAAGGCCATTGACTTGTTTGAGTTTATTTTATATCCAGCTACTTCACCGAAGCTGTTTATCAGGTTTAGGAGTTCTCTGGTAGAATTTTTAGGGTCACTTATATATACTATCATATCATCTGCAAAAAGTGATATTTTGACTTCCTCTTTTCCAATTTGTATCCCCTTGATCTCCTTTTGTTGTTGAATTGCTCTGGCTAATACTTCAAGTACTATGTTGAAAAGGTAGGGAGAAAGTGGGCAGCCTTGTCTAGTCCCTGATTTTAGTGGGATTGCTTCCAGCTTCTCTCCATTTACTTTGATGTTGGCTACTGGTTTGCTGTAGATTGCTTTTATCATGTTTAGGTATGGGCCTTGAATTCCTGATCTTTCCAACACTTTTATCATGAATGGGTGTTGGATCTTGTCAAATGCTTTTTCTGCATCTAACGAGATGATCATGTGGTTTTTGTCTTTGAGTTTGTTTATATAATGGATTACATTGATGGATTTCCGTATATTAAACCATCCCTGCATCCCTGGAATAAAACCTACTTGGTCAGGATGGATGATTGCTTTAATGTGTTCTTGGATACGGTTAGCGAGAATTTTATTGAGGATTTTTGCATCGATATTTATAAGAGAAATTGGTCTGAAGTTCTCTATCTTTGTTGGGTCTTTCTGTGGTTTAGGTATCAGAGTAATAGTGGCTTCATAAAATGAGTTGGGTAGAGTACCTTCTACTTCTATTTTGTGAAATAGTTTGTACAGAACTGGAATTAGATCTTCTTTGAAGGTCTGATAGAACTCTGCACTAAACCCATCTGGTCCTGGGCTTTTTTTGGCTGGGAGACTATTGATAACTGCTTCTATTTCTTTAGGTGATATGGGACTGTTTAGATGGTCAACTTGATCCTGATTCAACTTTGGTACCTGGTATCTGTCCAGAAATTTGTCCACTTCGTCCAGGTTTTCCAGTTTTGTTGAGTATAGCCTTTTGTAGAAGGATCTCATGGTGTTTTGGATTTCTTCAGGATCTGTTGTTATGTCTCCCTTTTCATTTCTGATTTTGTTAATTAGGATTTTGTCCCTGTGCCCTTTAGTGAGTCTAGCTAAGGGTTTATCTATCTTGTTGATTTTCTCAAAGAACCAACTCCTCGTTTGGTTAATTCTTTGAATAGTTCTTCTTGTTTCCACTTGGTTGATTTCACCCCTGAGTTTGATTATTTCCTGCCGTCTACTCCTCTTGGGTGAATTTGCTTCCTTTTTTTCTAGGGCTTTTAGATGTGTTGTCAAGCTGCTAGTATGTGCTCTTTCCCGTTTCTTCTTGGAGGCACTCAGAGCTATTAGTTTCCCTCTTAGAAATGCTTTCATTGTGTCCCATAGGTTTGGGTACGTTGTGGCTTCATTTTCATTAAACTCTAAAAAGTCTTTAATTTCTTTCTTTATTCCTTCCTTGACCAAGGTATCATTGAGAAGAGTGTTATTCAGTTTCCACGTGAATGTTGGCTTTCCATTATTTATGTTGTTATTGAAGATCAGTCTTAGGCCATGGTGGTCTGATAGGATACATGGGACAATTTCAATATTTTTGTATCTGTTGAGGCCTGTTTTGTGACCAATTATATGGTCAATTTTGGAGAAGGTCCCGTGAGGTGCTGAGAAGAAGGTATATCCTTTTGTTTTAGGATAAAATGTTCTGTAGATATCTGTCAGGTCCATTTGTTTCATAACTTCTGTTAGTTTCACTGTGTCCCTGTTTAGTTTCTGTTTCCACGATCTGTCCTTTGAAGAAAGTGGTGTGTTGAAGTCTCCCACTATTATTGTGTGAGGTGCAATGTGTGCTTTGAGCTTTACTAAAGTGTCTTTAATGAATGTGGCTGCCCTTGCATTTGGTGCGTAGATATTCAGAATTGAGAGTTCCTCTTGGAGGATTTTACCTTTGATGAGTATGAAGTGTCCCTCCTTGTCTTTTTTGATAACTTTGGGTTGGAAGTCGATTTTATCCGATATTAAAATGGCTACTCCAGCTTGTTTCTTCAGTCCATTTGCTTGGAAAATTGTTTTCCAGCCTTTCACTCTGAGGTAGTGTCTGTCTTTTTCCCTGAGATGGGTTTCCTGTAAGCAGCAGAATGTTGGGTCCTGTTTGTGTAGCCAGTCTGTTAGTCTATGTCTTTTTATTGGGGAATTGAGTTCATTGATATTAAGAGATATTAAGGAAAAGTAATTGTTGCTTCCTTTTATTTTTGTTGTTAGAGTTGGCATTCTGTTCTTGTGGCTGTCTTCTTTTTGGTTTGTTGAATGATTACTTTCTTGGTTGTTCTAGGGCGTGATTTCCGTCCTTGTATTGCTTCTTTTCTCTTATTATCCTTTGAAGGGCTGGATTCGTGGAAAGATATTGTGTGAATTTGGTTTTGTCGTGGAATACTTTGGTTTCTCCATCTATGGTAATTGAGAGTTTGCCCGGGTATAGCAGCCTGGGCTGGCATTTGTGTTCTCTTAGTGTCTGTATAACATCTCTCCAGGCTCTTCTGGCTTTCATAGTCTCTGGTGAAAAGTCTGGTGTAATTCTGATAGGCCTTCCTTTATATGTTACTTGACCTTTCTCCCTTACTGCTTTTAATATTCTATCTTTATTTAGTGCATTTGTTGTTCTGATTATTATGTGTCGGGAGGAATTTCTTTTCTGGTCCAGTCTATTTGGAGTTCTGTAGGCTTCTTGTATGATCATGGGCATCTCTTTCTTTATGTTTGGGAAGTTTTCTTCTATTATTTTGTTGAAGATATTAGCTGGCCCTTTAAGTTGAAAATCTTCATTCTCATCAATTCCTATTATCCGTAGGTTTGGTCTTCTCATTGTGTCCTGGATTACCTGGATGTTTTGAGTTAGGATCCTTTTGCATTTTGTATTTTCTTTGACTGTTGTGTCGATGTTCTCTATGGAATCTTCTGCACCTGAGATTCTCTCTTCCATTTCTTGTATTCTGTTGCTGATGCTCGCATCTATGGTTCCAGATCTCTTTCCTAGGGTTTCTATCTCCAGTGTTGCCTCGCTTTGGGTTTTCTTTATTGATTCTACTTCCCCTTTTAGTTCTAGTATGGTTTTGTTCATTTCCATCACCTGTTTGGATGTGTTTTCCTCTTTTTCTTTAAGGACTTCTACCTGTTTGGTTGTGTTTTCCTGCTTTTCTTTAAGGGCCTGTAACTCTTTGGCAGTGCTCTCCTGTAATTCTTTAAGTGACTTATGAAAGTCCTTCTTGATGTCCTCTATCATCATCATGAGAAATGTTTTTAAATCTGTGTCTAGATTTTCGATTGTGTTGGGGTGCCCAGGACTAGGTGGGGTGGGAGTGCTGCGTTCTGATGATGGTGAGTGGTCTTGATTTCTGTTAGTAGGATTCTTACGTTTGCCTTTCGCCATCTGGTAATCTCTGGAGCTAGCTGTTTTAGTTGTCACTGTTAAGAGCTTGTTCTTCAGGTGACTCTGTTCACCTCTATAAGCAGACCTGGAGGGTAGCACTCTCCTTAGTTTCAGTGGGCAGAGTATTCTCTGCAGGCAAGCTCTCTTCTTGCAGGGAAGGTACCCAGATATCTGGTGTTCGAACCAGACTCCTGGCAGAAGTTGTGTTCCACTCACTAGAGGTCTTAGGATCCCCTGTGGAATCTTGTGTGGGCCCTTGCAGGTGTCAGGCGACTCTGCTGGCAAGGTAGCCCGGGGCTCCAGTGGAGCGGAAGGGGCTTGTGCCCCAGATCAGGCCCGGGTAGCCTGCTTCCCTAAGTACCGCAGTCTCAGGTTCTGCGCGATTGGATTGGGGCAGATTGATTTGGTTAGGCTGTTTAGTTAGCAAGCACCATGCACTTGCCTATCTCTGACTCCCTGGCATTGAGATTAGATGTGCTTGTCACAGATGCTGTGCTGGTCTGTTACTTTGGATGTAGGTGCTAGGGAATGGACCAAGGATCACTTCTTTCTTTTGGGTAAGCACTTTACTGATTAGACTATTTCCCAAATACCTATCCCTAAACCTAGTATAGATTTCTTTTCAGCATGCCCAATTTATGTGTTATAAAAGTATTTTGCTCAATCACATAACAAATAAAATTTTCTATGGGCAAAACTGGGGCCACTCTGTTTACTTGCAAAACTATTAAATATTGCAGTTGTGTTTCGCACCAAGTATAGTCACTCCATAGAAAATGAAGTTAGAATTCCTTATTTGATTGTTTGTTTAGTTTTTCTGTAATAACATTGTCAGACTAAGTGGTGAGATGATGATTTGCAGCCAAAACAGTTTTCAATTCCCTTTATCATGCTTTTCTTCAGTTAGTAATTATTTATGTCTATAAAGCACTTGCTAGTACACCAAGCAATGAAAAGCAGATTATTCTATTAAGACAAAATTGAATATTTGCTTCTTGTTCACAGGTAAACCAGACATAATTGCAAACAATGATGTATACATATGATGGACAGTAATGTCAGAACACAGTCCATGGATAAATCTGTGTCATGGGTATTCTAAGAGCTTCTAAGAAAACTCCAAGTAAATAAGACAAGAGTCTTGTAACCTCTTTTCCTCCATAACAGCCTTATGGTTGATGTCAAGGATAGAGTTTATATTGGTTAGACATGGTTTTCTGGGCATAAAGACAAATCCTTACCCTCAAACCCTAGAATCTACCCTTGAAACTAACCAGGGAATAAATAAGTACATTTCATTGCTGTTGTTTTTTTATCTTGTTGTCAGGAACCATCAAGGAGAGGCTAAGGTTGGCACACAACTTTCCTGTAGAGCCCATTGTATTGCATGGTCTGCAATGGGTGAGCTATAAGAAGCAAGGCCTAAAGATACTTCATATCAGGATTGTTTCTTGTAGCTCATATGGTTTTCCTGTCATTATTAAAATAGTATAGTAATTCTTGGGCATAATTCCAATGTACTGTGCAGATGTTCTGCAGATCAACAAGTATGTACTCTCTCTCATAGCAATGCTATGTAGACAAATTCATGAATTTATAGTTCCCTGAGGGGTGGTGAGCTGTGCACATAGAGCCTGGTCACCAGTCCAGCATAGGCTTTGAACCCTGGAGACCCAGTGGGTGACTTATCGCCTGAAAGGAATGGCAGGTGTTCAGCCACATCCCTAGGTCCCCTGGACTCTGGAGCAGCTGCAGCGTCCTGCAGCCCCCAGAAGAGAGATTTGTGGCTATCAGTAACTTAGGGCAAAACCCCAAGCTCCTGGCATTCTGTCTGAACTCCACCACCAGTTACCTAGCAACAGCCAGATAGGCCTGCCCTACTATAAAAGGGGCTGTTTGCCCCTTTCTCTCTCTCTTTCTCTCTTGCTCTTACTTTCTTACCCTTGCCTCTCACTTCCTTGCTCCTCCTCTCTCCCCATTCCCCCACCCCCTTCTCTATGTGGCCATGGCCCACCTCTACTTCCCTACTCTCTCCCTCTCTCCGCCTTTCTACAATAAATGCCTTAAAACCATGAAGTTTCTCTTGTCATTAGGATCCACTGTGCTACAGCAATGGAGCAGGTCTTCCCCTAACAAGCTGCATCTAATCTCCCACAGGAAGACTCTCAGCATTCACAGATGGTCTCTACCAAACCAATCGGCCTGCCCAAGCAAGCCTAGGACTCTCCTCCCTGCAGAAACCAACCAGAGTTCTCTCCTCAGGCCCTTTTCCTTCAACTCTCCCGGACCAGAGTCCACCCATGGGCCCACACTCCATTATCAGCTATTCCATGACATTCATCACCCTCTGCAGAGTCCAAGAGCTAGAACCTGCTGTCCCTGGATTCCCTGAAGGCCCAAGAACCTGAGCGAACTCTGGCTGTTTCCACAGGGACCTCAGATTATGTGTACCCGCCCTCAGAGTGGGGTCCTGCAGCTTCTCACAGCTTGACACCCACTGGGTCTGACTGCATGGCATTTGATTGCATGGGGGGCACAATCAAACTTCCCATGTTCGAGGCCTGAGCACTGGGCCAGACATGGGACCCCACTTTTAACCCACAGTTCCTCAAAATGATTCTATAGAATTCCTAAATTTATACATGTGAGGTTGAGTCTTTGGCTGAATGAAGACTGCAATTAGGGCTCTATAAATATGCATATTTCATGGGCTCATTGCACTAAGATAAAACAGAGGTTTCAAATAGATTTGCTAGAAGGGAAAACATCACTTCTGGGCTGGCTGTGAAATCACCGTCTGATAACTGGGGTCATAAACTGGGAATGGACAATTTATTGTAGAAACAAGGACAGAAGATAAAATATTGAATGGATTTATTTCTACAAAATTTCAAAACTAATGAGACACTAGACCTCTTGACAAAACCATGCTAATATATAACAATAAACTCTTAATAAGCCTGTGGATCATTAGTGACAGATAATAAATATTTAATAAAATAACTAGTCTTACTATAAACACATGTTAACACTAGTGTTGTGACTACTTAATCAATGGATGATTTGAATTTATTTTTTAATTTTGTGAACTTTTGAAAAAAGATGTGAAGATGTTCATGTAATCATGTATCCTGAGAAAGTATAAGAACTATGAAAGACAACAATGAAAGAGCAGAGCAGAGACAGCAGGCAGGCTTCTTTGTATTATGAAGTGGGGTTTTTCTTGCCAGCAGGCTTGTTCTTACTGACAAGGTCAGGGCCTTCTTAGATTTCTTTCCTTCAGCAATAAAAAGTAGAAGCTTTTTTTTTTCTTCTGAGCAACAGGTTGGAAGGTTGGAGCTGATTTCTTCTCCAAAGTGAATGAGCTTTGTCTGCATTGGTGCTTGCTTAATGGAACTTGCTTATGGGAGTTTTGTTCCATCCACAAAATTTTACACACACACACACACACACACACACACACACACACACACACACACACACAAACACTTATGTAAGTATTGGTGTGTAGGTATGTGCGTGTAAGTATGCATGAGTATTTGTGGAGTGATTGAGACAGATGGATGATCCTAATAAAAATGAAAATACTGGTATGAATGTGTGTATATCTATTCATTTTCTTGTGTAAACATGCATTTGTCTTTCTGTGAGCATGACTTTCTTTTCCTGGTGCACAAAGAGCTAATTTCTCCAAGCCTTCCTCTTGCCTGTCCAGAAAGAAGTGAGTCTCCAAAGTAGGGGAGAAAGCAAGTATAACAATTATTCTTTATTTACTTCCCTGGTGTTGCCAGCAGGAATTGCCAAATATTTATCTGTCTATCTGTTTACACATATGTACACATAAAAGTCAAAGTAGACCAGAGCTTCTCATTGGGCATTCTAACTAGCTCCAGAAAAATTAAGTTGTGCCTCATAAATAGCAATGACCCCATAAATTGCTCCTCCATATTGTCTGCTATCAACATGACCCCAATCTCCAGTGCTTACCCATATCTGCTGCCTTTCCAGACAGAACTGGTGCTCTGACAGGCTCCTTGAATATTGTGGTCAGTTCATGGTCTTCTTTGTTCCCCAAAACTCAGCATATGTGTTTGAGATAGATGACAGTAAATTTCATTTATTTTGCAAAATTACCTCCTAGATTTGAATCAACTCACAGTTGCACTACCATTGGTTCATCTATAAGATTTTCAAGCCTCAAACTTTGGTGCTAGTTCAATTTCAAACAAAGAATTACGAGTTTGAGAATTGCTTGCTTACACAAGATATTTATTTGCAATGATTTCCACACATTGAACACAACAAAATACTTATTAGACAGCAGCATGATCTCTGTGCCATTATTACTTTGAATAAATTACTTGCAATGAACTAGTATTATTTTTAATAGGTATTTTCTTCATTTACATTTCAAATGCTATCCCAAAAGTCCCCCATACCTCCCACTCCCCTATCCACTCACTCCCACTTCTTGGCCCTTGTGTTCCCCTTTACTGAGGCATATAAAGTTTACAAGACCAAGGGGCCTCTCTTCCCAATGATGGCAGACTAGGCCATCTTCTGCTACATATGCAGCTAGAGACACAAGCTCAGGGGTACTGGTTAGTTCATATTGTTGTTCCATCTATAGGGTTGCAGACCTCTTTAGCTCCTTGGGTACTTTCTCTAGCTCCTCCATTGGGGGCCCTGTGTTCCATCCACACTATGAGCATCCACTTCTGTATTTTCCAGGCACTGGCCTAGCCTCACAAGAGACAGCTATATCAGGTTCCTTTCATCAAAATCTGTAGCTGAAATGAAAGGATGGACTTCTAGAGACTGCCACACCCAGGGATCCATCCCATAATCAGCCTCCAAATGCTGACACCATTGCATACACCAGCATGAATTAGTATTATTCATTGTGCTTCGTCTCTATATCTTGCATGTAGCCCAAGCTGGCAGCAGATTCATGATCCTTCTGTTTCAGACAACATAATTATATGAACCCTACAGGTGCATGTTTTTCCTTGCTCAAGATAAGCTTCCTGTTCTCCTCCCAACAACAACTGTAATTTCCATTCTGCTCCCAATATCAATCAGAGAGTAGCAAGCTTTTCTCACATTCAGTTTGAAAAACATAAAGAAATTATTATAAATCACTGTATCAGTGGTTCAAACATTCATTTTGGATTAGTTCAGAAAGGGTATACATTCTTGAACCTGACTCAAGCATCTTCTTCTTATTTTACAGGTGTAGAAACTGAGTTACATGAAGATAGGATTTACACTGTTAAAATGCTGGACAACAAATTTTTAAATAGTACATCCCAAAAGGGAATGAAGAGCTAGACAAATTACAATAGGAAATATAAGATATGGAAAATCATCTCAATATGTAGAGATGTTTGCAGACCCATACAGTAACCTAAGAAGAACTTCAGCATGCCAAATACAAAACTCAGTTGAGAGTTTCAGAGATACACCAGCTGAAGTGAGAGGAAAGATGGGGAGGATGAAACACCACACTGAGACAATGGCACAGAAAGGATGAAGAATAAAGAGATTCAGGACTCATGACATCACAAGATACCAAATGCATGGGCAATCAAAAATTTACACCTACAAGACAAAAACATATAAACTCTATTCAGTGAAATAGTAGAGTATTGTCTAAGGGATGGCATGAAATGTTACAATCAGAAAATATTTGTGACCACAAATATTTATGGCTGGAAAGAAATTTTCCTTTATGGGTTGTAGTAAAATATCAAAGGCACAGAACAAAGAAAGAATATTAAAATGTGCTAGTCAACATAGTCAACACTCTTATAGTCCTGCAACTACCATATGGAGGAAAGAAGAATCACCCATAGCCACATAGAAATTTGGGGGCCAAAATAGGGTACATGAGACTCATTTCAAATTCTACCTCTCAGTCTCATAAAGTCACTGCTTCCCAAAATGACAAGAAATAAGCAACACGTTTCTCAATAGAGACTCTAAATCCAAGGAGGACATGCAAAGATATATTTCATGGTCACAAACGAAAAAAATAAACCTTTAAAAATCTTCAACCTAGATTATTACACCCAAAATGGTAAATAAAATTCCAAGAAAATAGAATCTGAAGGCATGCAGTAATTTGTTTTCAAATAGGAACGAATAGACTCGAAGAACAAATTAGAGGAGGGAGATACATATCGGTTAATGGAAAAGTCCATCATGAATACAGAATGATTTAACCATGCATGGAGTCCTAGGGCAAACAGTCTTTATTTTTTTCCCATTTTTTATAAGATAATTTCTTTATTTACATTTCAAATGTTATACACTTTCCTAGTTTTCCCTCCTAAAATCCCCTATCCAGTCCCCCCTCCCCCCTGCTCTCCAACCCAGCCATTCCCATTCCTGGTCATGGCATCTCCCTATACTGGGGCATAGAGCCTTCACAGGACCAAGAGCCTCTCCTCCCACTGATGACAAACAAGGCCATCTTCTGCTACATATATAGCTAGAGCCACAAGTTCCACCATGTGTTTTCTTTGATTGGTGGTATAGTTGCAAGGAGCTCTGGGTGGTACTCGTTAGTTCATATTGATGTTCCTCCTATGGGGCTTCAGACCCCTTCAGCTCCCTGGGTATTTTCTCTGGCTCCTTCATTGGGAGACCTTGTGCTCTGTCTAATGGATGACTGTGAGCATCCACTTCTGTTTTTGCTAGGAACTGGCAGATCCTCAAAGGAGACAGCTGTATCAGGTTTCAGTCAGCAGGCTGCTGTTGGCATCTGCCTAGTGTCTGGGTTTGGTAGTTGTTTATGAGATGGATCCCCAAGTTGGGCAGCCTCTGGATGGTCATTCCTTCAGGCTCTGCTCTGAACTTTGCCTGTGTAGCTCCTTCCATGGGTATTTTGTTCTCCTTTCTAAAAAGAATTTTGAGCTTCTGGGCTAATATCCATTTATCAGTTAGTGCATATCATGTGTGTTCTTTTGTTATTGGGTTACCGTACTCAAAATGATATCCTCCAGATCCATCCATTTGTCTAAGAATTTCATGAATTCATTGTTTTTAATAGGTGCGAGGTACTCCATTGTGTAAATGTACCATATTTTCTATATCCATTCCTCCACTGAGGGACATCTGGATTCTTTCCAGTTTCTGGCTATTATAAACAAGGCTGCTATGAACATAATGGATCATGTGTCCTTATTACATGGTGGAGCATCTTCTGGGTATGTGCCCAGAAGTGGTATTGCTGGATCTTCTCATAGAACTATGTACAATTTTCTGAGTAACCACCAAACTGATTTCCAGAGTGGTTGTACCAGCTTTCAATCCCACTAGCAATGGAGAAGTGTTCCTCTTTCTCGGTATCCTTGCCAGCATCTGCTGTCACCTGAGTTTTTGATCTTAGCCATTCTGACAGGTGTGAGGTGGAATCTCAAGGTTGTTTTGATTTGCATTTCCCTGATGATTAAGGATGCTGAAGAATTTTTTTTTCTTTTAGTTTTTCGAGACAGGGTTTCTCTGTATAGCCCTGACTGTCCTGAAACTCACTCTGTAGGCCAGGGTTGCCTCAAACTCAGAAATCAGCTTGCCTCTTGAACAAATTATTAAGTCATTCTTCTCAGCCATTCGGTATTCTTCAGTTGAGAATCCTTTGTTTAGGATCCTCTGTACCCCATTTTTAATATGGTTGTTTAGTTTTCTGGAGTCTGACTTCTTGAGTTCTTTATGTATATTGGATATTACCCCCCCTATTGGATTTTGAATTGGAAAAGATCTTTTCCCAATCTGTTGGTTGCCTTTTGGTCTTATTGACAATGTCTTTTGCATTACAGAAGCTGTGCAATTTTATGAGGTCCCATTTGTCAATTCTTGATCTTACAGCACAAGGCACTGTTATTGTGTTCAGAAATCTTTCCCCGTGTTCATATCTGTTGGGAGCTATTAAGACAACACAATTGTCCTGGTCTCTGAATTGGACCCCCCCCCCCCCCCGAGAAGAGAAGGGGGTCAAAAGTGGGCCACCGACACACTGCTCCAAGAACAACCACAGATTGTTCCAGCTTTAAGTCAGCACCAGATGTCCTGACCTCAATATGTACCCTGATACCGCCATGTTCCTGCTTCCCTGTGTAGTTGCCAAAAGAAAAATTTCCACTGCCCCATCCCTCCTGCTGAGAAGTACTTCCTCTTTTTCCACTGCCCCATCCCTCCTGCTGAGGTGCATTTCTGCTGCCCCATCCCTCCTGCTGAGGTGCATTTCTGCTGCCACATTCCTCCTGCTGAGAAGTACTTCCCCTTTTGCTTGTGCATTTAAACCTTGGGCCTGGCTAATACAGTGGGACCTTGATGCCACTCAGAATGTTTCCATGTCATTCTTGCACTTGGTCCTCGTCTTTCTCTATCCCCCCCATTTGGTTCTTAGGAGAAGGTCCCCTCGAGACCCTCGAATAACTGGACCTGCTGGAAAGGTCACATATCTATGAGGCTCTTCCCCATTTTCTCCTCTATAAGTTTCAGTGTCTCTGGTTTTAATGTGGAGTTCTTTGATCCACTTAGACTTGAGCTTTGTACAAGGAGATAAGTTGGTTCAATTTGCATTCTTCTACAGGCTAACCCCAAGTTGAGCCAGCTCCATTTGTTAAAGATGCTGTCTTCTTTCCACTGGATGGTTTTAGCTCCCTTTTCAAAGATCAAATGACCATAGGTGTGTGGGTTCATTTCTGGGTCTTCATTTCTGTTCCATTGATCTACCTGTCTGTCACTGTACCAGTACCATGCAGTTTTTATCACAATTGCTCTGTAGTACAGCTTGGGGCCAGGCATGGTGATTCCAGCAGAGGTACTTTTATTGTTGAGAATAGTTTTTGCTATCCTAGGATTTTTGTTATTTCAGATGAATTTGACAAGTGCCCTTTCTAACTCTGTGAAGAATTGAGTTGGAATTTTGATGGGGATTGCATTGAATCTGTAGATTGCTTTCGGCAAGATAGCCATTTTTACAATGTTGATCCTGCCAATCCATGAGCATGGGAGATCTTTCCATCTTCTGAGATCTTCTTTGACTTCTTTCTTCAGACATGAAATTCTTATCATACAGATCTTTCACTTCCTTAGTTAGAGTCACACCCAGGTATTTTATATTATTTGTGACTACTTTGAAGGGTGATGTTTTCTTAAGTTTTGTTTTGTTTTTAAAACAGGGTTTCTTTGTGTAGCTCTGGCTGTCCTGGAACTCACTTTGTAGACCAGGCTGGCCTCGACCTCAGAAATCTGCCTACCTCTGCCTCCCGAGTGCTGGGATTAAAGGCATGTGCCACCATGCGCAGCTGTTTCCCTAATTTCTTTCTCAGCCTATTTATTCATTGTGTAGAGAAAGGCCCCTGATTTGTTTGAGTTAATTTTATATCCAGCTACTACATTGAAGCTGTTTATCAGGTTTAGGAGTTCTCTGTTCAAATTTTTGGGTTACTTATATATACCATCATATCATCTGCAAATTGTGATATTTTTACTTCTTCCTTTCCACTTTGTATTCCTTTGATTTCCTTTTGTTGTCTAATTGCTCTGGCTAGAACTTCAAGTACTATATTGAATAGATAGAGAAAGAGTGGGCAGCCATGTCCAGTCTCTGATTTTAGTGGGATTGCTTCGAGTTTCTCTCCATTTAGTTTGATGTTGGCTACTGATTTGCTGTATATTGCTTTTACTGTATTTAGGTATGGGCCTTGAATTCCTAATCTTTTTTATCATGAAGTGGTGTTGGACTTTGTCCAATGCTTTCACAGCATCTAATGGGATGATCATGTAGTTTTTGTCTTTGAGTTTGTTTATATAGTGGATTACATTGATGGATTTTTATATATTGAGCCATCCTTGCATCCCTGGGGTGAAGCCTACTTGATCATGATGGATAATCATTTTGATGTGTTCTTGGATTCGGTTTGTGAGATTTTTATTTAGTATTTTTGCATCATTATTCATAAGGGAAATTGGTCTGAAGTTCTCTTTCTTTGTTGGGTCTTTGTGTTGGTTAGCTATCAGAGTAATTTTGGCTTCATAGAATGAATTGGATAGAGTACCTTCTGTTTCTCTTTTGCGGAATATTTTGAGGAGTATTGGAATTAGGTCTTCTCTGAAGGTCTGATAGAACTGTCCACTCAACCCATCTGGTCCTGAGCTTTTTTTGGTTGGGAGACTATTAATGACTTTTTCTATTTCTTTAGGGGATATGGGACTGTTTAGATTGTTAATCTGATCCTGATTTAACCTTGTTACCTGGTATCTGTCTAGAAAATTGTCCCTTTTATCCAGGTTTTCCAGTTTTCTTGACTATAGGCTTTTGTAGTAGGATCTGATGATTTTTTTGGATTTCCTCAGATTATGTTGTTATATCTCCCTTTTCATTTCTGATTTTGTTAATTAGGATGCTGTCCCTGGGCCTTCTAGTTAGTCTGGCTAGGGGTTTATCTATCTTGTTGATTTTCTCAAAGAACCAGCTCCTGGTTTGGTTGATTCTTTGTATAGATCTTTTTGTTTCCACTTGGTTGATTTCAGCCCTGAGTTTGATTATTTGCTGCCTTCTACTCCTCTCTGGTGAAATTGCTTCCTTTTGTTCTAGAGCTTTCCGGTGTGCTGTCAAGCTGCTAGTGTATGCTCACTCCAGCATCTTTATGGAGGCACTCAGAGGTATGAGTTTTCCTCTTAGGACTGCTTTCATTATGTCCTATATGTTTGGGTATGTTGTGGGTTCATTTTCTTTAAACTCTAAAAAGTCTTTATTTATTTCTGTCTTGACCAAGTTATCATTGAGTAGAGTGTTGTTCAGCTTCCAAGTGTTGTGAGTTTTCTATTTTTTATGTTGTTATTGAAGATCAGCCTTAGTGTGGTGATCTGATAGGATCCATGGAGTTATTTCAATATTTTTGTATCTGCTGAGGCGTGTTTGGTGACCAATATGTGGTCAATTTTGGTGAAGGTACCATGAGGTGCTGAGAAGGTATATCCTTTTGTTTTAAGATAAAAAATTCTATAGATATCTGTTAAATCCATTTGTTTCATAACTTCTGTTAGTTTCACTGTGTCTTCTTTTTTCATTTCTGTTTCCAGGATCTGTCCATTGATGAGAATGTGGTGTTGAAGTCTCCCACTATTATTGTGTGAGGTGTAATGTGTGCTTTGAGTTTTATCAAAGTTTCTTTAATGAATGTGAATGTCCTTGCATTTAGAGCATAGATGTTCAGAATTGAGAGTTCATCTTCATAAATTTTAACTTTGATGAATAAGACGTACCCCTCCTTATCATTTTTGGGAACTTTAGGTCGAACGTCGATTTTATTCACTATTAGAATGGCTACTCCTGCTTGTTTCTTGGGACTATTTGCTTGGAAATTTGTTTTTTTATCCTTTTCCTCTAAGGTAGTGTCTTTCTTTGTCCCTGAGATGGGTTTCCTGTATGCAGGAAAAAGTTGAGTCCTGTTTGTGTAACCAATCTGTTAGTCTGTGTCTTTTTATTGGAGATTTGAGTCTATTAATATTAAGAAATATTAAGGAAAAGTCGTTATTGCTTCCTGTTATTGTTGTTGTTAGAGTTGGGATTCTGTTCATGTGGCTATCTTCTTTAGGTTTGTTGAAAGATTACTTTCTTGCTTTTTCTTGAGCTTAGTTTCCCTCATTGTGTTGAAGTTTTCCCTTTATTATTCTTTGAAGGGCTGGGTTTGTGGAAAGATATTGTGTAAGTTTGGTTTTGTCATGGAATACCTTAGTTTCTCCATCTATAGTAATTGAGAGTTTTTCTGTGTATAGTATCCTCGGCTGGCCTTTGTGTTCTCTTATCGTCTGTATGACATCTGCCCAGGATCTTCTGGCTTTCATTGTCTCTGGTGAGAAATCTGGTGTAATTCTAATAGGTCTGCCTTCATATGTTACTTGACTTTTTTCACATACTGCTTTTTAATATTCTTTCTTTGTTTTGTGCATTTGGTGTTTTGATTATTATGTGATGGGAGGAATTCCTTTTATGGTCCAAACTATTGGGTGTTCTGTAGGCTTCTTGTATGTTCATGGGCATCTCTTTGTTTAGGTTGGGAAGTTTTGTTCTATTATTTTGTTGAAGATATTTACTGGCCCTTTAATTTGGAAACCTTCCTTTGCGTCTATACCTATTATTGTTTGGTTTGGTCTTCTCTTTGTGTCCTGGATTTTCTGGATGTTTTTGGTTAAGATCTTTTTGGTTTTCACATTTTCTTTGACTGTTGTGTCAATGTTTTCTACGGTATCTTCTGCACCTGAGATTCTCTCCTCTATATCTTGTATTCTGTTGTTTATGCTTGGATCATTGGCTCCCGTCTCCCCGCCCCCCCCCCCCCAGGTTTCCTATTTTCAGAGTTGTCTCCCTTTGTGATTTCTTTATTGTTTCTACTTCCATATTTATATCCTGGATTGTTTTGTTCAATTCTTTCACCTGATTGGATGTGTTCTCCTGTATTTCTTTAAGGAAATTATGAAGTGACTTTAGATCCATATCTTGCTTTTCCGGTGTGATTGTATATCCAGGGTTTGCTCTGTTGGGAGAGTTTGGTTCTGATGATGCCCAGTAACCTTGGTTTCTGTTGCTTCTGTTTTTATGTTTGCCCCTGTCCATCTGATTGTCTCAAGTGCTTTCTGCCCTCCATATATCTGATGGGAGCCTGTCCTTCCTGTAATCCCAGTTGATTTAGGACTCCTAAGAGTCCAGGTTTCTCTGTGATCCTGTGATTTCAGGATTCTGTGAACCTGAGATTCTGGGTGTGTCAAACTTCTTGGCAGTCAAGCTTCTTCTGAGATGCTGAGATCCTGGTGTGACCAAGCTGCTGGTATCCTGGAATCCTAGAATCTTAAGTTCCTGGGCATGTTACAGCGCCTGGAAGTGGTGTCTCCTCTGGGGATGGTGGGGTTGTATGCTGTGTTCAAATTCTTGGGTATACCAGCACTGACCAGAAGGAATCTGAGCCTCTGTTCAGGCAGGGCGCTTTTATCCTTGCTCCTGCTGTAATAGGCCCATCACGGTTGGTCTGGAACATATGTTGCATTCCACTTACCAGTGATCCTAAGATCTCTGACATGCTAGGGCACCTCCAGTGTGGAGAGTCCTCTGGTGACCGTATGACCATCTGGTGAGTTCATGCCCAATGTGCCCCCGAACAGGTGTCAAGCCCTGGGCCCTTGGTCAGGCAGGTTTCCTGTGTCCCTACTGCTGGCACAGGCCCATTATGATTGGTCACAAAAAGTCTTAAAAAGCAAATGCTACAGGTCCTAAAGCAGAGATCAGCCCACAAACAATGATAGTGTATGATTATGACAGTCTGCTAAGCCAATATATAGATAGCAAATTACAAAATTCACCCACACAAAACATTAACTGATAGAGATATAAATTTTAAATGACAATAAAGACTACAAAATCTATGTAAGTAAATCTACTATGACAGCTATTTTCAGAATAATTCAGTCACTGATGATTTATCCTTTATATCATCACATATTCTTTTTACTATCACAGGATGATTTTCACAAATATATCAAACTGTTAGCTGTAAAACATGTCTTAACAAATTAAAAACTAAAATAACAAGACACTAGACACTAAAAACATGAATGAAGAACGGCTCCCATCCCTCATCACCTTGCAGTTCTTCTCTGACATCTCTCCCCATTCCCCATGTCATCCCTGCTCTTCTGAGAAGGAGAGTGCCACACATGGGTACCAACATACACTGTCACATCTAAAACATCACAAAACCAAGAATAAACTAAACCTTGATGGCAAGAAGAAAGAAGGCAGAAAAGTCACAGCAGAAGCTAAAATAACAGTGAAAGAAGAGTGGGAACATTGAGATGAAAAAGAAAGTGACCAAAAATGAACCTGGACAGTTGAGAGAGAGAGAGAGAGAGAGAGAGAGAGAGAGAGAGAGAGAGAGAGAACCAAATAAATAAAATCATAAAATAACATTCAAAAAAGTATTTTAAACCAGATAGCACTGAAATGCACAGAAACACTAGAATATTTTCTAAATACCAGTTATTCAGAGCACATGGATGTAACAGGCAGTTCTCTAGACACATATAACCTATTAACATTGAACCAGAGGGTTATAAATAAACAGATCAATAGCAAGCATATGATGCCAGAGCATTGGGAAGAGACTCCTAAAACAGAAACTTGCAGACCTGATTATTTTACTACCAAATTCTTCCAGATGGTTAGAGAATCAACAGTGATGTTTTTGATTCTATTTTATAATACAGCATAGAGAAGAATTCTACTCTGAGAATCCCTACTACCAAAACTAGGCAAGGCCACAGTCACAAGAAAGCAAACTACAGAACAGTATTCCTACCACTAAAATAGGAAACCGTAGGGATGATTAATTTACTATCAAATTCTCTTATGAGACTGTTAAGGAATCAACCCTAATCTTTTGAGGTTACAACATAAAATAGGAGAGTAGAGTATTTTATTGTGAGAAGCTATTATTATAAATAGCCCTGCTTCCAAAACCAGGCAGTGACACAGTCAGAAGAAGGCAAACTATAGATATGTACTTTTGTCACAAAACTCCTCAATCAAATATTTGCAACCCAGTACAAAAGAGTTCTGTGAGTTTTCAAGATATGGTTGTCTGCACATGACCTGCAAAAATAGCACAAGTCAACATGCCACAATAAGTGGAGAAAAATACCACAGATCCCCACACATAGATGAGGAGTTATAGGCAGCTGATAGTTGTTGAAGGAGGGAGAAACAGTCTTCTCTCCTTCAGTGATGAGAGCCTAATTCTAAGTGGACAGTCTCTCTCTCTCTCTCTCTCTCTCTCTCTCTCTCTCTCTCTCTCTCTCTCTCTCTCTCTCAAACACACACACAGAGTAAACACTAATTTTGTTCAGTTTTGAACACACACATGTACATACATACACAGACGTACATATATAAAACAATAATTATGTAGAACAAGTAAGGAGTTCTAAATGGAGTGAAAATATTGAGGAGTTAGATTGAAAAGAAGGGATGGTAATCACTTAACAATAAACTCATAAACTCTCAAATAAAACAGAACAGACGGCATGACCAGCTTACAGTCATTCTAGAGACGCAGGAAGGTTTAATTTATTAAATCACTAAATGTAATACAGCACATAAAAAAATTAAAGGATAAAAATTTTACATTCTTCTTGATAAATAAAATAACCTGGAATAAAACTCTGCATACTTTTATGACAAAATATGAAGAAATTAGGCATTCAATGACCATATTCAATATAAGGAGAGTTACCCATAACTTATGTTTTGCATAAGAAGCAAAGACATTCTTGTGGGGAAAGAAACCTGGAATTGCTTTCTAAAGTATGAATATGACTGGGGCATCTACTCTCACTGTGTTTATTCAGTGTAATATTAGACATTATGAGGGAATGAGGCAAGAGAAAGAAATAAGATTAGTATTAATACTAAAGAATAATGCCAAATTGTACCTGTTTGCAGATGAAAGGATTCTATGTTTTGAAAACCTTAACCTTTCAGTTGATTCTTAGAACAAATTGCCAAGCTCGGTAAATTAACAGGATAAAATACTAGTAGCTTTTCTACACACCAATAATAAAATTTCTCAGAACAAACCCAAGTCTGACTTATCATTGTCTCAAAGAGAAAACATGATCAAAGAAAAAACACAAGGCCAAGGAAATAAAAGGCCTCACAAAGGAAATGATAAAACACAGAAGAAACAAGTTTAAGGCATGAGATTATTAGTAAGAATTCCCATTTTAAGATAGAAAGGATTAATGCTGATAAAATGACAGCACTACTAAAAACAATGTAATATTTAAGGTAGTCCCCATGAAATACCACCATGAACTTTCATAGAACTTGAAGAACAAAATTAATATTGACATAGGCACACCAAAGACTGAGAATTGCCAGAGAAATCTTGAAGAAGACAAACCTTATTTCAAAGAAAAGAAAAGAAAAGAAAAGAAAAGAAAAGAAAAGAAAAGAAAAGAGAAGAAGAAAAGAGAGGAGAGGAGAGGAGAGGAGAGGAGAGGAGAGGAGAGGAGAGGAGAGGAGAGGAGAGGAGAGGAGAGGAGAGGAGAGGAAAGGAAAGGAAAGGAAAGGAAAGGAAAGGAAAGGAAAGGAAAAGAAAGGAAAGAGAAGAAACCAAACCACACCACACCAAAACAAACCAAACCACAACAAAACCCAAAAAAGTAACAATGTAAATGAACTTAAAAAAAAAAAAAAAAGGAAGCATGGTATGGAAAGAGAAAGAGAAAAAACTGCCACAGCCACAGCACAGTGAACATGCTTGTCAAACCAGAAATAATCCTAATATTCTAATATTCAATTAAATCTGGAGCTAAATGACTCTTGACATATCTGCCAAAACATGTTAGAGACTGGAAAGTCCCATCAGGGAACGATGTGAGAACCAGATACCTGCATGTAGAACATTAAAATTAAATCTCAATGTTTAGCCTGTTCCAGATCAATTCAAAATAGATCAAAAATCTTTATGGAAGTCCTGAAAGTTTGAAACAGTTAGTGGACACATAGTGGTCATTTAAGAGGCCCACCAATGCACACTATGAAAATGAAGCTCTCATAAGAAGCCCTTTGAACACAACATGGGTGGAAGACATTTGAGAGGTGAGCCAGAAATAACAATTTTGTTTCATGCTGGGAATACATAGATCAGAAGTCACAGTAAGAGAGACAGAGTGCTTGAAATGAGTCTCGATCAATTGATCAATTAACCACATCCTGAAACTGCCCAATCCCTAAAGGTCAGCATTTCTTGTTCATGGTTGACTAAAAGAGGAAGTCCAGCTTGTTACTGTGGGACACAATAGGTGCTATTCATTGGCTATGCAAAAGGTTTGCCAGGGCATTGAGGAATACTAGTCTCTGCATTTCATTTAGCAGGAAGTTTAGCTTAAAGTAAAGGCAAATAGAATAACTGTTACGCAGAGTTCTCTGGCAAAAGATTTTTTACCTGAATCATGTGTGGGGTTAGCAAAACTCAAAGAACTTTTTAGAGCTTATCATTTTAGTCTGAATAGATTGTTTCATATGTGTGCTTTTTGTATGTTTATACAAGTTGTATATATATATATGTATGTTTGGGTATGCCATATGTGTATGGATTCAAGTGTGTACAGATGTGTATTCCTTTGTGTATGAGGGGAGGATGACAGAAGAGGACGTTAGGTTTTCTTTGTATTTGCATCACTACTTTCACTGAATCTGGAACTAGGATGTTGACCAGAAAGACCCTATGATCTTCTTTTTCTATCTTCCACCCCAATTTGGAGTAAAGAATGATGTCAAATTATATTAATAATTAATTAATCAATTAATATTGACATATTGACAAGACTCCTAAAAGCAATCTAATATGCCTGGAACACATGTGGCTATGCCTGGCTTTTTACATGAGTACTGAGATGAGTATTCAAGCCTGCATGCACGCACAGTAAGCACTAGTACATACTGAGTCACCTCCCCAGCACCAATGTGTGCATTTTTACAGTCATAGGCTTTATGAATGCAAAACCAATTCTGCAGTATTTATCTGAAATGAATACAATTTGAATATTTTGAACAATACATAACAATTACAATTCTCTATTATTAATATATGACCTTTAAAACAGCCAACAATTACAATGATCTATTATTAATATATGACCTTTAAAACAGCCAACAAGAGATTCTTTGTTCATATCCAGATTTTTGCCATACTCCATTCTTAATTTGATCTACAATCTGTGAAACAGTCATCTCATTTTGAGTAGTAATGACAGTTAGAAGATTAATGCTAATTAATTAATTGCACCTACTTTTAGACTATATAAAGATACATCTTTCATATAGATAGGAAACCTTGCCTTTGATTGTCCATCAGTACTGGATGGTAGGACCCCACTACTGAAGGAAGCACAGCTTAGGTGACAAATTCCAAATTAACAATGGTGGGAGAGAGCTGGAAGATTTCTCCATGCTCCTTAGAATTCAGTGTACTGAAAGTTGCTGTGTAGGCAACTGGCTGAGATAATTCAGTGATGATAGGTTCCAGCTTTAGACTTTTACATGCTACATCACACACTTGCTGGACAAGAGGTACTTGGCAATGATTGTAATGTGGTAATGAATTAATTTCTGTCTGGATCTGAAACTCCTTCCATAGAAGAGAATTCACGCTGAACATTTTGGTCAAAGGTGTAGGGACACCAAAAGTACTGTGGGCCAATCTTCAATTTTTGTTTTGGCTAAGTAGACATATTGTCAAACTGCTCATAGTTACTTATGCCCATGGCCAAGACTAGCTCAAACTTGATCAAAGTTGTTTCTTTTGCAATGAGTATCAGTGAACACAGATACTCATGGATGATGAAATTTTTGAGAACAAATAGAAACCAAATGCTGCACTTTAAACAGGACAACTATTTCACCTGTGCCAAGGAAGGGAATGTCATGAAGGAGAAGCAGGAAATACTTTAAGAACCAGAAAATAAGCAGAGGACCATGAAATGCTGTTTTATGTCCATGTTGTGACTGTGGTGCTCATAAACTCACAATTATGGTTGTCTGTGAAGGGTCTGCACAAGACACAAACATTGACACAGATGTGGAGGGGCTTATGGGGCTCCTCTCAATCAAAGGGATGAGTTAGGCTTGATAGGGCTGCTAAGGTTAGGGAAGTAATTGTTTTCAGAGATCTATCCACTAGTGAGTTTCCTATCAGCCAGTGGATAGTTTCAAATCCATGCCTATACAATTGGCATGGTGAAACACACACACACAAACACACACAAACACACACACATACGCATGCACACACACACACACATGCACACACACACATACACGCATGCACAGACACACACACTCATGCACACACACACCCACACACACATACACGGAGACATATATACAAATACTCTCACAGACACACATTCCATATACACACCCAAATATATATTCAGAATTTATGTACAATTTAAATAAAACATAAAGAATAAAGAATAATTAACAGTATTTACTTTTTAAAAGCCCATTTTAAACGAGTTTCATATGTAGACCTCCTTTTAGAGAATTGCCCCTAAGACTAAGAGAAAGAGAGGCAGTATACCTGATAAGAATTACATATAATCAGGGGACTGAAGAGACTCAAGGTAATGCTGAAATGTAGGCGTGGACATTGAAGCTTATTTTGTCATGAGCTTTAAACAATGGCTGTCTCTCAGCACATCAGGATGACAGTGTACTTTCTATAATGTATTATATGAATTATGCCCCTTTGGACAGAGCAGGATATGAGCACCTGACCACTACCCCTGGCCATAGAGGAATTTCCTGGGATACAATGATAAGCCAAGGCAAAATACAATGGGGTACTGATGCTTGGAGATAAATATCTGGGGTTACAGCGCGGTGCTTCAGATGTGGCACCTTGACAACTGTACAAGCCGCAGATGGAAAGGTCACTGATTCTGGATGTCAGGAGTTTCTCGTGAGAGCTGGCCAAGAGGGAATCATCTGACATACCTCACCTGAAAGGAAGTCAGAAGGTCCCCACTCAGGAAAGCTGTGCACTGTACTTGGAAGAAAGCGAAGCCACATTGCAAACACAATAAACATATGTGTAAAGAGACATTGTGGATTCCTCCAACATTCATCAACATTCCTACACCACAGGTCTTTAGTTCCAATCCCATTTCTATATGACTATCCTTTCTTCATTGAACTGAAGCATAATTTTTGGATGCTTTTATTTTGTGAAGCAAATTACAGCAGAACATTTGCTTAAATGCATTTTGTTAGGTGATGAAATTTCCTCTGCACAGCATTTACCATGAAAAACTTAAAAGGAAGAAAACTTAATTTTGAGTAACTTGTTCTGAGACTGCCCTTAGATTCTCTGATTCAACATCTATAATTATACAGACTATCCTGGCAGTGGAAGTATGTGGAGGAGGAGGCTGTTCAATTGATGGTGAAAAGTATACAAAGACAGGGAAGGAGAGAGGCTGGGGACAAGTTACCATGAGGATACAATCCTTTGAGTAGGTCACACTTCTGAAAATGTGACACAGATTCTCAGAAGAGCCATGCTTTATGGGAGTGAAAATTAGTGCATCAAGAAAAATCAGTTTAAAAACACAATACAACAACAACAACAACAACAATAAAACTTGTCTGACTGATTCAGACAGTGAAAGACTGAAAGAGCTGCAATAGCTAATTAAGTTTTGGGGGCTAGATGGAGGAAGGGAGCTCAGAAATTCAAAGAGCATATTGGGGTCTGACAGAGAAAGTGGTGGAAGCTGCTGTCAGAAGCATTCAGCTGTTAAGGGCTTCTGAGAAACACTCAGAATGAGGATCCTCAGCAAAAGCAGTCGTTGCTCTTCTCCAGGCTGGGGTGCCTCTCCAGCTCCCTGAAAGTGTCCTTTAACACAAATACTAAGAACACAAAAACTAAGTCTGTAAAATTAGTGTTTATGAAATAGAGAAAAATAGAATAGTCAGTTAAGCTGTAAACAGGGGTGGGTGAAACACACTTTCCCTGTGTCCTGTTTTGTCATAGGCCACATGAAAGGCAGTGCTCCAGAAGAGGTTGATTGCAAGAATGTCTTTGGTTTGGAGCCTTTTTTTTTATTTTATTTTTCAAATCAACACTTGTTAAAACAAGATTAGTTGGGGAAGAAGACACCTTGCATATCAGTTAAAGCAGGAGACAGAGCTCCAATATTCAAGAGAAAAAAGTCACATTTTTATCTTATATCAAATTTCCCAAGGTGCCTTTGAGGGGATCTGTAATTACTTGAGTTATAGATTCAGTAGGAAACCTTGGAAAACATAGCCTTTCAAGGGCATCTATCATTGTAGCTGAAGACTCGCCTACCATCCTTTCAGTGGGTGGGGTATCCCTTTCAGAGATTTCACTGTCTGCAAATAAGAGAAGCTCAGTTTCTTCGAACCCCTTTGAGCTCAAGATTCTACTCCTGTGCTGGTTTCCAATAGCTGTAACCTTCATTGCTCCTTAAGGATGCCCTTTCTTAGGCCTGGTGTTTCTCTTAGCTATCAAGTTATAATCTGTCTAGGGAAATATTCCTGGGATTAAGAGTAAGAGCTGGACTTGCACTCCGACTCTCTTATTGTGTCCCCTGGGCCTTTTCGGTTGTCTCTATTTTATCTCCAATGTTGCAAAGCTCAGAAGACAAATCAAAAGTTAAGTGCCTGAAGTTCCACTGTCTTTTCTCTAGAACAGACAAATTGATGATATAACTCCCCCCCCCCCCAGCAAAACTTACATTAGGAAAAAATTAATAACCTTTAAAATAAACACATCATTTTCAGACTGTATCTTACCTAAATATTTTTTCTTGACTTACTGGGGTCTTTATGACATAGTTAAGCTTGCTAGATTTTTTTGTTATATTTTCATTTTAGAATAATAGTTTAAGACAAAATCATAACATAAAAAAAATCCTTTCTTTTCAAAGAAGCTTTCCTTTTTCCCTGTAATATGTCTTTGATAAATTACATTTGATAAATTACAGGGGTGTGAGGTTCAAATGGCAGAATACATGTAGAGTTCAGGGACAACATGTAGGAAGCTGGTTATGTCCTTCTGAGTGGATTGCATTGATTGAACTCAGGATATTATGCTTGGCAGCAAGTGACTTTATCCACTGAACAATCTCAGCACACACACACAAACACATACATGCAGGAACGCATGCACAGATGCAGGCATGCACACACACATGCACTCATGCACATGCATACACACACACAGGCACATACACACAAACGTACACACACACACACACACACACACACACACACATTATTCTGAAAGTAGCCATGCTAAGAATAGTAATTTTTTATTGAAATCAGAACAAAAGAAGTAAAAATGAAAAGGGCCACAGATTTTGTCAATGAGTTCCTTTGAGGAATTCTAGGGGGTTAACTGAGTTTTCTGTTAGACTCAGAATGACAAACAATCACATGGAAATTGCTATCATGACTGTGCCATGCAAAATTACATGAATTACATTATTTTTATTAAAGCATAAATTTGAAAGTTTGCATCACTGTATGTTTGAAATGGAAGAAAATCCTACGAGTACAAAATGGAAACTGGAGTTTTTCCAAACTTAGTTAATAACTTCTCATGTATAAGAGATGAAAAACAGCAAAAAGTGGCCAGATAAGATAACTCAATTTTGTAACTTTAATTTTAAAAACACATCCAACCAGCCAGTTGAGTAACACAGAAGTAATTTCTTCCTTTCTTTTGGCTATTCTTTCTGATTTTATTGCAGTTTTAAATATTTTTCTCTTTAATTCATTTTTTTCTTCATAGAACGAGGCTCTCTCTCACCTCTCTTTGCCGGTGTGTGTGTGTCTGTGTGTGTGTGATGATCAAACTAAAATAGTGGTTTCTGTTCTCTGAGTGTCTGCGCACTAAGCTAGGGTCAGTAGGATTTTGAGCAAATAGTTTATTTTCAGGTGTTCTAGCCTATTCTCAGATCCTCTGTTCTTTCTGAACAGACCAGCAGGTCATCATGTAATAGGAATAGACCTTCCCTCATAAGAACAAAAACAAATGTTAAGATCTAAAATTTGATAGTAAAGAATGATTCCTCGAAGATTCTTTCTAGGATTTCCTGGCATTAGTGAATGTCCATGTTTAAAGGGGGAATTGTGGCTTTTGACTGGAGCTCCAGTGGTTCGCTTGAAGAGGAGTTGAGGCACAAGACTAGATAGATGATCAGAAGCCCTGCTTCTTGTATACTTCACTGGACGTGGTTAAATTCTTTTTTGTTTTTTTTGATTGTTTGTTTTTGTTTTTGTTTTTTTGAGACAGGGTTTCTCTGTGTAGCCTTGGCTGTGCTAGAACTCACTCTGTAGACTAGGCTGACCTCGAACTCAGAAATCCCATTGGGATACACATTGATTTTCACTTGGGAGTCAGGTTTAGGACATACAGAGGGTGTCTAGTATATAAAAAGTATTTCCATTTGTCTTATTTTATATAATACTACCTCCTGGTAGAAGGCCATGAAGGCTTGACTGTGAATAAGTCATTTCAGGAAAGCTTCCTTTATTACTATACAATAGTTATAGATTCAGGACTGTGTTATAGTGTAAGCTTATATCTTCTTAGGTTGAGTGCAAACATCCTCCTCATCCAGCCTGAAGCAGAACTGATCGAAGTCACAGTCTATTATGATTCTTTCTCTTTATGGTCTTGGAATCAAACTTACTCATAATTTTGAGGATGTGCCTGATGAGAGACGAATAAAATCAAAAGTGGGTTTTCTATGATCTTAAGGAGATAGACAAGAATTGGGAGGTAAATTGGGCAGATTTTCTGCAGATCTACAAAAATGTACTCTATATTGTAGTAATGCTATGTAGAAAAATTCATGAATTTATAGTTCCTATAGTTCCTTGTGTGGTGGTGAGATGTATACAGGTAAAGTGCAGGCTTTGAACCCCAGAAACACAGTGGGTGACTTATCTCCTGCAAGGAACAACAGGTGTTTGAACATATCCCTTGTTCCCCTGGGTCCTTGAGCAGCTACTGCTTCCTACAACCCCCAGCACAGAGGCATGGCTATCAGTAATCTAAGGCAAAACCCCATCCTCCTGGTATTCTGACTGGATTGGATCCCCACAATTACCTGGCAACAGCCAGGTAGGCCCAGACCACTATAACAGAAGCAGCTTTCCCCCTTCTACATCTCTTACTCTCTTGTTTTTACTCTCTTACTCTTGCTCATACCCTTGTGGGGCATTGGGCTATGCAAAGACAGTCGGGTTTCCAGTTGAGTTGAGAGCTGAACCCCAGGACCAGGTGGTGATAATTCACCTACATGGGACTGCAGATGATGGACCATGTCTCCTGGAACTCTGTCTCTTGTGGAAGTTACCACCCCCCTCAGCCCCCACAGGAGAAGGAGGTTAGCAGTCACATAGACAATGTCCCAAGCTTCTGACCTTCTGGCTGCACTCCTCCTCAGTTACCAAGCAACAGTAAGATAACAGCCTATACCATAAGAGGGGCTACTTGGCCCCACCTCACTCTCTTACTCTAACCTCTCCTCTCCTCTCCTCTCCTCTCCTCTCCTCTCCTCTCCTCTCCTCTCCTCTCCTCTCCTCTCCTCTCCTCTCCTCTCCTCCCCTCCCCTCCCCTCCCCTCTCCTCTCCTCCCCTCCCCTCCCCCTCCATTCCCTCCCTTTCCCTTCCCCCTCCACTCCCCTCCCCTCCCCTCCCCTCTCCTCTCCTCCCCTCTCCTTTTCTCTTCTCTCCTCTCCTCTTACTCTCTTATTCTCTCTCCCTCTTACTCTCTCTTTCTTACTCTCTAGCCTTTCTTCTCTCTCTCTCCCTTTCCCCATTCTCTCCTCTTGACCATGGCGCATCTCTCTCTCTCTCTCTCTCTCTCTCTCTCTCTCTCTCTCTCTCTCCCCCCTCTCTCTACCTTTCTCTTCCCCCCTGCCTTTCTATAACAAAGCTCTAAAACCATAGACTGTCTCTGTTCATCAAGGCCCACTGTGCTTACTCTTGCCTGCGTGGGAACCTCTCCCCCTCAGGCCTCTTTCCTGTAGCCCCGGGTCTACAGGGTGTCCCCCCTGGGGCCCCTGGTTGGGGGCTGCCCCTTGTCCCCCCCTGCTTAGTGGGGGTCAGTGGCTTAGATGCCCAGCCGGGGCCTAATGAAAAACCTCTGGCAGCCCTCCCATGCCCGCCTGCCCAGAGCACAGGAACTCTGACTGGACATGGGCTCCTTCCCTCCCCCTCTTTCCCCACACCCCCTCTGCCCTCTCTCCTATAACCCGAGAGCTACAGTGTGTCACCCTGGGGCCACCGAGTGGGGTCAGTGGCTTAGATGCCCACGTGGGGCCCAGTGGAAAGCATCTGGCAGCCCTCCCAGGTCTGCCTGCCCAGAGCATAGGAAGAAGTCTGGCTGGAAGTGGGCTATCCTCCCTTTCCCCTTCCTTCCCCTCTCCCCATTAGTTCCCACACACCCTCTCCCCATTCCCCCAACACCCACATGGCCATGGCTGGCCTCTTCTTTCCTACTCACCCCCTCTCTCTGCCTTTCTACAAAGACCTCAGATTGTGCATCCAAAACCCCAGAGTGCTGTCTGGCAGCTTCTCACAGCCTGAGGCCCTCTGGGTGAACAAAGGCAGTGCACAGTCAAACTTCCCATGTCCCACCTCTCAAAAGTTCTGGGCCAGACATGGGACCCCATTTTAACCCAAAGTTCCTCAAAATGATTCTATAGAATTCATGAATTTATACCTGTGGTGTTGGGTCTTTGGCTAAATGAAGGCTGCAATTAGGGCTCTGTAAATATGCATATATCATGTGCTCATTGCACTAAGGTAAAACAGAGATTTGAAATAGATTTGCTAGAAGGGAAAACATTCCTTCTGGGCTGGCTGTGAAACCTCTGTCTGATAACTGGGGTCATAAACTGGGAATGGACAATTTATTGTAGACCCAAGGACAGAAGATAAAATATTGAATGGATTCATTTCTACAAAATTTCAAAACTACTGAGACACTAGGCCTCTTGACAAAACCATACTAATATATGAAAATAAACTCTTAATGAGCCTGTGGATTATTAGTGACAGATAATATTTAACAAAATAACTAGTCTTAAACAAGGAAAATACCATATATATATATATATATATATATATATATATATATATATATAAAGAAAATAAGAACAGAAAAAAAACTAGTCTTACTATAAAGACATGTTAACACTAGTGTTGTGACTACTTAATCAATGGATGATTTGAATTTATTTTTTTATTTTGTGAACTTTTGAAAAAAGATGCGAAGATGTTCGTGTAATCATGTATTCTGAGAAAGTATAAGAACTATGAAAGACAACAATGAAAGAGCAGAGCAGAGACAGCAGGCAGGCTTCTTTGTATTATGAAGTGGGTTTTTTCGTACCAGCAGGCTTGTTCTTACTGGGAAGGTCAGGGCCTTCTTACAGACTGGGATTTCTTTCCTTCAGCAATAAAAAAGGTAGAAGCTTTTTCTTTTTCTGAGCAACAGGTTGGAAGGCTGAGGCTGATTTCTTCTCCAAAGTGAATGAGCTTTTTCTGCATCGGTGCTTGCTTAATGGAACTTGCTTATGGGAGTTTTGTTCCATCCACAAAATTTTACACACACACGCACACAAACACTTATGTAAGTATTGGTGTGTAGATATGTGTGTGTAAGTATGCATGAGTATTTGTGGAGTGATTGAGACAGATGGTTGATCCTAATAAAAATGAAAATACTGGTATGAATGTGTATATATCTATTCATTTTCTTGTGTAAACATGCATTTGTCTTTCTGTGAGCATGACTTTCTTTTCCTGGTGCACAAAGAGCTAATTTCTCCAAGCCTCCCTCTTCCTCTTGCCTGTCCAGAAAGAAGTGAGTCTCCAAAGTAGGGGAGAAAACAAGTATAACAATTACTCTTTATTTAATTCCTTGCTGTTGCCAGCAGGAATTGCCAAATATTTATCTGTCTATCTGTTTACACATATGTACACATAAAAGTCAAAGTAGACCAGAGCTTCTCATTGGGCATTCTAACTAGCCCCAGAAAATTAAGTTGTGCCTCATAAATAGCAATGACCCCATAAATTGCCCCTCCATATTGTCTGCTATCAGCATGACCCCAGTTTCCAGTGCTTACCCATATCTGATGCCTTTCCAGACAGAACTGGTGCTCTGACAGGTTCCTTGAATATTGTGGTCAGTTTGTAGATCTGCTTTGTTTCCAAAAACTCAGCATATGTGTTTGAGATAGATGATAGCTAATTTCATTTATTTTGCAAACTTACCTCCTAGATTTGAATCAACTAACAGTTGCACTTCCATTGGTTCATCCATAACCGTGTTACAGTGCCTGGAAGTGGTTTCTTCTTTAGTGACTGTGGGGCTGTCTACTGTCTTTTAAACCTAGGTATACCAGCACTGACCAAAATAATCCCAGCTCCTGCTCAGGAAGGGCTCCTGTGTCCTTGCTCTTGCTGTCACAGGCCTGTCATGATTGGTTTGGAATAGATGTTTTGTTCCATTCACCAGTGATCCTAAGATCCTGGGCTTGATAGGGCTCCTGCAGTGTGGAGACTCCTCTGGGGACCATGGGACTGTCTACTGAGTTTTTGCCCAAGGTGGCCCAGAGCTGTTGCTGACCAGAAGGGACCTGAGCAGGTTTCCTGCATCCCTGCTCCTGACACAGGTCCATTATAATTGGTCACAAACAGTCTTAAAAAGCAAATGCTGCAGGTCCTAAAGCAGAGATCTGCCCACAAACAATGGTAATGTATGATTTAGACAGTCTGCTAAGCCAATATATAGGTAGAAAATTAGAAAAATCATCCACACAAAACATTAATGGAGAAATATAAATTTTAAATAACAGCAAAGACTATTAAATCCATGTAAGTAAATCTACTATGACAGCTATCTTCAGATTAAATCAGTCAATGATGATAGAATACATATTCTTATTATTATCACAGGATGATTTTCACAAATATATCAAATTGTTAGCTGTAAAGCATGTCTTAACAAATTAAAAAAGTAAAATAACAAGACACTAGACACTTAAACCATGAATCAAGAACATCTTCCCTCCCTCATCACCTTGCAGTTCCTCTCTCACATCCCTCCTCATTTCACCTCTGCTCCTCTGAGGAAGAGAGTGCCACCCATGGGTACCAACATACACTGTCACACTTAAAACATCACAAAACCAAGAATTAACTAAGCCTTAATGACAGGAAGAAAGAAGGCAGAAAAGTCACAGCAGAAGGTAAAATAACAGTGAAAGAAGAGTGGAAACAATGAGATGAAAAAGAAACTGACCAAAAATGAACCTGGACAGTCTTGAGAGAGAGGAGAGAGAGAGAGAGAGAGAGAGAGAGAGAGAGAGAGAGAGAGAGAGAGAGAGAGAGAGAGAGAGGAGAGAGAGAGAATCAAATAAGTAAAAATCATAAAATAACATACAAAAATATTTTAAAGCAAATAGCACTGAAATGTACAGAAACACTAGTATATTTTCTATATACCAATTCTTCAGAGCACATGGATGCAATGGGCAGTTTTCTAAATACATATAACCTATTACAATTGAACCACAGTGTTATAAATAAACAGATCAATAGCGAGCATATGATGCCAGAGCATTAGGAAGAGACTCCTAAAACAGAAATTTGCAGACCTGATTATTTTACTACCAAATTGTTCCAGACGGTTAGAGAATCAACAGTGATGTTTTTGATGCTATTTTATAATACAGCATAGAGAAGAATTCTACTCTGAGAATCCCTACTACCAAGATCAGGCAAGGACACAGTCACAAGAAAGCAAACTACAGAACAGTATTCCTGATACTAAAATCGGAAAACCATAGGGCTCATTAATTTACTGTCAAATTCTCTTATCAGACTGTTAAGGAATCAACACTAATCTTTTGAGGCTAGAACATAAACCAAGAAAGAGGGGTATTTTATTGTGAGAAGCTATTATTGCCCTACTCCCAAAACCAGGCAATGACAGTCACAAGAAGGCAAACTATAGATATGTACTTGTGGCACAAAACCCCTCAATCAAATATTTACACACCAGTACAAAAGAGTTCTGTGAGTTCTCAAGATATGGTTGCCTGCACATGACCTGCAAAAATAGCACCAGTAAATAAGCCATAATAGGTGGAGGAAAATGTCACAGGGTCACACACATAGATGAGGAGATGAGGAGCCATAGGCAACTGGTAGTTGTTGAAGGAGGGAGAAACAGTCTTCTCTCTTTTAGGAATGAGATAATAATCCTAAGTGGACAGTCTCTCTCTCTCTCTCTCTCTCTCTCTCTCTCTCTCTCTCTCTCTCTCTCTCTCACACACACACACACACACACACACAGAGTCAACACTAACTGTGTAATTGTGTTCAGTTTTGAACACACACCCATGCACATACATACACAGACTTACATATATAAATCAATAATTATATAGAACAAGTAAGGAGTTCTAAATGGAGTGAAAATATTGAGGTGTTAGAGTGAAAAGAAGGGATGGCAATCAATTAACCATAAACTCATAAACTCTCAAATAAAACAGAACAGAAGTCATGACCAGCTTACAGTCATTCTAGAGATGCAAGACAGGTTTAATTTATTAAATCAGTAAATGTAATACAGCACATAGAAAAAATAAAGGGTAAAAATTTTACAGTCTACTCAGTAAATAAAATAACCTGGAATAAAACTCTGCATCCTTTTATAACAAAACATGAAGAAATTAGGCATTCTGTGACCATATTCAATATCAGGAGAGGTACCCATATGAAAAGCCCACAAGCAAAGACATTCTTGTGGGGAAGAAAAAAAACCTGGAATTACCTTCTAAAGTATGAATAAGTCTGGGGCATCTACTCTCACCATGTCTATTCAATGTAATATTAGACATTATGAGGGAATGAGGCAAAAGAAAGTAATAAAATTAGTACTAATAGTAAAGAATGATGCCAAATTGTACCTGTTTGCATATGAAATGATTCTATGTGTTGAAAACCTTAACATTCCAGTTGATTCTTAGAACTAACTACCAAGCTCAGTAAGATAAAATACTAATAGCTTTTCTACTCTCCAATAATAAATTTGCTCAGAACAAACCCAAGTAAATAGTCTGACTTATCATTGTCTCAAAGAGAAACCATGATCAAAGAAAAAAACACAAGACCAAGGAAATAAAAGGCCTCACAAAGGAAATGATAAAACACAGAAGAAACAAGTTTAAGGTATGAGATTATTAGTAAGAATTCCCATTTTAAGATAGGATTAATGTTGATAAAATGACAGCATTACTAAAAACACTGTAATATTCAAGGTGGTCCCCATGAAGTACCACCAACATCTTTCATAAAACTTGAAGAACAAAATTAATATTGACATAGGCACACAGAAGACTGAGAATTGCCAGAGAAATCTTGAAAAAGACAAAAAATCCTGGAGGCATCACAGTACCTTATTTCAAAGAAAAGAAGAGGAGAGGAGAGGAGAGGAGAGGAGAGGAGAGGAGAGGAGAGGAGAGGAGAGGAGAGGAAAGGAAAGGAAAGGAAAGGAAAGGAAAGGAAAGGAAAGGAAAGGAAAGGAAAGGAAAGGAAAGGAAAGGAAAGGAAAGGAAAGGAAAAATAAGAAATCAAACCAAAGTACACCAAACCAAACCAATCCACTACAACCCCCCCACCAAAAAAAAAAAAAAAAAAAAAAAAAAAAGGTAATGTGAATGAACTGAAAAAAAAAAAGGGAAGCATGGTATGGAAAGAAAAAGAAAAAAAGTGCCACAGCCACAGCACAGTGAACGTGCTTGACAAACCAGAAATAATCCTAATATTCTAATATTCTATTAAATCTGGAGCTAAATGACTCTTGAAATAGCTTCCAAAATATGTTAGAGACGACACTCCCATCACGGAACGATGTTGTGAGAACCAGATATCTGCATGTAGAACATTAAAATCAAATCTCAATGTTTAGCCTGTACCAGATCAATTCAAAATAGATGGAAAATCTTAACATTCAGTCCTGAAAGTTTGAACCAGTTAGTGGACACATAGTGGTAATTTAAGAGGCCCACTCATGCACACTATGAAAATGAGAGCTCTCATAAGAAGCCCTTTGAACATGACATGGGTGGAAGATATTTGAGAGGTGAGCCAGAAATAACAATTTTGTTTCATGCTGGGAATACATAGATCAGAAGTCACAGGAAGAGACACAGAGTGCCTGAAATGAGTCTCGATCAATTAACCACATCCTGAAACTGCCCAATCCCTAAAGGTCAGCATTTCTTGTTCATGGTTGACTAAAAGAGGAAGTCCAGCTTGTTCCTGTGGGACAGAATAGGTGCTATTCATTGGCTATGCAAAAGGTTTGCAAGGGCATTGAGGAATCTTCGTCTCTGCATTTCATTGAACTGGAAGTTTAGCTTAAAATAAAGGCAAATAGAATAACTGTTACCCAGAGTTCTCCGGCAAAAGATTATTTTTCCGGAATCATGTGTGGAGTTAGCAAAACTCAAAGAACTTTTTAGATCTTATTGTTTTATCCTGTATAGATCATTTCATATGTATGCATTTTTGTATGTTTATACAAGTTGTGTATATATGTATGTTTGGGTATGCTATAAGTATGTGTGGTGTATGCATTCAAGTATGTACAGATGTGAATTCCTTTGTGTATGAGGGGAGGAGGATAGAGGAGAACGTTAGATTTTCTGTGCATTTACAACGTGATTTTCATTGAATCTGCAACTAGCATGTTGGCCATGCTATGATCTTCTTTATCTATCCTCCACCCCAATTTGGAGTAAAGAATGATGTCAAATTATATTAATAATTAATTAATCAATTGATATATTGAAAAGACTACTAAAAGCAATCTAAATGACTGGCATACATTGGGCTATGCCTGGCTTTTTACATGAGCACTGAGATGAGTATTCAAGCTTGCATGCACGCACAGTAAGCACTAGTACATATTGAGCCACCTCCCCAGCACCACTGTGTGCATTTTTATAGTCATATACTTTATGAATGCAAAACCAATTCTGCAGTATTTATATGAAATAAGTACAATCTGCAGATATTTTATTTTGTGAATATTTTGAACAATACATAACAATTCTCTATTATTAATATATGACCTTTAAAACAGCCAACAAGAGATTCTTTGTTCATATCCAAATTTTTGCCATACTCCATTCTTAATTTGATCTACAATCTGTGAAACAGTCATCTCATTTTGAGTAGTAATGACAGTTAGAAGATTAATGCTAATTAATTAATTGCACCTACTTTTAGACTATATAAAGATACATCTTTCATATAGATAGGAAACCTTGCCTTTGATTGTCCATCAGTACTGGATGGTAGGACCCCACTACTGAAGGAAGCACAGCTTAGGTGGCAAATTACAAATTAACCATGGTGGGAGAGAGCTGGAAGATTTCTCCATGCTCCTTAGAATTCAGTGTACTGAAAGTTGCTGTGTAGGCAACTGGCTGAGATAATTCAGTGATGATAGGTTCCAGCTTTAGACTTTTACATGCTACATCACACACTTGCTGGACAAGAGGTACTTGGCAATGATTGTAATGTGGTAATGAATTAATTTCTGCCTGGATCTGAGACTCCTTCCATAGAAGAGAATTCACGCTGAACATTTTGGTCAAAGGTGTAGGGACACCAAAAGTACTGTGGGCCAATCTTCAATTTTTGTTTTGGCTAAGTAAACATATTGTCAAACTGTTCATAGTTACTTATGCCCATGGCCAAGACTAGCTCAAACTTGGTCAAAATATTTTCTTTTGCAATGAGTATCAGTGAACACAGATACTCATGGATGATGAAATGTTTGAGAACAAATAGAAACCAAATGCTGCACTTTAAACAGGACAACTATATCACCTCTGCCAAGGAAGGGAATGTCATGGACAAGAAGCAGGAAATACTTTAAGAGCCAGAAAATAAGCAGAGGACCATGAAACGCTGTTTTATGTCCATGTTGTGACTGTGGTGCTCATAAAGTCACAATTATGGTTGTCTATGAAGGGTCTGCACAAGACACAAACTTTGACACAGATGTGGAGGGGCTTATGGGGCTCCTCTCAACCAAAGAGATGAGTTAGGTTTGATAGGTCTGCTAAGGTTAGGGAAGTAATTGTTTTCAGAGATCTATCCACTGGTGAGTTTCCCATCTTTCAGTGGATGGTTTTAAACCCATGCCTATACAATTTTTCTGGTGATACACACACATGCACACACACACAAACACACATATACATACACACAGAGACAAATACAAAACATGGGATGGGGACTTAGTGGGTAGGGAAAGAAGTGGGAGCTGGTAGAGGATCAGAAAAGATGACCAAACAGCTACACACACACACACACACACACACACACACGTGCATACACATACAGAGAGACATATAGACAAACACTCACAGACATACATTCAGAATTTATGTACAATTTAAATAAAACATAAAGAATAAAGAATAATTAACAGTATATTCTTTTTAAAAGCCCATTTTAAATGAGTTTCACATGTAGCACTCCTTTTAGTGGGTTTCCCCAAATACTAAGAGAAACAGAGACAGTGTAGCTGATAAGAATTACTTATAATCAGGGGACTGAAGAGACTCAAGGTAATGCCGAAATGTAGGACAGTGAAACATTTTTTTTTTTTATCATGACCTTTAAACAATGAACACTACCCCTGGCCATACAAAAATTTCCTGGGATACAATGATAAGCCAAGGCAAAATACAATGGGACACTGATGCTTGGAGATAAATATCTGGGGTTACTGCGCGGTGCTTCAAATGTGGCACCTTGACAATTGTACAAGCCGCAGATGGAAAGGTCACTGATTCTGGATGTCAGGAGTTTCTCGTGAGAGCTGGCCAAGAGGGAATCATCTGACATACCGTCTCACCTGAAAGGAAGTCAGAAGGTCCCCACTCAGGAAAGCTGTGCACTGTACTTGGAAGAAAGCGAAGCCACATGGCAAACAATAACATATGTGTAAAGAGACATTGTGGATTCCTCCAACACTCATCAACATTCCTACACCACAGGTCTTTAGTTCCAATCTCATTTCTATATGACTATCCTTTCTTCATTGAACTGAAGCATAATTTTTGGATGCTTTTATTTTGTGAAGCAAATTACAGCAGAACATTTGCTTAAATGCATTTTGTTAGGTGATGAAATTTCCTCTGCACAGCATTTACCATGAACAACTTAAAGGGAAGAAAACTTAATTTTGAGTAACTTGATTTGAGACTGCGCTTAGATTCTCTGATTCAACATCTATAATTATACAGACTATCCTGGCAGTGGAAGTATGTGGAGGAGGAGGCTGTTCAATTGATGGTGAAAAGTATACAAAGACAGGGAAGGAGAGAGGCTGGGGACAAGTTAACATGAGGATAGAATCCTTTGAGTAGGTCACACTTCTGAAATTGTGACACAGATTCTCAGAAGAGCCATGCTTTATGGGAGTGAAAATTAGTGCATCAAGAAAAATCAGTTTAAAAACACAATACAACAACAACAACAACAACAAAACTTGTCTGACTGATTCAGACAGTGAAAGACTGAAAGAGCTGCAATAGCTAATTAGGTTTGGGGGGCTAGATGGGGGAAGGGAGCTCAGAAATTCAAAGAGCATATTGGGGTCTGACAGAGAAAGTGGTGGAAGCTGCTGTCAGAAGCATTGAAATGTTAACAGGGCTTCTTAGAAACACTCAGAGTGGGCTGGTGAGATGGCTCAGTGGGTAAGAGCACCCAACTGCTCTTCCAAAGGTCCAGAGTTCAAATCCCAGCAACCACATGGTGGCTCACAACCATCCATAACAAGATCTGATTCCCTCTTCTGGTGTGTCTGAAGACAGCTACAGTGTACTTACATATGATAATAAATAAATCTTAAAAAAAAAAAAAAACACTCATAGTGAGGATCCTCAGCAAAAGCAGTCATTGCTCTTCTCCAGGCTGGGGTGCCTCTCCAGCTCCCTGAAACTGTCCTTTAACACAAATACTAAGAACACAAAAACTAAGACTGTAAAATTGGCGTTTATGAAATAGAGAAAAATAGAATAGTCAGTTAAGCTGTAAACAGGGGTGGGGTGAAACACACTCTCCCAGTGTCCTGCTTTGTCATAGGCCACATGAAAGGCAGTGCTCCAGAAGAGGTTGATTGCAAGAATGTTTTTGGTTTGGAGCCTTTTTTTTTTATTTTTCAAATCATCACTTGTTAAAACAAGATTAGTTAGGGAAGACACCTTGGAGATCAGTTAAAGCAGGAGACAGAGCTCCAATATTCAAGAGAAAAAAGTCACATTTTTATCTTATATCAAATTTCCCAAGGTGCCTTTGAGGGGATCTGTAATTACTTGAGTTATAGATTCAGTAGGAAACCTTGGAAAACACAACCTTTCAAGGGCATCTATCATTGTAGCTGAAGACTCGCCTACCATCCTTTCAGTGGGTGGGGTATCTCTTTCAAAGTTTTCACTGTCTGCAAATAAGAGAAGCTCAGTTTCTTCAAACCCCTCTGAGTTCAAGATTCTACTCCTGTGCTGGTTTCCAATAGCTGTAACCATCATTGCTCCTTAAGGATGCCCTTTCTCAGGCCTGGTGTTTCTCTTAGCTATCAAGTTATAATCTGCCTAGGGAAATATTCCTGGGATTAAGAGTAAGAGCTGGACTTGCACTCCGACTCTCTTATTGTGTCCCCTGGGCCTTTTCGGTTGTCTCTATTTTATCTCCAATGTTGCAAAACTCAGAAGACAAATCAAAAGTTAAGTGCCTGACGTCCCACTGTCTTTTCTCTAGAACTGACAAATCGATGATATAACTCCCCCCCCCCCAGCAAAACTTACATTAGGAAAAAATTAATATCCTTTAAAATAAACACATCATTTTCAGACTGTATCTTACTTAAATATTTTTCTTGATTTACTTGGGTCTTTATGATATAGTTAAGCTTGCTAGATTTTTTGTTATATTTTCACTTTAGAATAATAGTTTAGGACAAAATCATAACATAAAAAATCCTTTGATAAATTACAGGGGTGTGTGGTTCAAATGCCAGGATACATGTAGAGTTCAGGGACAGCATGTAGGGAGCTGGTTCTGTCCTCCTGAGTGGATTGCATTGATTGAATTCAGGTCATTAGACTTGGCAGCAGGTGACTTTATCCACTGAGCAATCTCAGCACACACACACACACACACACACACTCACACACACACATATGCAGTCATGCATGCATGCACTCATGCACACATACAGAGGCACATACACACAAACATACACATATAAACACATATGCACACACACAGGCACACACACACTTTCAAGATAATTTCTAGATTCTCTCTACATTGTGCTGGTCTGTCCTGGAAATCTCTATATAAACCAAGTTGTCTTTAAACTTACAGAGATCCCCCTGACTCTGCCTCCCAATTGATGAGATTAAAGGCATTCACTACTATACTGGGAGTAAAATACATATTTTATAACAACTTTCTGTGAAATTTTTAATAGGTGGTTATGGTCTGCAACATTATAGGAGGAACAATAATATGAACTAACCAGTACCCCCAGAGCTTGTGTCTCTAGTGTCATATGTAGCAGAAGATGGCCTAGTTGGCCATCTTTGGGAAGAGAGGCCCCTTGGTATTGCAAACTTTATATGCCCCAGTACAGGGGAACGCCAGGGCCAAGAAGTGGAAGTGGGTGGGTAGGAGATTGGAGTGGGATGGTGTGGGGGACTTTTGGGATAGCATTGGAAATGTAAATGAAGAAAATACCTAATAAAAGATTAAAAAAAATTTGCTCTTCCCTGATAGTAATGAAATAAGGGTGTTCCAATGAAAACACTGGAAGTGTATCTGAAACACAGGCAAAATCTTATGATCCTGAAGAAATGCCTATTATCTCCTCAGTTAAAGGCAGGGCAGAAGTCTGTATCACTGCCCTCGTTTTCTGTTTTCTTCATCTCTTCACTAAAACACAGCTACAATTCCTTGTTCTAGTCCTTCAACTCCAGGAACTTGAGAGTGTAGCAGGATGAATGAAGGTGAGTACTCATGAGAACCAGACGATTCCCTGGAATAATTTGCTTGCTGAGAACCAGTCTACATGCTCAAGCAATAAGGATTTGGATCATCTTGCAGAACAAGAACTAAGATGGTGTTAAAATATAGCAATTTGAGTTAAGACTTTCCCAACTACATATACCTCTTGTCTTAGCATCTTTCACTTGAACGTAAAATCCATGTAATTACCCTAATGTTGGAGCTGTGGCTGTCATTTCTCTATTTGCTTCTCCAACATGACCACATTAAGGAATATGATTCAATTATACTATCAACTAAAAGGAATTAAATAAAAGCATAATATTACTTGCAATCCAATTTGTTAGCATGTAAACAAAAGTATGACTATGTACAACATACTTAGCCACATACAGCTATACACACAGATTTGAAAAACAAATATTATCTGTATCCACCATTTGCCAGTTTTTAGGTTGGATTATTTATCCAGTCATTTCTATCATTGTCCTTAAACAACCCTAATCATAAATATCTCCTACCAGAGATATCACTTGTAAAGAAGCAAAGTAGAAAACTCAGAGCTCAAGGACATGGAACCTAATGTGGGAATGGATAAGGGTATAAGGTACTATGTAGAAAGCTGTGGCTTGGTTTCAGAATGCTCACATTTTCCTTTCAACCAAAGATAAGAAGCTTAAAATGTCTGGTTTTTTTTAAAGAAGAGAGTGCACAAATCAGAAGGCAAGATTTCTCATCTATTAATGTCAGAAATGTAAATTAAAACCACTTTGAATTTTACACACACACACACACACACACACACACACACACACACACACACACACATATGCTCATGCTATTCTGAAAGTAGCCATGCTAAGAACAGTAATTTCTATTGAAATCAGAACAAAAAAAGTAAAAATGAAAAGGGCCACAGATTTTGTCAATGAGTTTCTTGGAGGAATTCTAGGGGGTTGACTGAGTTTTCTGTTAGACTCAGAATGACAAACAGTCACATGGAAATTGTTATCATGACTGTGCCATGCAAAATTACATGAATTACATTATTTTTATTAAAAAATAAAATTGAAAGTTTGTATCACTGTATATTTGAAATGGAAGAAAATCCTATGACTACAAAATGGAATCTGGAGGTTTTGCAAATTTAGTTAATAACTTCTCATGTATAAGAGATGAAATAGACCTTTCTGTTGGCAGTGCCAGCCCTGTGCCATCTTAGACACAAACTAGGTGGAGGGTCCCAAGGTCGCCACAGGACTCTCCACGCTGCAGGTACCCGAGCACACACAGGATCTCGAGTTCACTGGTGAGTGGAATGAAAAAATCTGTTCCAAAAAACTCGGAGGGTCTTGTGCCAGCAGGAACAGGGACAAAGGAAACCCTCCCAACCAGTAGCTGGGATTCCTTCTGGTGGCTCCAGCCCTGTGCCATCTTGGGCACAAACTCAGCAGGCCCTAGCACACTCAGGATCTTGGGATCACTGAGACCAGTCTACACAGGAGAGCACGTGGGTGGCAGAAGCAGCAAAACTTCTTGGACAGGGTCCCTTCAGACCTTCATCTTCAGCTAGGATGTAGAGCTGAAACCCAGACCCCTGGGCACCTTCCTCATCAAAGGAGAGTCTGTCTCCAGGAAGGGCTCTGACCCCAGGACTCAGGAGGTGGATCTGAGCTCCAGACTTCTCTGCACCTTCCCTGCAAGAGGAGAGCTTGCCTGCAGAGAGGCTCTGACCACTAGGACTCAGGAGGGAGTTAACTCCCAAGAGGCTAACAGAATCACAGGAGGAACAAGCTCTTGCCAGAGACAGCTAGAACATCTAACACCAGAGATTGCTAGATGGTGAAAGGGAACACAAGAATCTTACTAACAGAAACCAAGACCATCATCAGAACCCAGAACACCCACCACAGTGAGTCCTGGATACCCCAACACATCTGAAAAGCAAGAAAAATGGGCCAAGCTGAAACTGCTTAAGAATGATGGCAGCCTTTCTCCACTCCTGTCTCTAGCTGCATATGTAGCAGAAGATGGCCTAGTTGGCCATCATTGGGAAGAGAGGCCCCTTGGTATTGCAAACTTTATATGCCCCAATACAGGGGAATGCCAGGGCCAAAAAGTGGGAGTGGGTGGGTAGGGGAGCAGGGGGGGAGGGAGGGTATAGGGAACTTTTAAGATAGCATTTGAAATGTAAATTAAGAAAATATCTAATAAAAAAAGAGAAAAGAAAAAGAACAATGGCAGCCTGGCACTGAGGAAGAATATGAAGACTCCAGTGGAAATGTGAACGAGAAGATACAAGAGGATCTGAAAAAACAAGGGCTGCTCTGGTACTTGGTCATGCCTGGGCTTCCCTGAGAAGCCTGGGGAAAGTTTTCCCAACCAAATGTTCTTAAAGACTTTTTTGCTATGCAGTATCTACCTTGTAGAAACCTCGCAGATGTGTGGGGGAAAAAAAGACTCCCTGGAGTCTTAGAAGCTCACCCATATTTGTAATTAAGATGATTGCTACAGTAATAAAAGTTAAAAACAACTGTGAGGGGCCAAGAGTGGCTATTGAACAATATAGAATGATACAGTACTGTTTAGACTATCTGCTTCACCTTGTAAAATTTACATTCCATCTATTAGAGCTCAAGGATGCTCTCACAGCATATTACCTAATATTTTGGAATTCTAATATGAACACCTGTATTTGTTATGAACTTGATTCTATCTTTTAATTTTATATTAGGTCAGTATACCTGTGGTTCACACTACATATTTGTTTGAATTATTGATACTGTAGATCTCGACTTAGAATTAGAGGCAGAAATCTATTGACATTATCTCTAAATCAAATCAAAAGAAAACAAAACAAAAAATTTGCCTATGTCCCTTTATGCTTAGCAATAAATATAAGTATCATCTTGGAAAACAGTTATGAAGAATTGGAGGTAATCACATTTATGTTTTTATTTAACACTATGAATATTTGGGTGTTATCCTTCGGTTTAATTGGGCAATCACATTTGTATACAAAATATGGGGAAAATACCCAACATATCTATGTGTAGATGTGAACAAGTGTGACAAAAAGAGACACAGGAAATGTGAAGGAATAAGTGCAAACTCTCCCTCTGCATATCATTAGCCATCAGTCATCTGCAGACCTAAGTTATTTGATGCTTTTAGAGGAGAATATATTCAATCTTTATTACTATTATTAATTCATCATTATTATTAATTCATTGTAGTCATTACCATAGTCATCATAATTACTATTAAAAGAAACAATGGCTCTAGACTATGGAATTGACAAATACTTCTAGATAAGCTCCCAGCAGTATGGGATCGAAACGCAAAAATAGATTAATGAAATTTCATAAAATTAAGACAGTTTTGAAGAGCAAAGGAAGAAAACTTGAAAAGAGGCAAATTAGAGAATAGAACATCTTGGTGTATCATCCATTCCGAAAGGGTTGATATCTGGATTATATTGGAACTCCAAAAATCAATAGTAAAACAATACCATATGTGAAAATAGGTCTTGCAGATGTGAGCGGGCTAAAGGCAAAAGTGTTGAACATCATTAATAATGAAGATATTCATAATGAAAACAAAATTAAGATATTACTATTCTTAGTAAGAATAGGTTTTACAAGAAATACAGAAGTTTCTCAGAAAATTAAGAATAGAACTTCCATATGGTCCAATAATCCACTAGTGTGTACATAAAAAGTGACAGTCTGTCAGAGACCTTTCTCTTCATATGTTTATGGTGACACTATTATTAACACCTGAGAAGTGAAAACACCCTAAATGTCCATTAATTGGTGAATGGATAAAGACCATGCAGTAATCATACACAGTGGAATGCTAGTAGGTAGGAAAAAAAAAAAAGAAACCTTGTAACTTGTCACAAGTTGATTTGGGTAATGCTTAATGAGTTCCAGGACAGCCAGGCTCAAAAAAACAAAAACAAAAACAAAAACCAACCAACCAAACAAAAAGAATCACATATCAGATGACAGAGCAAGTCATCTAGGATAGGCAGAAAGTCACGGTTAGGTAATAATAAAAGAGCTTTTGTCCTTGTTTAACTTTACAGTCTAGTCTACTGATAATGTCCAGTCCGTATAAGAGCAGGATATGGACATGTACATTTGCTCAACTGCATTATTTCATTGCTGTTCTTCCTCTTCTCCTGTCCTGAGTGCTGGAAATCACACAGCAGGCTTCAAGCACACTAGGTGGATGGGTATAGCACCAGATAACTGTGTAACCCCAGTGTCACTGGTTCCCTTAAGATTTTAAGAATAAAAATGTAAGAAAATTACATTTATTTCTAATCAAGTAATTCAGGGATTATTCATGGTTCTAGAGTTGTATGGCCTTAAGTATTATCTTTGCATTCTGTAATCCTTAAAACTAGTGCTGTGGGTTTAAATATCAATAATGAATTTTGGCCATTGTGTGTATTACAAATGTCACAATATGGAAGAAAATAAAAGACCTATGTACTTTATTTAAGGACATAATCAAGAAGTTTTAAGTCTTTTTAAGTTCTAAGTGTTGAAACTTATTTACATAGTATTATTATTTTATATTTATTTTTATTACTATAAAATTATTTTGGCAAGGGAAAGTATAAATCCAGAAACTTAGGTTATTAGATAACATTCTGAGAAAAAATGAATAAATGCTGAGAATTAATTAGCTGACTATATTTTTTAACAATATGGCTTTATTAAATTGGGATAATTTGATATACTTAAATTATTTTATTTGGAACAGAGAGGTGTACCATAACTGTGTCACATTTATTTTTTTAGTATACCTCTTAACATTACTATAAATGTCAGTATTTTCACATTGAATTATTCAATATTTTTCATGAATTATGGAAAGACATTTTTATGAAGGGGAAGCTTCTTAATCTAATGCCATAGATAATGCAATTTATAATTACAATGTACACTGTAAAAGTCCTAGAACAATTTCTTCATTGACAAATAGCAGTATCCAATATCTGAAAAGATTTACCTTTTATTCAGTATCTGATACACTGTACTGTTGATAGAAAGGTGACAGAACTTCATTATCTTTAATACCAATCACCAAGATACACATTTCTTCTTCATTGGCATTCTGTCTTGAAAATAGAACAACTCACTTATAAAGAGAAAAGAAATCCTGGCTTCTTCCTTCCTTCTCCAATAAAGCCTAGATACACTCCTGGCTTCCAGTTTTGCACCATGGCAGTCCTGGCTTCCTGGGTCTGGGAACTGGCTGGCTGCTTCTCTACAGCAGTAGCAGAGGTTTCTAATATCTTAGCTCCATATCCTACTTTATGGGAAGACAGCCCTGAGCAGTTGAGTGTCTAAAGGATGGAGCATGGGAAGTACATAGCTAATCCGTGGGTACTCAATGATAGAATGGGGGATGTACAGAATCTTACTGAAATAGACATATATTTTGTAATATATGATCCAGAAAATAGCCAAAATCTTCTGTGGGGATTGCCTCTGCAGTTTGGATGGTGGTATCAAACAGGCAATAAAGGCACTTATTCTCCTGTATACCAATCCCGATGTATTAGGAAAACAGGATTCTTCTTATCTTATACTACTGTCTAATTTTCTGTCAACTTGACCCAGGCTGATATCATCTGAGAGGAGAAAACTTCAGATGAGAAAATGCCATCATATGATCAAACAGTATGCATGTCTACAGGTCTCTTACTTAGTCAGTGATTGATATGAAAACATTTAGCTCATGGTGCATGTGCCATCCCTGGGCTCATGGTCCTGGACTCTGTAAGAAATCAGGCTGAACCTGCAATGAAGGAGAAGCTAAGCACTCTTCTAAGGTCTCTGTGTCAGTTCCTGCCTCCAGGTTCTAGTCTGATTTGAGGTCCTGCCTTGGCTTTCCTCAATGAATTATGATCAGTGTAAGTAAGCTAAACCTTTCCTTTCCAAGTTGATTTTGATCATGGTGTTTCATCACCATGTAATAAACTGTAAGATGCCCACACATGTCCCTTTGAAAACTGATTGTTTTTGTTTACTTTTTAATCTCCTCATAATATTTTTTTCTTCTATTTGTATTTGTCAGTATCCACAAATTTTTCCTCTGTGGTTTTATTGTTACTACCAAACACTTCAATAACACATAGACTTAAAAACTAGCCATAAAGACACATTCTTTCTCTAATTTGAGTATTTTCAAAATAGTTACTACACCACTGCTAACTACACATTCCTTCCTGTCCCTATGAACAGACATTCATTAGAAATAGGAAGTTATTATATTTACCTTGATGACAGTCTTAATTAAAATTGCCTGATCATAAGCATAAAATTACAAATAAGTCACATGTACCAACTTTATAGATTGTTAAAAAAAGGGTCAAGAATCAAATGTTTGGTGTCACTGAAGAAAAGAAAATAATTTGATTGAGAGATGAGAAATAAAATGTTAAAAAAAAAGGTGGTAAGTAAAATATAAATAATTTGAAATTTTTTTTCCTATGAATTAAATCCATGTATTTAGCTGTTTTAGATGGGCATGATAAATACACCTGTGCCTTCTCTGTCCTCTAGGTAAATTAGCTGATCCCACTGGACAGACTATGGCAATGAACTGAAGAGAGTCTGTTTCTCCGTGGACACTTGGTGGGCTGGTAGGTTCTCTTCAATAACAATATTTGACTTTTACTTCAAAGAATATATTTAACCTGAATTTTAGAGTAAGAGACAAAAATCAAAACAGCACTGCTCCTTTTTCTCGACTTCATCTTATACCAGTGACCTCGATGGCATGTGGCAGACCTGACCAGTTAAATGGGATACAATACTGTTTAAGGATGTAGTCAGACTTTTGACAGAGAAATTGAATCAAGGAACTACAAAGATCATAGCCTCTAGATAGCAACACTTTTGGGGATATGGCAGGTTCAAGAGGAACACAGAATGTTTGCAAAGTAAGACTAAGAATGTTTTTCATTTTTGCTCAAAATAAAGATGCTAAATTCTGAAACTCACAAAGCTGCCAGACTAATACTTTGTTCGGGTAATTTCTAATGAAGGCTTTAATTATGTATGCAATACTGGAAATAATTTGAATAAATATAATTCTTTCATGTGTTTTGTTTGAAATGAATTACATAGAACTGTATCTGAGTAATTCACTAATGATTATGAATGACACTGTTAAATTTTACCTTTTTGGAGTGACTCAAATGTTATGAACCACTGGATATTTTTTCTCACACTAACTTGAGTCATTCTTTTCAAAATTGATAAACAGACTTGTCAACAGCTCTTGAGTTACAATTTAGTCTGATTGGCTTGGTATTTTGGAGTGTTAAGAATCAGTATAAACCTATTACCTAACTAACATAAAATGCTTAAAACTGCAGGACTTGCTCCTCTATCATTTCAAGCCCTGTGACTCCTATTAGATTGCCAGTCAAAAGTTCTGGCTTTAGAGAAATAGGATTAAACTATTTCATAATATTCTGTATAAAAATTAGACTAAATTGTAAAGTATAAAATATTCATTTCCAAATCTATAGTTATGTTTATATTTGATGAAATCTACTTATGCTTTATATTTTATAGTTATGCCATTATAATTTCATTGAGAATTTATGTACTATTATGAGAACAATTGGATAGATTTTGTTTCTTTTCTTTCTTATTTAGTGAGTTGAAATAAAATTGTCATCCAATCCATTAAAATTACCTTTTTAAAAATATGATAATATGACACTTCAGTATGTATATATGTACCTATGTTTATAGGACTATTAAATTATAAGTTGATTTTCTACAAAATTTTAGTTGATAATCTTTATCAGCATTCGGGATCTGTGAATATCCCTTAATGACTTAATGATTCCTAAAACCATGCTCTGTGTTTTGTTACTGGTTCTGAGTCTAACCAGCCTCTTGTTTTTACAGATATAAATTATTATCTGAGTGTGATACCTTTCCTTGCTGCTGTTGATTCTGGAATAACAGGCATATCACCAAACCAAATCAAGATCCTGCCACCAGCCAAGGATCAGATGAGGTTTTGTTATAATATTTCTGGCTGTCAATCTGCCTTTTCTGAAACAATGGAGAGACTTATTTCAGATTTGTCGTTTAGGTTTTATATCACACTCCTCATACATGCTAATAGAATGCTCATTGTGAAGGTTTTTAGCGAAAGACTATTTTTTATTTCTTGTATACTTTTCTTAATATTAAAATGCAAATTATACATAGATATTTTCTCATAACTGATGTAGAAATATAGTGCATGCCAGAGAAACCCACCATTCTCATTCAGTACTAACACAAAATTCATCTGTTATCAATACAAGAGGAAAAAAATAGCACAAATGACAAACATGGAGACCCTTTTAGTAGAGAGTGAATAGGAACGTGACATTGAGACTTTAGGCCATTTGTGACATATTACAAGAATTGGGGTCATAATCTTGTTTTAGATAAGTCTGTCATTGAAAGTGAATTAATAACCACTCATCTGTACCTGTAGTTAGAGCTAAACCATGATGTGTTGTTCTGAACAAACTGATGGCCAAAATTAAATACATTGGTCAAACAGAGAAGAATCGAAAAGTTAGTGATTTACTGATTTTTAGATGGTTAATTCATTGCTTTTGATATACTTTAATTTTCAACATGTTCTGATTGCTTTGAACATTTTGTGAAAAATGCATTAGTGTTGACAGCAAAAAAAAATGAAAATAGCCCTGTCAAGTACAAAGCAGGGATACCCCACAGATACTTGAAGTTCATTTCAACGTGATAATATGCTTTACTGAAAAGTATTATTATTTTATTTTCTGTTATCACTAGGAATGGCATGGAGCGCTGGGGGCCAGCCCCAGGGCGAGGTTCTTCTTTCTTGTAGATTCTTCTTAAGGTAACAGAGAGGGAATAGCCTCTGTAGACGGTAAGACTTTGTCTTAGGAGATATTTAGGGTTGTTATATAATAAAATGTTTACTTATTTAAGTCTAAGTTACCATGCTATTGTAACTGACCTGCCTTCTGTGTTCCTCTGTATGTCCAGATCATCTGTTATCTTTCAGATACATACACATAGAGAGGCAAAGGGAACAAATCAGTCGCTGTAGCTCCTAAGGAAGGCAACAATTCAGCTGGTAGAGGTTTGCAGAAGCAGAGCTGGTTCCAATATGAGGGGGACTCAGGGCGAGGAGGGGCAGTCCATTACGTGAGTGGGACATTTTAAGCAGTGGGTACCTTGCTGACCTGAAATCATGAACAGTCAAGAGTTCAGAGTCTGCCTATAAATCCCATAGTGCCTGTGGTATCAGTGGTCTCTCAATGTTCTACCATGAGTTTTGCTCCTTCATATAAGATTCTTTTTTTTTTTTTTTTTTTTTTTGAATGCAATGCCTTTTTATTTGTACTTGACAAGGAGGATCAACACACTCGGCAGCTCAGATGACTTTTGCCTACCCCACTGAGAAGCAAGGGGCTTAAGAGGGTCTCTCTCCACAGCAGCACTGTTCTTTAGACACTTGATACCTACGCAGCCACCTGATCTGGACGGTCAGGGCTCAGCTAAGATGGGAGTCTTGAGTTGTCTCAGTTGGGGGACAGGGCCCTTAAAGACCCCACTGTGCCCGGTTCTGGACAGTTTCCTTGTTCAACCACTCACAGACACCACCAGCTCCAGCTCTCCTCTAGACCTGATCCTGGCGGAATGTTTCCTTTTTCAGAGTTGCTCTTTTTATATCAACAACAGAATGACTCCATCAGAACATTAGACCCCTCCCCAGACGGAACCTAAACTCAATCAAACAGAACCTGGGATGGGACTATCCAGAATCGTAACGGCTGGCAGCAAGAGGGAAGACACCCTAAACCTCTATCCTAGCACAGCTAAGAACTCCCAATGAGAGGGTAGCAAGGGGGCGGGGGGAACAGCATGCTTTACACAACTTAACAAGGCTGTGGGGGCCCCTGTGCAGCACCCCTACTTCCCTGACAGCTGCTCGTACAGCTTGGGCACATAGTCATCCCACTTGGCTTGGTAGCACGTGCCCGCCGCCGGGGCTCCCAGGTTATACTTCTTTCGGAAGGTCTCCACCTTGAACTTGCCGCGATTGTCTCCAGACTTGTTGCTGAGAATGGGCTCGTCGCAGCTCAGCGGCTGTTCCTGCTCGTACACCAGCCAGACGTAGCGGTGGAGACCTGTGCCACTGGGAGGCCCGGAGCCCACATAATCTGAGAGGACAGTGCCACTGCTAATGTCGTTACCCTTCATGTTGACCACCAGGAAGTGGTGCCACTCCCTGAATTTGGGATCCTTCCTGCTGGGAGCATTGGGGTCTGTGAGGACCAGGGTGTAGAGTTTCCCAGGATCAAGGCCGTCCCATGAAATGCTGCTGGGCCTGTTCATAACCTGGGTGGGCGTTAGCACTTTGCCCAGCTCGTCCACCGTCACCCCGGCGTAGTCGACCCGCAGGGCGTGCTGGGGCGGCTCGTCCACCTCCTGCAAGCACAAGGGCCCGGCCCACTGGCTGATGTCGGCGGCCATGGCGATGGAGAGTTGGAAGGCACGCGCACGCCGAGTCCTGAGCGCTGTTAACCTGTCATATAAGATTCTAATGAGTTATTTTGTTTTGTTTATTTAACCATTTGGTGGTTTGATGTTTTCAATAATTTTTATGCCTAATATTTCAAATATGGTTTTGAGATGCCCATTTGTCCACCTGTTCTTAACTTAAATTGGTAAGTCTGTACAGGGGTATTTTTTTAATCTTTACTCTTTTTTTTTTCTAACAGTTCAATCATTATCCTGTTCCCGTTCTGCCCTCTGATAGTTCTTCATCCCATTCCTCTACCCCTGTCTTCAAGAGGATGTCCCCATACTCCTGCACCTACATTTCAGACCCCTTCAGGCTTCCCCACTTCCTGGGGCCTCAAGTCTCTAGGGTTAGGTGCATCTTCTCTCACTCAGGCTATATTAGGAAGTCCTCTGCTGTATATGTGTAGGGGGCCTAGGACATACTATTCTATGCTGCCTGGATGATGGCTCAATGTCTGAGAGATGTTGGGGATCCAGGTTAGTTCAGACTTCCTTTGGGGTTGCCCTCCCCCTCAACTTCTTCCAGCCTTTCTCTAATTCAATCACATGGTCCGCAACTTCAGTCTTTTGGTTGAGTGTAAGTATCTGCATCTGTATCAGTAAGCTGCTTGTTGGGCTTTTGGAGAACAGCCATGCTAGGTTCTTGTCTGTAAACACAACATAGCATCAGTGATAGTGTTAGACCTTGGACCCTCCCCTTGAGATGGGCCCCAATTTGGGCCAATGATTGGATGACCTTTCCCTCAGTTAACTGACATTAAGCAAATGGAATAACTATGGCCACTGGATATTATCTAATGCAAGTAAGAAATATTTTGGGTGGACAAGCACTCATATTTTTTAAGTATTTTCTAGGATCATTATCGTTGACTATATGGGAAAGTGTCATGAGTACAAAATTTGCAAGGGAATTGTTTCTAAAAGCCTTTGAAGAGTTCCTGGGAACATCTCTTAAGACATAAAATTTTTAGTGAATTGTTAACCTTTGACCACAAGCAATTAAAAATAACAAATATGATCCTAATTAACTAGAGCTATGATTTGCATGTTTTTTTTTGCCTAATGTTCATTTTTTAGCATTTTCTGCATGTATTCTTAGTATTGAATTTAAATTAATTTTGCACATAAACTCATAAATTTTAAATTCTTCAACAGTTAATCTTAAGATATAAAGATACTGGTCAATGACAAGGAAGCCAGAAAGAAATCATTAAACTGACATTAAGTTTCGATGGCTGCTTTGATTTTTGAATATAGAATGATATAGCTTACTGATGTTTAACCAAAACCCAGAACATTTTGAAATCTAATATTGACATTCAACTTAAATATTTTAATTTCATAAAACTTAATTACAAATAGAGTTGACCCACTTAATCAGGTTTGAACTATGATTTGGTAAGTTTATAAGTGCTTCTTAGCGTTTTCCTCATTGACACATATTTGTAAAGAGTCCTTTGGGGTAAATTTCTCACAGTTGTACCCTATTAGAGAGAGAATACACTGGATAGACTTGATGGTTTCCAATATTTTCTGTCTCACTGTTTCAGGCCCCTTCAGAGTCTGCTCATAAACCAGAGTTAATGGTTGATAAACTATTGCATTAGTCGTTATGATTCTCACCACAACAACTTCACTACTCCATATCAGTGTTTTATATTTGTTGCTTTTCTTCTCCTTGGACCAGAATACATGGCAGAGGCAACCTAAGGGAAAAGAAATTTTATTTGATGTTTTACAATTTCAGAGCACATTATCCAATATGATGGAGACAACATGGTATCTCCTGGCACAAGAATGAGTGTCTGATGCCTCTCACTTGGAGTAAAGTGTGGGACAATAAAAACATGAGACTCAAGCAGGAAAACGTTATAGCTAAGTGTCTGTATCTAATGACTCAACTGAACCAGCTGGGCCACATGACTTCAAAGGGGTGTCATCAACTAGAGACTACGTTTTCAAATACATGAGCTTGTGCAGGAAATATCACATTAAATCTATAACAAAATCAAAAGAATGATTGTGCAGGAAACCAAATCATTCTGTCAAAAAATAAAATACAAGAACATCTAAGAGGTAGAAGGAAACTGTTCTCTAGGGAGGACTATTGTCAGCTGCAAACCAAACATGTAAATTTTCTGCCTGATGTCTCATGTGACCATCTCTTTACTATGAACGCTTTTCAGGACTCTTATCTCCTATAAGAAAGAAAAAATCCTTTCCTCCACACACTCTTGACTCCTGACATTATAACAATATCACTAGGCTTGAACGTTGTCTTAGAGTTTCACTGCTGTGAAGTCACATCATGGACAAGTGAACTCATATAAAAGCCATTATTTAACTGGGGCTGGCTTACAGTTACAGAGGTTTAGTCCATTTTCATGATGGTGGAAATCAGGGCACTATGCAGGCAGACTTAGAGTTTAAAGGGCCAGCAGTTCTACATCTTAATCCTAAAACAGAGAGAGTCTGTGTTCTGCAGTCAGCCAGCAGGAGGTCCTGATTCCAGATTGGGCAGAGCTTAAGCATAGAAAACCTCAAAACCCACCCCCATAGTTACACACACTTCCTCTATCAAAACCACACCTATTCCAACAAGACCACATATATTCTAACAAGATCACACCTCCTAATAGTGCCACTAGCTGTGGGCCAAGCATTCAAACACATCAGTCAATGGGGCCCAAACCTATTCAAAGCACCACAGATGTCATTGGGAATGCACCTCTCTCACATGATCTGAGGCTGGTACAAATTACACATGAAACCATAAGACTCTGGTTGATGACTGAAAATGGGATCTGAATCCTATCTTTTGTCCAGGTAAAGCTATGGCATGCCAGTATGTCTGAAGGTCATGATGTCATTATATTCATACAGTCTTCTTCTTTTTTTTTTAAGCACAAAGATATTCCAGTATCTTCTTCCAAAGTGTCATTTCAAATGGGCCTCATTGAGGATCACAAGTATGATGGAGCTGAGACAAGTCCTAGGTAGTCACTTCTTCTAAATCTCTCTGTTGTTTGAAACTGGCTAAAATATTTTTCTTTTGCACTGGCTCCTCAATACTTATCATTTCCCGTAAGATCCACATCATTCCAGTGAGTATCTCAAATCCAAGAGGAGGATTCAGCTATGGGGAGAGAGTCCTTGAGAAATGATGGGAAAAATAGTTGTAGCAGAAAAAAAAAACATAACATGTAATAATCTCAGGTATTTTGGAAGGAGGAAGCCAGATTATTTTAGATGATTAAAAAATAGAGTAATACTCAAAGTTTTGTAAAGATTAGAAATGAAATAAGCAGACATATTCTTACATAACCACAAATGGAGCACTGCTTCCTGCCCAACATCTCATTCCTCAAAAGTGATGCATGGCTTTAATCACCCATCATAATGGTATATTGTGTAAAGCCAGCAACTATACCTTGTTCAGGACTGTCTCTGAATAAACTAGATTCCATCTACTGATTTGTATCGCCCAAGTCACTGTAAAGAGTAAGCAGGATGGATCTTTGATTGCAGTAAAGGCATGGCCTCATTCTCAATCTAAATTTTACCATAACTTGTTGGGAACTGAAATGAGACAAATTGTTATGAATGACATGAGTCTTGTCATTTGCTACCTAGATGAGGTCCTTGAAGTTGTCAGGTGCATTTTGTACCTCAGTTAATTTATTGTTAAAATGGAAATTATAAAGCGTACTTTTCAAGATTATTTGGAAGAATAAAAAAACTTAAATATAAAGAAATTATTATTTTACTCAGCATATGGCTAACAGCCACAAAGAGCAATATTTTCCACAAGAATCAAATTGAGAGATGAATGAAAACTAACCCAGTATTACAGGAAAAATATCTGAAGCAAACCAAGATCGTGAACAGTTGTTTTGTTTTCTTAGGAACTCATAGATTTAATTGTAGCAATAGACAATGTAGCAATGCCTTCCTACAGCAGGTAAAAAGATTTCATATCTGTGATATGCTTCTTGAGAACAAAATCCTCGTATTACATAAAGATAGTAATATAATGAAATAGCAACATGACTCAGACATGAGGAGGCAAAAGAATTTGAACACAGTAGCACTAGCATTTATAAATCAGTCAGCATCAGATAGTAGAGGCACGTTACAGAAGTTTGAAAGATTAGGGGAAGAGTCACTGAGAGATTTAGTGGAGATTGCAGAGAAGGTATACCATAATAGAGAAACTAAAGATGAAAAGAAGATTAAAACACAGAAGATATTGAATGGAGATCTGGCCAAAGTCCTCCTGGATAATAGTAATCTGGACCAGAGAGAAAGAGGAAGCACCAGCTCTGGAATATTGCTGAAGGGAAAGATCCTAGATGAGGTCGCAACTCTTAGGTAAGAACCAATGCACCTATTGTAAAGAGAAAGAACATTGGGCTAAAGTATGCCCAAAGAGAATGCCTAAGACTAAGACTACAATCACCAAGAGAGAAGAAGATTGAGAGAGTCGGGACTTGGACCTCCTCTCTGAGCCCAGGGTAACCCTTAGTGTGGAGGGAAAGCCTCTGGGATTCCTGGTGGATACTGGAGCTCAACATTCAGTGTTCATAAAGGCTGAAGGGCTGCTGTCTACTAAGAAGTCCTGGATCCAAGGGGCCACAGGTGCCAAACAATATTCACGGATGACCCAAGGAACAGTGGACTTAGGAATGGGAAGGGTAACCCATTTGTTCATAGTCATTCCTGAGTGCCCCTACCCCTTACTGCTCCTTCAGTCCTTTCCCTAACTCCTCCATTGGAGTCCCAATGCTCAGTCCAATGGTTGGGTGTGAACATCAGCATATGTATTTGTCAGGCTCTAGCAGAGCCTCTCGGGAGACAACAATATCAGGCTTTTCCAGCAATTTCTTCTTGGCATCAGAAATAGTGTCTGGGTTTGGTGTCTATATATGGGATGGAACCCCAGGTGGGGCAGTCTCTGGATGGCCTTTCCTTCAGTATCAGTTTCACACTTTGTCCCAGTATTTCCTTTAGACAGGGGCAATTCTGGGTTACTTTGGGACAAACTTTAGCTGTAACGACTCCCTCATGCAATTGAAGGGGTATTCAAACAGCCTCCTGATTGGTGGCTCAGTAATGCCTGCATGATTCATTATCAGACTTTACTAGTTAACCTTGGCAGAGTTACCTTCCAGTAGCCTGTTTCCGTGAACCCTGAGACTCTCCTTCCTGACCCTGATTTCCATCATCCACTCCACCAATGGAGCAAAACCTCACCCCAGGTACATGCCACGGAGCAGCCCAGTCGGCTGTGTGGAATCAGGGTTTCTGGCAGGTGGCCATGGAGCCAGCAAGAATTGACAAACAGACACAGAAACAAGAGTGTGCTGAATCTGAATGTAGTTTGTCCACCAGACTTTTAATACAAAAGAAAAACAAGAAAGTCAGGCTAACACATCTGCCAAGTTACACTGACACACACACACACACACAAAAAGAATGTATACATGAAAAGATGGTGGGAGCCAGGCCTTGTTTACCACTGAGAATAGGAACAACCCTTAATTTAAAAGATCAGCTAAACACAGGAGCCAGGTGAATGCTCTGATGCAATGCTAGTCTATTGTTTAACCCACCACCAGGGGTTCTTTAGTAAATACCTGATTGTGCTATTCCTCTGGGCCTAGTGAAAAAACCTGCACCAGGGGAATTCTGTTCTACTAACCCTTTCATGTGACAACTCACCTATTTCCTAGGCCATTGTGTATTCCTGTGTTTGGGTGTAACTCAGATATTTTCCTAAGTAATTACTATGCACACTAGCCCTGAGTTTTTCTAGCTCTGTTCTTTGTAATGCCTAATTAGTTTCACTGTCTCTACTAGAAGTGGATTTGAATGTTACTGAATAGGTAACTTTCTTACTGAATTTCAAGCTCAGGGTCAGCTTCAAAGGTTTTCTAGGAACCATTGGAACACTGGTGGAAGCTTAGCTATATGTCAAAATCAATCCTTAAAGACACTTATAATAAAACAATACCAAAAGAGAGCACACAGATCCATGCACCAGACTAACGTGGGGGCAGGTTTTGAGTATACGGGCTATGGGAATGCCAAGGTTCCAGGAGGCAAAGTTTCCTTGAAACTCCCTGCCTCAGGACTGCTTCCAGGCTTTCAGGCCTGTAATGCATGTCACTACTGGAGTGGATATAGCAGGTACAAAGTACCAAACCCGACCAGAGCAAACTTGGTTTACAGATGTAAGCAGCTTCTTCTGCAAGGGTCAGAGGAAGGCAAGAGCAGTGGTAACCACAGAAACAGAGGAAATCTGGGCTCAGTTTCTTCCCCCAGGTAGTTCAGCTTAAAGAGCTGAACTGATAGCACTGACCCAAGCCCTCATCATGGAAAAATTACTGGCTATTAACATTTACACAGCCGGCATGCATTTGCAACTGTTCACGTACATAGAGCTGTTTACCAGGAGAGAGGGCTCCTAACTACAGAAGGACACATGATAAAAAAAAAAAAAAAAAAAAAAAAAAAGATAAAATCCTACAGCAACTCAAAGTCCTCTGGTTGTCAAAGATGATGTTATGATGTTGCCAATCATACATTGTCCAGGCCATCAAAAAGGAACAATGGCAGTGGCTAGAGGTAGCAAGCTCTAAGCTAGCAAAGCTGCTAAGGAGATAGCCCTGGAAGAAACAGCTGCCTCTGTGTTTCCTGCAGTCCTACCTGAGCTACTAAATCTCAACCTGCTGGAACGCCCAGTCTATATGGAAGAGATCAAATGGACTAAGAATCTGCCAATGATCCAATGCTTAGAGGGCTGGGGGCAAATGACTGATAGGTAAGCTAATATTACCCACTTCCTTGGCAAAAACTGTCAAGTAAATTCCTATAGTCACCCACATGGGAGTGAGATGGATGGCCAATGCAGTGAGACCAACTAAGGAGACTTTCAGGGACGTGTAGAATATTATAAAAACTGTCCTCAAGTAAATTCCTGTAGTCACCCACATGGCAGTGAGATGGATGGCTGATGCAGTGAGACTTTTAGGGACATGAAGAATATTATGGAGAATATAGTGTCAAGCTGCAGAGCTTGCCAAATAACCAACACCCATAATAATACCAAACATCTTGGATTTTGACTTTGAGGTAATAGACTGGGGGGCCTAATGGGAAGTTGATTTTATAGAAATCAAACCAGAGAAATATGGTTACAAGTACTTGATGGTGTTTGTGGTTAGCTTCTCTGGATAGACGGGAGCAGTGAAGACCGAGACTGCAAAGGTAGTGTGGCTAAGAAGATGGTAGAGGATATCTTATCCAGGTATGGATTCTCTCATAGGATAGGGCCAGACAATGGATCAACATTTGTGTCCAAGGTAAGCTAGGATGTAGCAAGATTTATTGGAGCAGATTGGAAATTACATTATGCATACAAGTTCCAAAGTTCAGGACAGGTAGAAAGGATGAACAGAACATTAAAGAGACTTGTGGAGACTAGGTGATGTTTCTTCCCTTCGCCCTATATTGGGTAAGGAATTCTCCTTGGTGGGTTGGATTAACCTCCTTTGAGATTATGTATGGTGTCCCTGTACCCATTGTACCTAACCTGTAGTCGGAAGCTATTGCAGAATTAGAAGACGATGAATTAATAATTAGGGTCAGAGCAACCCAGTGGGCTCATATGTACATTTGTCCTAAACTGCAGACCCCGTTGTCTATGAAGCAGACCCAGTTCTGTAACCACACAAGTTTCATCCAGGAGACTGGGTCTATGTGAAGAGATTTCACCAGGATGTGCTGGAGCCCAGGTGGAAAGGACATTTTGTTGTTCTGATAACCACAACTGTCATTAAAGTGGACAGGATCACCACCTTAGTGCACTGCGCTCATGCTAGACAAGCCAATCCCCTCTCCCCAGAGGAAGATCATCAGACACCACCATTACCAGACTGGAAAGTTCAGATGGGCACCAATCCTCTCAAGTTAAAATTAACACAGTCTTGAGCCTACTGTTTTTGTTAACTATATACATTGCAGCTCCTAACCCATATCTGTCTTTGACCTAACCTGGGTGATTGAAAATCCCGAGGTTGGCTATCATGTCCAACTGGCCTATACAAAGAGGCCACTTAGAATACACTGGTTTCCAGATCTGATTTTTGATTTGTGCCCACTGGTTGAAACTCAACGGACTTTATCAAATTCATATCCAAAATGTAGATGGGACACTTTTTATATATCTCCCAGTAGGAAAGAGCTACCACATGTGGGCGTCCTGAACAATTCTACTGTGCTGCTTGGGGATGCAAAACATTAGTCATAGGAACCGGGAGTAGAAAGCAGAAAAAGAAGACCGTATCAAGGTTGCCCAGAAGAGAGACAACTCCAAAGTTTTACTCAGGTTCACTGCCAAAGGAAGGCAAGCTAAAGAATGAAAAGCTAGAAAATCCAGGCAACTCCAGCTTCACATTATTGGGAGTAGCAATCCTGGATTGCATTTTACAGTTAGACTTGATAAGGTCAATTATAAACCCACTGCCAGCAGCTGTAGGACCAAGTCAGATTTTGAAAAACCCTAAACTTGTGTTAGCACCATCCCTGAGACTAGTGACTACCTTATCCCCAGTCACTCAATATCAGGGATCCCCAGTTCCAGAACTTTTCTTGAAACATAGAACTAGTGGATCACTCTCTGGTCAATGATGTTAAAGACCTTTCAAATTCTAAATCTCTCTCAGCCAGAACTTACTACCTCTTGTTGTTTATGTTATAACACTGCCTCCTCTTTATGAAGGCATTGGATTAATAGCTAGATATAATATGTCTAAAAGGAATACTCCATGTAGATGGTCACATGAAGGTCCAGCTTTAATCCTGAAGACCATATCATGGCAAGGTACCTGCCTGGGGAAGGTCCCAGCATCACACCAACACTTCTACAATCTGACCATTCCCACCATTCCTTCCAAATAGACTATTCCACAGGTACAAGCATGGTGGGCTTATTCAACGGGGCTGACCTATATGTGCATGGAGGGGTCCTTAATTCCTCTACCCCAAAAGAGTTCTATATTCTTGTCCAGTTAGTACCCATTATAAGCTACTATTCAGAAGAGACAGTGCAGAGAACTCTGGTAGAGCACTATAAAGGAGACCTCATGGGGCAGAAAAGGGAACCAATTTCCTTACCTTAGCCATAATCTTAGGGGAAGGATGTATCAAAAATTTTCCCTTTTAGTCAGCTTTTCTTGTTTGCAAAAACTATGAAAAGCCTATATATGAATCTCCCTTCTGTAGTATCTCAGACACTGCTATTTGTCCTACTCCCATGGAGAACAAATTCACCCTGCCATGGTAAAAGTAATTGGTCTTGCAACACTGCTGTCTCCAAGAGTATTTAGATCTCTAAACTACAATGAAAGAGCCACTCCAGAAGGCCAGACTTGGCAATTCATTTTAGACACCAATCCCTGCCTTGGAGGGAGGGGAGCCAGTTTTCCTACCTCTCTGCCGCAGACCTTCTGGGTCCCTTGACTGTGTGGAACAGATCTCTGGGTGCAGATGGGCAAGGAGTTGGAGAGAATGACAGACAGATGCACACAGGAGGTTGTGTAGAATCTGAATGTATTTTTTCAGGCCGAGCATCAAACTTTTTAAACAGCAGAATAGCAAGAAACCAGACAAGATACAATCCACCACAATACAAAAGGAATGTATACATCAAAAGAAGGTGGGGACCAGGCCACTGCCACTAAGAAGGGAGCCAGGTGTAAAGCTAGTCTATTGTTAAGCCCACCACCAGGGGTTCTGCACTAGCAGACCTTCTCATAAATACTGCAATACCACAACCCCCCTATTTCCCGGGTCTTCAGAAGAATTCACCAACTTGCTTCTAATATGAAGCTTGCTATAACTGGCTGTAGAGAAGATCCCTGTCTCAGTGGGATTCCCTAGCTCTATTATGGTATTCCCTTGCTTGGGTGAGATTTGCTACTGTCCTTAGTAAATACTTTTCAGACCAGCCCTGAGCTGCTGGCTCCATCTTTTGTAATGCTTAATTAGTTACTGAATAGGCAACTTCCTTACTGCATTCCTGCCAGATTCCAAGCTCGTCAGCTTCTGGAACCTTGGAACACTGGCAAAGGCTCTGGCTATGTCAGAATTCAATCTTATGACACTTATAATAAGATAATACTAAAAGAAATCACTTGGATCCATACACCGGACTAACACGGGGATAGGGTATGAGTATAAGGGTTAATGAGAATGCCAAAGCTCCAGGAGGTGAGTTTCCGTGAAACTCTATGCCTCATGAGTGCTCCCAGGCTTCTCAGCCTGTCAAGCAGAATTCACTGGAGTGTGCGTGGCAAATCTCCATAAGCTTTGTTTGATTGCTTTTCTTCTACTGTTCTTGCTCATCATTCTTTGGCATCATGAGACAACAAAGTTAGAACACTCTGGCTGAGGATGTTGGGAGAATTTGGTGGTGATTGACTTTCTGAGACTGTAGCATTCCAAGCTAAACCCACACAGAGTCAAGAAAGGCTCTGTCACACTCAAAGAAATCCACGCTAGTCTTCTCATTTCAAGTTTCAGGGAAACTTATAGCCTACAAAACACTTGGAAGGTTGGGTACTCCACATCTGTCTTAGGGTTTGGTTTGCTTGTTTTGTTCATTTTTAAATGATGCATATGTTCAACCTGACTGTTCCTCATGAATTATAATTCTGATCAATAAATCTGATTTAGTGGATTTGAACAAAATGTGTCACAAAGCATGGTCTGCAGTGATGACACTGAGCCTAGTAATTTACTGATTCTTCTCTGGAGTCCTCAAAAGGAAAACCACCAATGTAAGAGAAAACACTTATGGTGTACAGAGGGTTGCATGTCCATTACTAGTTCTGAGAATCCTTTACCATCATCAGAAAGCTCATCCAAACCTGAGCTCTCCAGACAAATAATAAGTATAGATTGTATTAAATTTCTAACTGGTGACAGTTTGCTACAGAAGCAAGAGGAAAATAAAGAGTAGTTAAAGCATTAAAACCCAGGGAGGCTTTATTGTGACAAAGTTGCTGACATTAAATGTAGATTACATTTGTGGTTTTGAACTCCTGGAATTGTATGTTGCAATGATAAATTGATTTTTCTGTTGGGAAATAATTTCTTGCTGGTGTACTCTGTACAACCATTTCTATTTTCTGCACTGTATGGACCATTCATTATTTTTAGGGTATTATATTAGTATTTTTTTAATAATCAGCAATCTGGTAGATCTCACCTTTAAAAACATTTATTTTCCTAGTAATCACAATGAGTTGCAGGGGAATTTGATAAGTAGATAAGACTTAACCTGGTGACAGCATCTAGGAAATGAAAGAACTTGGATGAAAACTAATGTTTTCATCAAATTATCACATAAATTGCCCATTGATTAACTGACGTAAGAGTCAGCTCCAGGTGCAGATGGAAACCCAAAAGGATCCTGTCTCCAGCTATTCCTCCAGTGTCTTGAGGATTCAGGAAATAGCGTCAGGTTAAGAACATTTACATTTGAGTTAATGCAAAACTCAAAACTAGGTCAGTGAGGCTTGTGTGGCATTTCTTTCATCTTGGTCATCCTGATTAGTCAAAAAGCTGTTTACTGGATTTTGTTTATTACCTTGTAGTTCCTTGACCCAGAACTTAACTTACTATTTTGCATGTACTTAAAGTGGTATAAAAGCAGAGTGGAAAAAAATAAATCTGCTTCCTCTTCAAAACTGGTGAGGTTCATACTACAGTGTTGCCTAATTGAATTTTAATTTTTTTTTTTTAAGTCCTCACTCCTGCTGCTGAGAACGTGATGACTGAGTGAGCTAGCTTGGTCAGAGAAGGAAGGATTTTGGACCGCTGAATAACCTTTAAGATAAATTCCCATCAATTGAGTACAGAAAATGTTCTATTGAATTATGCAAATAATATTTAAAAGTAAATTCATTAAAACAATAAATGTTACTTTGACAAATGCACAGTTTTTATATGTAATCCACAATATTTTCATTTATATTCATATTTTAATAAAATTACTCCCTTTACTTTAAGTAGAAACCAGGCAGGTGTGATGTGTTAGTTGAGAACACTGGCTGCCCTTCCAGAGGTTTTGAGTTCAAATCCTACCAATCACACATTGGCCCACAATCATTTATAATGCAATCTAATGACCTCTTCTGTAATTTGCACTCACACATGCAAATTCAGCATTCATATAGGTAAATAAATACATCCTTAAAAAAGTACAAAGCATGAGCAAACACACACACATGCTTACCATATATTTTCCTTGAGTAGAATAATAGCAAATTGTGTTTCTCAAGAAAAATTTTAGTCATATTTAACCTTATTTTCAGGCATTTCTTCTTTTTTCTACTAGTAGTAGCTTGATTCAGAAATTTTGGAGAAATATAACTTTACTATGACCAAAAACTTAATAAAATTTATTTTCTTTATATTTGTACCTAAAGGACAAGGATCAAAAATGAGTGTAAAATCAAGGCATCATCATTGTATTTTTCTGGACTTTAAATTACATTCAAGTGGGCTGTGTTCTTCTGTTGCAGGAAGTCACCAACCCCAATAAGTCTGTGCAAGGAACCCACAACTCAAGTATAATATTTATAAGCTGCATGCATAGATTGGGAAGATAGACCTCTGCACTACTCAATTCCCCAGCTATGAGATCCCTTGTTACATGACGCTTCTTCAGACAGCCTGGTTCTTCTCCAATGATTCCTTCAACCTCCTCATTCTCCATATCCTCAGTGCCCTCCTCTCCTTTCTTATCTCGACTCTAAAATCTTCAGGATGAAGCTTTTCCTCCACTGTCCAATCATAGGATCTAGCCTTTATTTGACCAGCTAAAATGGGGAGAAGGTTCACATTCTTGACAAAATCCAGTAAACAGTTTCAGTCACTTCAATCACCTGAGTAGCGATCCATTCTTAGTCAGGGTAGCCCTTCTTGAGGAAGCAGAATTAGCATCAAAATACAAATAGCACCAGGGCAATCCACAACACTGTTGGTACCAAATTGTCCCGTTATGTGTAATTTGGTAGGAATAGACAAATCAACATTGTATTGTATTTATACATACTTTCGTAAGCCATCAAGGAGAGGCTAAAGATTAGCAGGTGATTTTTCTGACATGGTTCACCATGGAACGAGGTGAATGAGCTCTTGGAGGCAATGCCTGAGAGATTATGTCTCAAGATTGAATCATGCTATTGATATGCCTTTTCTGTCACTATTAAATTAATATAACAAACTCTGGACATTAGCCCACCCTATTGGGCAGATTTTCTGCAGGTCAATGAAGATGTACTGTCTTACAGTTTTGCTATATAGAGAAATAGATTATTTCTTAATGCTAATGAGGGTTCTATAAGACTACATATATTTATACTAATAATTATTGAGTCCTTTAAGAAAAGGATGCAATTAGAGCCCTTTGTAATAGGATAACTGAAATTATGAGTCTTCATGTATCATGAGTTAATTGTGCTACAATAGAAAGCAGGAATAATACAGATTTACAATTTAGGAATACATTCCTATAGGCTGTAAAACCATTAACTAAAGGTTATAAAAGGAAAATGAGCAGTTTATCTTAGGTGGAAGAACAAAAGATAAAATATTGTCTGAATAATCTATGCAAAACTTCAATACTAAATGAAACACTAGCCACATGAGTTGCCTTTTGACATACTATGCTAACTTAGACTAAGAATTATAGTTTGAGTCTCTCAATGAACCTGTAGAGTTAGCAGCAGATAATAAATGTTTAGTTAGATAACTAGTCTTAATGAGAATACATGTAAATTATCTGTAGTAACTTTATGTTTAATTCATGATTTAAATTTATATTTGAACTTGTGAACTCTTGATTGCAAACTAGAACAAATTTACTAGAGCTCCTTTCAATAATATATGTATAACACACACACACACACACACACACAAATAATACATATTTGTCTGAAACTGATTTTGCCCTGTTGCTCATGCCTAGCCTGGAACTCACTATATAGACCAGGCTAATCTTTTATCATTATGCCTTTGCTTCTCAAATATTAGGATTACAGCCAGGCACTACCATGTGTACCAAATGTTTTCTGTTCTTCAAACACATTTTATCATTTTATTCATTGAATTTATATAAAAATATGTTGATTTTTTTATATTGATCTTTTATACTGCCAGGCCAATAAAAAAAATCTCATTTGTTAACTATTCTTAATGACTCATATTTTTGGTTAGAAACAAAAATATATAAATCTGCTATTATGACTTTTACTTCTTACTTTTATAAATTTCATCAACAGAATCTTTAGGGTATACCTGTCAATAGAAAAAAGAAAACTATTTTTGCCTTGCAGGATGCTTTTTATGGCTTTTATCTCCTGAGGTTAGCTATGCATTTTCTAAGTGCAGCTCTAAGTGTGGCATTGCCTGACTATTCTCAGTTTTCTTAGCACTTTTGCAAATGCATTGTCTATATCTCCACTGATTGTGTTTTATATTTTATTTTTCATTTACCCTGTTTTATTGATTGATCATCAGATGCTAAAGCATCTTTCAGTATTGTAGTGAGCCCTAGTGTAATGGTGAGAAATTCTGTTTCCCTGTGGTTTCATGTTTCCCAAATTTGTGTTGAGGATTTTTTCTTCACCCATAAAAAAAGATGAATGTGTAGCTTCCTTTCCTTCTACTATCTTTGTCATTTTGGGGCATAATATTTTATGTAATATTATCATTTATTCTTGTATTTTATATCTCATTTGCCACTTTCCTCATCATTGTCCTTGTAGTTGGATCCTAAGAACCCAAAGTGAAAATAATCAATTCCAAAACGTTATCTTTTAACTTCTCTACATCTACATATATACTGTAGCATGTGGGCTAACACACACACACACACACACACACACACACACACACACGTACACATGCATGCATACTTTCAAAAAAGGTTACATTATTTTATACTCAAGAAAACAATTGTCCTATAAGGTGTCACATGACATCCAAATTATACCTCTTAAATTAATCAACAGTGTGCCCCAGTGACAGGATTTTGCAAGGGTCAAATCACAGACATCTCCTTTTTTCTTAAGTGCAACTATTAATGTACTCTCTCCACAAACACGCCTTTTAATGACTGAATTTCAACTGAGCAAGTACTTCACATTGATGATTCAAGTCATGGAAATATATAGCAGGCAAGTACAAGAACTCTGTACTTCCAAGAATTTGAATGAGATCAACAGACTACAATGTTTCTCCCAACTAACATAACTCATATTTCCTGTTTTAAAAATAATTTTTACTTATTCTTCTCATATCTTAAATCTTGAACCACAATTTTTCCTCTGTCCTTACATTCCAGACCCCCTTGTCCATTCCCTCCTCCTCTACTTCCCTTCAGGAAAGGGCAGGTCTCCTGGGGATATCAACCAAGCATAGCAAATCAAGTTGCAATAAGACTGGCACCTCCCCTCATATTAAGGCTGTCTAAAACTCTGACCAGCCTTAACTTACTGGGGACCCCCTGAGTAAACAACATGGAGCCAGGATCGATGCTAAAGCAAGAGGAATTTATTGTTCCAGTGGTTTGGGGTTGTGCCACACCCAAAGGATAGGCAGCAACTGCGGGTGTCCTGTTCAGCGAGTTTTTATACAGTTTCTAGGGGCAGAATAGAGCATCAACAAATAGGCACAATATGATTGACAGAACAGTGTGACTTTTAAACTGATTGGTCCTTAGGGAATGAGGTAGGTGTAGGAAGCCGCCATCACATTCGCCGTTGCAAGATGGCGCTGACATCCTGTGTTCTAAGTGGTAAACAAATAATCTGCGCATGTGCCAAGGGTAGTTTTCCACTACATGTGCTCTGCCTTCCCCGTGACGACAACTCGGCCGATGGGCTGCAGCCAATCAGGGAGTAATACGTCCTAGGCGGAGAATAATTCTCCTTAAAAAGGGACGGGGTTTCGCCATTCTCTCTCTTGCTTTTGCTCTTGTACTCTTGCGCTCTTGCGCTCTGGCTCCTAAAGATGTAAGCAATAGAGCTCTTGCTCTTGCACTCTTGCTTTTGCTCTTGCACTCTTGCACTCTTGTGCTCTGGCTCCTAAAGATGTAAGCAATAGAGCTCTTGCTCTCTTGCACTCTTGCTCCTAAAGATGTAAGCAATAAAGCTTTTGCCGCAGAAGATTCCGGTTTGCTGTGTTCTTCCTGGCCGGTTGCGTGAACGCGTGTAAGAGTTGGTGCTGAGACCCGGGACGAGAAAACCCGGGACGAGAAATCCTGGGATGAGAAAACCCTGGACGGTTACCATCACCGGCGCAAGGAAGATCCCTCATTCCGGAACCAGAACTGTGCGGGTCATGGTCATAAAGGTTCCCGTAAAACAGACTGTTGAGAAGGATCCAGCCTGGATTCAGAACTCCTCAGCTGGGGAACGGTGGTAATGAAGTGTTCCCGTAAAACAGACTGTTGAGAAGGATTCAACTGCGTGAATTCAGAACTCTTCAGCTGGGGAACAGGGTACCCGTAAGTATAGCTTTACAAGGTAAGTCTGGTCTTGAACTTTCTAACGAAATTCAAGACAGTCTATCAGAAGTAAAGTGGGAAATAGCTTTACAAGGTACGTCTGGCCTTGAACTTTCTAACGAAATTCAAGACAGTCTATCAGAAGTAAAGTGGGAAATAGCTTTACAAGGTATGTTTGGCCTTGAACTTTCTCTAGTGTTAGGAGCCTTTTTGTTCCTTTTCACATGTCAACAAGTGGTTAAGGTAGGGCTGAAAATTCTGGATGAAATTCAGGGCAATCTATCAGAAGTAAAGCGGGGAGAGAGAGTAGGAGCAAAGAGGAAATATGGTTCACAAAATAAGTATACAGGCCTTTCCACGGGTCTTGAACCCGAGGAAAAGTTTAGGTCAGGTAAGAATACCTGGGGAGAGATTAGAAGGAAGGAGAAGGAAAAAGAAAAGAAAAAAGATCAATCAGCGGAGGTCTCTAGGAGAAGGAGCCTATACTCATCACTAGATGAGCTCAAGGAGCCAGTTCTTAGTAGTTCTGAATCAGATGAAAAGGCTATTAGGGCCTGGAAGGCGCTCTCCCGAGCAGGTGAAGCCACTGGACAACTAACAAAGATCGTCCAGGGACCTCAGGAGTCCTTCTCAGATTTTGTGGCCAGAGAGACAGAGGCAGGCTCTTGCAGCCTACAAGGTCTTATTGTCCACCCTGGAGTTGTAGATCAGGATTATAAAGGGGAACTTCAGGTTCTCTGTTCTTGTCCTCAAGTTGTCTTTTCTATATCACAAGGGGACAGAATAGCTCAACTAATAATTTTGCCAAGCCTACATGGCTGTTTTTCCTTCCTCTGGTATTCCTCAAGCTGCCAGAGGGATTGGTTCTAATAGAAATGATTCTGATTACTTAATAATGCCTTTAGATTGTTGTCAAATTTTATCTACTCCTCATGTGGGGTAAACCCCTGTGGCGTCAGGCCATTACAGGTCTGACAAATGGATGTCACGCATATTTCCTCCTTTGAGAGAAATCAATATTTACATGTCTCCATTGACACATGTTCTGGCATCATGTTTGCTTCTCCGTTAACTGGAGAAAAAGCCTCACATGTGATTCAACATTGCCTTGAGGCATGGAGTGCTTGGGGGAAACCCAAACTCCTTAAGACTGATAATGGACCAGCTTATACATCTCAAAAATTCCAGCAGTTCTGCCGTCAGATGGACGTGACCCACCTGACTAGACTTCCATACAACCCTCAAGGACAGGGTATTGTTGAGCGTGCGCATCGCACCCTCAAATCCTATCTAATAAGACAGAAAAGAGGAGTCGAGGAGGCTCTACCCCGAGTACCAAGAGTGTCTGTGTCTATGGCACTCTTTACACTCAATTTTTTAAATCTTGATGCTCATGGCCATACTGCGGCTGAACGTCATTGTTCAGAGCCAGATAGGCCCAATGAGATGGTTAAATGGAAAAATGACCTTGATAATAAATGGTATGGCCCGGATCCTATTTTGATAAGATCCAGGGGAGCTGTTTGTGTTTTTCCACAGAATGAAGACAACCCATTTTGGATACCAGAAAGACTCACCCGAAAAATCCAGACTGACCAAGGGAATACTGATGTCCCTCGTCTTGGTGATGTCCAGGGCAACAATAACAGAGAGAGCAGCGTTGGGGGATAATGTCGACATTTCCACTCCCAATGCCGGTGATGTATAATGCTCAAGTATTCCCCTGTTTTTTTACCAGTAACAAGGAACTGGGTTTGGCCTTGATTCAGACAGTCTTGGCTCTGTCTAGACAGACGACTGACACCATTAACACATTGTCAGCCTCGGTGACTACAGTCATAGATAAACAGGCCTCAGCTAATGTCAAGATACAGGGAGGTCTCATGCTGGTTAATCAACTCATAGATCTTGTCCAGAAACAACTAGATGCATTATGGCAAATAGCTCAGCTGGGATGTGAACAAAAGTTTCCGGGATTGTCCGTTACTTCCATTCAGTATGAGAAATTTACTAGGGCAGCTAATTTGTCAAAAAGTCTTTCTCAGTATATGTTACAGAATTGGATGGCTGAATTTGAACAGACCCTTCGGGAATTGAGAATTGCCATTATTCAGGTCAACTCCATGCGCTTGGACCTGTCCCTGACCAAAGGATTACCCAATTGGATCTCCTCAGCATTTTCCTTCTTTAAAGAATGGGTGGGATTGATATTATTTGGAGATACACTTTGCTGTGGATTAGTGTTGCTTCTCTGGTTGGTCTGTAAGCTTAAGGCCCAAACTAGGAGAGACAAGGTGGTTATTGCCCAGGCACTTGCAGCTCTAGAACATGGTGCTTCCCCTGATATATGGTTATCTATGCTTAAGCAATAGGTCGCTGGCCATTCAGCTCTTGCACCCTACGAGGCTAGTCTCATTGCACGGGATAGAGTGAGTGTGCTTCAGCAGCCTGAGAGAGTTGCACGGCTAAGCACTGCAGTAGAAGGGCTCTGCGGCACATATGAGCCTATTCTAGGGAGACATGTCATCTTTCAAGAAGGTTGAGTGTTCAAGTGTCCTTCTCCCCAGGTAAAACGACACGGGACCAGACCAGGACCCCTCTGGGTGATGAGCCTGGGAGGAGGTTTTGTGTATGGCTCCTTTACCTGCACACTGGGGATTTGACCTCTATCTCCACTCTCATTAATATGGGTGGCCTATTGCTCTTATTAAAAGAAAAGGGGGATATGTAGGAAGCCGCCCTCACATTCGCCGTTGCAAGATGGCGCTGACATCCTGTGTTCTAAGTGGTAAACAAATAATCTGCGCATGTGCCAAGGGTAGTTTTCCACTACATGTGCTCTGCCTTCCCCGTGACGACAACTCGGCCGATGGGCTGCAGCCAATCAGGGAGTAATACGTCCTAGGCGGAGAATAATTCTCCTTAAAAAGGGACGGGGTTTCGCCATTCTCTCTCTTGCTTTTGCTCTTGCACTCTTGCGCTCTTGCGCTCTGGCTCCTAAAGATGTAAGCAATAGAGCTCTTGCTCTTGCACTCTTGCTTTTGCTCTTGCACTCTTGCGCTCTTGCGCTCTGGCTCCTAAAGATGTAAGCAATAGAGCTCTTGCTCTCTTGCACTCTTGCTCCTAAAGATGTAAGCAATAAAGCTTTTGCCGCAGAAGATTCCGGTTTGTTGCATCTTTCCTGGCCGGTCGCGAGAACGCGTGTAAGAGGTAGGCAGTGGTTCCCTTATCTTCAGGTGACTAAAGATTGGTCTGCCCTGAGGAATGTGTCTACTTACCATGGGCTTCCCTCATCTAAAGGTCAGTCCCCTGTGTGGTCTGAGGAATGTAATTAGCCTCTCCTTTCTGGAGACGAGGGGTACCTATGTGCGCTATGATCTTTCTCTTCTAGGAGGGGAGGGGTCTGGTGGAATTTTCCAAAGTTCCTAAGCTAACATCTTCAACTGGACGAGGCAACTCAGTAGGAGGAGAATGGTCTCAAAAGGAGGAAGAAGAGACAGAGACAATCTCCACTGCATTGTTAGAGGTTCCACAAGATCAACCTGCACAATCATAACATGTATGCAGAGGACCTAGGTCAGACCCAAGTAGGATCCCTGATTTTCAGTTCAGTCTCTGTGAGCCTCTATGACCCAACGTTGGTTGATTCTCTGTGTTTCCTTGTGGTGTACTTGACACATCTGACTCTTAAAAATCCTTCCTCTCCTCCTCCACAGGATGACTGGAGCTCCAGCTAATATTTGGCTGTGTGTCTCTGCATCTGTTTCCATCAGTTGTTGGAGAAAGTCTCTCTGATGACAGTTATGCTAGGCTCCTATCTAAAAGTATTGCAGGCAACCTTGCTTTTAGAAGTAATAATGACAGCTTGTGCTTCTTGTTTTTAATCCTTTTCTCACTATCTTTCAGAATTGCTATCAAAACTTTTATTTTTCAAAGCAGTGTGGTTCAGTAAGTAATTGGGAAAGCCTATAAATGATAAATGTTGTGTGTCTCTAATTAAAATAATGTGCCCTAAGACCCAGTCTTGATGTTGACCATGGCTTCACCATTTCCTTGGCTAGTGACCTTGGATAATGACTCCTTGGCAGCTATCAGAAATAAACTGAGCATTTGTGTCACAGCTACAATTCCATTTCCTCCTCTTACAGATATGCCAAGGAAATAACCCTTTGGTTGTTATAAACCCTAGCCCTTGAATCTCTAATGAAATAATATATGAAGTGATATAAGCTCTAGTGGCTCTGATTTGCTTATCAAACTATGAAGAAAGTCAGTGGGAAAGATATCAGCAGGTGTTTAATAAGAAATCCTCAGCTATGTATGTAATGTGCTTTGCATTTGTATATAGTCTTAAAATATAGTCACCAATCATTTTTTTTCTTTCTCTCTCACGTCTCTGTTACAGTAAGAAATCACTCTTTATATATATAGTTGTTCACTTCAAAATTGAATTATGCTATTCTGGTCAACTTCATTTGCAATAAAATGGGAGAGGATTTTTACTTTGTTTTTACTATCTGTATAATAGAAGAGGTTGCTCTGATACTTACTGTAAACATGCAATTCAGGCTACATCCTCCCATCCAAATGATGCAGTGATCCTGTAGTTAACATATCATTGTATCTTTTTAGTGCATGAGCAAAATTTGTCTTAGAACAGCCCTAAAAGTTCTTGTCTCTTATACTTTTGGTTGCATTCTTTCTATTGTGCTTTTACGTATATTTTGTTGTACAAACCTAATTTCTTCATATTTTTATTCATATTTATTTTCAAACATAGTTTTATCTAGTAAGATTTTTTTATCATAATACTTTCTATGCTTGGAATATTTGCATTTAAGTTAGTTAAAGAAAGATTCAATGAGAACAATGCCATAAGATACAGGAAATATCACAATATAATATGTTTGGAATTATTCTTATCTACTGAGAAAATCTTATGAACATCCTTCAGCAATGAGACGTGTGCATCCCAAACATAGTTCAGCAAATCATCAAAAGTGTTAGAAAGTAATTTCAGATACGGTATAAGAATAGAAATGTTATTAGTGTTTAGGGAATGCTCACCTTTTTCCTGAAAAAAAAAAAACACTTCACAAAATATATATGAAAGAAGTATATTGTTTTCCAAAATCAAAATATGAATGACTGAATTTTTACTAAGCCCCAATAGCTTCACATTAGTTAATTTGGTAGTTGGGAAGAATAAACCAATAATTCTTTCATTGGTTTTGTTTTTGAACTTTTACAAAATCTAATGTTATTTAGAGCCATACCTACAATACTTATATGTCCATTCCCATTCAGTAAGCATTCCATATAACCTGAAGATCTCAAAACAGAGTAGAAATAGCATCAAGAGTGCTTTGTTTAATCATATTTAATATAAGGGTCTTAGGGTTTTTATGCAGTGAAGAGACACCATGACCAAGGCAACTCTTTTTTTTTAATTAGGTATTTTTCTCATTTACATTTTCAATGCTATCTCAAAGACCCCCCACACCCACCCCCCAATCCCCTACCCACCCACTCCCCCTTTTTGGCCCTGGCGTTCCCCTGTACTGGGGCATATAAAGTTTGCAAGTCCAATGGGCCTCTCTTTGCAGTGATGGCCAACTAAGCCATCTTTTGATACATATGCAGCTAAAGACAAGAGCTCCCGGGTACTGGTTAGTTCATATTGTTGTTCCACCTATAGGGTTGCAGTTCCCTATAGCTCCTTGGGTAATTTCTCTAGCTCCTCCATTAGGGGCCGTGTGACCCATCCAATAGCTGACTGTGATCATCCACTTCTGTGTTTGCTAGGCCCCGGCATAGTCTCACAAGAGAGAGCTATAACTGGGTCCTTTCAGCGAAATCTTGCTAGTGTATGCAATGGTGTCAGCATTTGGAAGCTGATTATGGGATGGATCCCTGCATATGGCAGTCACTAGATGGTCCAAGGCAACTCTTAAGAAAGGACAACATTTTTGGGGGTTGGCTTACAGGTTCAGAGGTTCAGTCCATTACTATCAACGTGGGAGCACAGTAGTGTTGGTAAGGGAGTTGTGACTTCTAAATCTTGATCTAAAGGCTGCTAGGTGTAGATTGAAGTTTTTACACGGACTGAACTTCAGAATCAGTCCCCATAGTGACACACTTCCACCAACAAGGCCAAACCTCCTAATAGAACCATTCCCTATGGGCCAAGTTTATTAAAACCACCACTTCTCAACCCACCCACTCCCATTGCTGGTCCTGGCATTCCCCTATTCTGGGGACTAGACCCTTCACAGGACCAAGGGCCTCTTCTCCCATTGATGACTGACTAGGCCATCCTCTGCTACATATATAGCTAGAGCCACAAGTGCCACTGTGTTTTGTTTTGTTTTTCTTTTTCTTTTTCTTTTTTTTTTTGATTGGTGGTATAGTTTTGATTGGTATAGGAGCTCTGAAGGTATTGGTTAGTTCCTATTGATGTTCCTCCTTTGGGGCTTCAGTCCCCTTCAGCTCCCTGGGTATTTCTCTGGCTCCTTCATTGGGAACCTTGTGCTCCATCCAACAAAGAACTCCACATAAAACTAGAGACACTGAAACTTATAGAGGAGAAAGTGGGGAAAAGCCTCGAAGATATGGGCACAGGGGAAAAATTCCTGAAGAGACCACCAATGACTTGTGATGTAAGATCAAGAATCAACAAATGGGACCTCATAAAATTGCAAAGCTTTTGTAAGGCAAAAGACACTGTCAATAAGACAAAAAGGCCACCAACAGATTGGGAAAGGATCTTTACCAATCCTAAATCCATTAGGGGACTAATATCCAATATATACAAAGAACTCAAGAAGCTGGACTCCAGAAAATCAAATAACCCCATTAACAATGGGGTACAGAGCTAAACAAAGAGTTCTCAATTGAGGAATACTGAATGGCTGAGAAAAAATGGTTTGTTTGTTTTTTTGTTTTGTTTTGTTTTTTTTTTTTGTTTGTTTTTGTTTTTTTTACATTTTACTTGGTAGTTGTGAATGCAAATGTGCCATGCCACATACATGGAGGTTAAAGGACAATTTTGAGAGTTTTCTTTTCTCTTTCTACCATGAGATCTTGAACTAAATCTCAGACTATCAGACTTGCACCATACACAGTTATAACTGTGAAGCCTTCTTCCTACCCTCACGCCCCAGAGTTTCTAAATTGTTTTAGAAATGTTCAAATGTGTAATTACACTTATATTATTACATTGATGAAAATACACCACAATGATTTATATGGGTATTTTATTGCTTAGTTAATGAGATGCTAATCTTCTTCAAATTTGATAATTATATTCCATTTATCTAAGATAGATGAGATAGACAATTATCTCTGTTGAGTGAATTATTAAGTATTCAGATCTCATGTGACTCTGATACATTTGGGTTTCACTTATTCTTCAAAACCATACCTGTAATTTTTTTTTTTTTTTTTTAGCTTAGAAAAGAGTTGTACTGAAGCATAAAATGCTTTTCCTTGTAGGCTGAAGTCTTTTTCCAAAACTGGATTCTCTCCTTCTTGGAGTAGCCTATGTGTCAAACGTATAAGGAATTCTTTTGAACTATTAAAATGTGAGTGGCAGCGGTTAAGAACACTGACTGCTCTTCCACAGGTCCTGGGTTCAATTCCCAGAAATCACATTGTGGCTTACAACCATCTGTAATAGGATCTGATGCCCTCTTCTGGTGTGTCTGAAGACAACTACAGTGTACTCATATAAATAAAATAAATTTTAAAAAATTAAAATGTGAGTGGTTTATTGTGGTCTCACAAAATTCTGTGGTGATTAGAAAGTCCATTGAGAATTTTCTCTTAGGTACTGAATAATACCATGACCTAAAGAATAATTTAAATAGCACGTGCTTAATAAAAATATATTCTAAATGAAAATTAAAGACTAAATGTTTATTTTCCTCCCATGATGTACTCCTTAGAGCTCTTATGTAATTTGATGAATAGTTTATTCATCTAGCAATTGTGAACTGTGGCTGCTGGGAAATGAACTCTGATTATCTGTAAGAGCAGCACATGTTCTTAACCACTGAGCCATCTCCCCATATCCTCAAAATTATTCCCCTTGTTCCATCATTGAATTTCTTCTCTAATGTCTATATATTCATTTTTTTAGGATCAGTATTTTTTTAACAGAAGAAAGTTAGTTATAAATAAAATAAAGTTACCCTCTATAACAACCAGACATCAAAGATGAGAAGAGTGTTCATTAGAATCGGGAAAAGGGAACAACACACATACTTAATGGCAAATTAAATATGACATATCACAATATACACTCCTAAATTTCGTTTGGGACTGACAAAAATTAGGTTTACAAGTGAACAAATGTGGTCAAATATCAATAGCCTTCATAAATGCTTAAATCTATCTTCATTTTAAAATTGGGGTATATTAATTAGAGATAATTAGTTGCACACAGAAGTTTTCATTCCAACGAATCATATAAAAGCCCAGCTTTCAATAATCATAATCCAAAGTTAGTGTTAAAAATGCAAAAATCAGCTTCTAATATGACTGTTACAAAAAAGGATAAATCTCCCCATGACTAAGATAATAGTACCGACTACAAGAAGTTGTCCTACAAATATTCCTCTATTGTCCAGAACATGATCTAAAATGTTCAAAAAAAAATTAGCTAAATATCAAGAAGCTGTATGAGGTATTCTATTTCAGTGCTACCAGTAATAAACTTTAAAATATAGTTTTGAAAACCTAAATCATGTCATATTAGATGACTGCATACCAAGATAGGGAAGAACAAAATTTTAAAAAGGATTATTGAATAAAAGGTAATATGTAGTAGCAGAAAATTGCTTTATGAATAATTCTATAGACCATATTTAACATTTAGAAAGCAATAATTATTTTAAACTGATTTTTAAAGATAACTACTGATATTCATCTACATGTCTAAAATTTATTCAATGCTCAACATTTTCTTTATGAATATTAACAAATTCTTAACTTTGTAAGAAAATCAAAGTACTAAAGATTAAAGCATCTCAAAGAATATGTACAACAGCCTGGCAGTGGTGGCACACGCCTTTAATCCCAGCACTTGGGAGGCAGAGGCAGGTGGATTTTTGAGTTCAAGGCCAGCCTGGTCTACAGAGTGAGTTCCAGAACAGCCTATGCTACACAGAGAAACGCTGTCTCAAAAAACCAAAAAAAAAAAAAAAAAAAAAAAAAAGAGTACAACAAACTCTGACACATAAAGCTTCCAAATATTAGATATCATTGTGATCACAAATGACATACATCTGTATAATACCACAAAATTTATAATTTCCATAATCTTCAAATGGAGCCATTTTTTATCAAAACAAAAAAAAGACAGCAAGAAAAAATGTTAAAAAAAAAAAAACCATTTCACTAGAAAGGCATCATTATAGAATGAACTAGATACCAGAAATGAAGAGAAATCCATATCTGAAAGTTCACACTTGAAACTAGGGTGTATCTTGGCTGAAGAATGGTGCAGCAAGTTGAAATATGGATCAGAGTCTTACCTACTCTTCTTGGTTATTTTACACATGGCATTTATACCCATGGCCATTGGTTCTGCATGCACAGATTCAACCAGGCAACAATGAAATTAAATCATAAAAAACTGTAATTCTGTTGTACATTCATAGACATTTCCCCTCCCCATTTCTTAAACATCACAGAACAATTTCTATAGCATTGCTGAAATAGGTATTATAATCAATCTTAACATTATATGCAGCACCCAAAAGAGTACACATTTATGTAAATACTAATTTTACACAAATTATTTGACTATCTACTGTTTTATTTTCTCCTGTTGTTTTGAGACAGTATTTTTATGCAGTATAGGTTGAGCTTGCTGGAAGCCTGCCCAGCCTTGGAGAAACAGGTGAAGTGGGACATGGTATTGGATGCACTTCAAAGTTGATGATCTCTCACCTTTTAATTTTCTCATACTATTCTGTGCTAAAATTTTAATTGTTTGTTACTGTTCTGTGCTTCATTAAGCTATGGAAAAATTTAACTCTTTCTCTCCCTATTATTTACTTTGTAATTCTCTGTTCTTGGTTAAGCACTGGGAAACATCTCTAACTTAGTTTATAATTCTACGTGCTTAAGCACTAAAACTTGACTATTGTTTACTTTATAAACTTACTATATTATTCTCTGGCAAATAACATGTGCTGAGTAGTGGTAGGGAATTACATAGAGGCTTTATTACTATGGCCCATTTCTCCATTGCCCAGAAACCTCACCTCTCACTGCCCAGGTGAGGTGGAGGCTTGGAGCAACTTACTTTTATTGAACCAGTAAAAGGGTGTCATGTTCACAAAAGAAAAACCTTTTCCACAAGAAAATATGCATAAACACACACACATTCACACATACACACCCAAATACATATACTTTAACTAGGCCCACCAATCTTTCTCATCAAATTACATACTTAAATACACATACATATGCATACATATACATATATATGCATACATATACATACATATGCATATGTATGTTTGGTGGATGGAGCAGAAGCCCAAGTGCCAGCCCAGAAAGAGCTCACTCATTGTGGATGAAAATTAAGCTCCAACCTTTATGCATAGAGAAAGAAATAAATGAAAGAAACCCAAGTCTGTAAGGAACTGAATTGCTGAACCATCTCTATATCCCTATTACATTAGTCTTATTACTATAATTCTGGAACATAGCTTAGGTATTGTAATTCTAACATTGCTTACTTTGGTCAAAACTATTTTGTCTATCCATTTTCATGGAAATTTGATTGGGATTGAACTAAGTCTATAAATTACATTTAGCAAGGCAGTCATTTTCACAGCAACAATTCTATCAGTCTATGAGAATGAGAGATCTTCCCACTTTCTTATTTCCACCTCAATTTCTTCAGAGAATTACCATTTTCTATGTAGATGACATTCACTTTCTTGCTTAGGTTTACCCGCAGATATTTGATTGTTTCTGATGATATTCTAAAAGACATATAGGTTTTATTGTGAGCTAACTGTAGTTGAATTAAATTATTTTGTTGCTTATAAAGGAAGATCATTATTTTGAAATGTTCACAAAATATTTGTTTGTTAGTGTTATAAGAATCTTATGTGATTCTGCCAAGACTGGTCTGCACAGGTGAGAGTGTGGACTACAGAGGCTAACAGCTTCTGGGACAGGAGGAACCCACAGAGCTTCTGGGGCAGACCGTGTTTCAGACTCCAGACGCCCGGGCACCTTCCCTGCCAGAGGAGAGGTGTCTGCCCTACCCGGGAGAGATTTGCCACAGCATTTGGGGGAGCCATCCTGGTTCTGGGATTCCACCTAGACTAGTCTGCACAGGTGAGAGTGTGGACTGCAGAGGCTAACAGCATCTGGGATAGGCAGAAGCCACAGAGCTTCTGGGGCAGAACGTGTTTTGGGCTCCAGACACCTGGGCACCATCCCTACCAGAGGAGAGGTGTCCAGGCCGACTGGGAGGGCTTTGCCAAAGCATCTGGGGGAGACATCTTGGTTCCCTGATCCCACCAAGACTACTCTGTGCAGGTGAGAGTGTGGACTAAAGAAGCTACACAGATTCTGGGACAAGACCTGTTTCAATCCTTCATCTTCTGCCAAGAGGCAGGTCCAAATGCCAGATATCTGTCCACCTTCCCTGCAAGAGGAGAGTTTGCCTGCAGAGAGTGCTCTGACCACTGAAACTCAGGAGAGATCTAGTCTCCCAGGTCTGCTGATAGAGGCTAACAGAATCACAAGAGGAACAAGCTCTAACCAGAGACAACTATAACAACTAACTCCAGAGATTATCAGACGGCGAAAGGCAAACATAAGAATCTTACTAACAGAAACCAAGACCACTCACCATCATCAGAACCCAGCACTCCCACTTCACCCAGTCCAGGGCACCCCAACACACCAGAAAAGCTAGACCCGGATCTAAAAGCATATTTCATGATGATGGTAGAGGACATCAAGAAGGACTATAATAACACACTTAAAGAAATAAAGGAGAACACTGCTAAACAGGTAGAAGACATTAAAGAGGAAGCACAAAAATCCCTTAAAGAATTGCAGGAAAACCTGACCAAACAGGTGATGGAACTGAATAAAACCATCCAAGACCTAAAAAGGGAAGTAGATACAATAAAGAAAACCCAAATTGAGGCAACGCTGGAGATAGAAACCCTAGGAAAGAAATCTGGAACCATAAATGCAAGATTCAGCAACAGAATACAAGAGATGGAAGAGAGAATCTCAGGTGCAGAAGACTCCATAGAGAACATCTGCACAACAACCAAAGCAAATACAAAATCCAAAAAGATCCTAACTCAAAACATCCAGGAAATCCAGGACACAATGAGAAGACCAAACCTACGGATAATAGGAGTAGATGAGAATGAAGATTTTCAACTTAAAGGGCCAGAAAATATCTTCAACAAAATTATAGAAGAAAACTTCCCAAACCTAAAGAATGATGCCAATGAACATACAAGAAGCCTGCAGAACTCCAAATAGACTGGACCAGAAAAGAAATTCCTCCCGACACATAATAATCAGAACAACAAATGCACTAAATAAAGATTGAATATTAAAAGCAGTAAGGGGAAAAGGTCAAGTAACATATAAAGGCAGGCCTCTCAGAATTACACCAGAGTTTTCACCAGAGACTATGAAAGCCAGAAGATCCTGGGACAGATGTTATACAGACCCTAAGAGAACACAAATGCCAGCCCAGGCTACTATACCCAGCCAAACTCTCAATTACCATAGATGAAGAAGCCAAATTATTCCATGACAAAACCAAAGTCACACATTATCTTTCCATGAATCCACCCCTTCAAAGAATAATAACAGAAAAAAAAAAAACCAATACAAGGACGGAAACCACGCCCTAGAAAAAGCAAGAAAGTGATCCCTCAACAAACCAAAAAGAAGATAGCCACAAGAACAGAATGCCAACTCTAAAAACAAAACAAACAAACAAACAAAAACAAAAAAAAACAAAAAAATAGGAAGCAACAATTACTTTTCCTTAATATCTCTTAATATCAATAGATTCAATTCCCTAATTAAAAGACATAGACTAACAGACTGGCTACACAAACAGGACCCAACATTCTGCTACTTACAGGAAACCCATCTCAGGGAAAAAGACAGACACTATATCAGAGTGAAAGGCTGGAAAACAATTTTCCAAGCAAATGGTCTGAAGAAACAGGCTGGAGTAGCCATTTTAATATCGGATAAAATCGACTTCCAACCCAAAGTTATCAAAGAAGACAAGGAAGGAAACTTCATACTCATCAAAGGTAAAATCATCCAAGAGGAACTCTCAATTCTGAATATCTATGCTCCAAATGCAAGGGCAGCCACATTCATTAAAGAAACTAGTAAATCTCAAAGCACACATTGCACCTCACACAATAATAGTGGGAGACTTCAACACACCACTTTTACCAATGGACAGATCATGGAAACAGAAACTAAACAGGGACACAGTGAAACTAACAGAAGTTATGAAACAAATGGATCTGACAGATATCTACAGAACATTTTATCCTAAAACAAAAGGATATACCTTCTTCTCAGCACCTCATGGTACCTTCTCCAAAATTGACCATATAATTGGTCACAAAACAGGCCTCAACAGATACAAAAATATTGAAATTGTCCCATGTATCCTATCAGACCACCATGGACTATTGATCTTCAATAACAACATAAATAATGGAAAGCCAACATTCACGTAGAAAATGAACAACACTCTTCTCAATGATACCTTGGTCAAGGAAGGAATAAAGAAAGAAATTAAAGATGTTTTAGAGTTTAATGAAAATGAAGCCACAACATACAATCACCTGCTAATCTTTAGCCTCTGCTTGATGGCTTACGACAGTATGTATAAATACAATACAATGTTTATTAGTCTATTCCTACCAAATTACCCTGACTAGGGTAATTTGGTACCAACAGTGTTGTGGATTGCCCTGGTGCTATTTGTATTTTGATGCTAATTCTGCTTCCTCAAGAAGGGCTACCCTGACTAAGAGTGGATCACGTACTCACGTGATTGAAGTGACTAAAACTGTTTACTGGATTTTGTCAAGAATGTGAACCTTCTCCCCATTTTAGCTGGTCAAATAAAGACTAGATCCTATGATTAGACAGTGGAGGAAAAGCTTGATCCTGAAGATTTTAGAGAAGAGAGAAGAAAGAAGGAGATGAGGGCACTGGAGATATGGAGAATGAGGAGGTTGAAGGAATCATTGGAGAAGAACCAGGCTGTCTGAAGAAGCTTCAAGTAACAAGAGAACTCATAGCTGGGGAATTGAGGTCTCTCTGCCCAATCTAGGCATGCAGCTTATAAATACTATAACTGAGTTGTGGGTTCCTTGCACAGACTTATTGGGGTTGGTGACTTATTGCAACAGAAGAGCACAGCTCACTTGAATGGAATTTAAGTCCAGAAAAATACAATGATGATGCCTTCATTTTACACTCATTTTTGATCCTTGTCTTTTGGGTACAAATATATAGAAAATATATTTTATTAAATTTTGGTCATAGTAAAGTTATATTTCTCCAAAATTTCTGTTTCAAGCTACTGCTAGTAGAAAAAAAGAAGAAATGCCTGAAAATAAAGTTAAATATGACTAAAATGTTTCTTGAGAAACACAATTTACTATTATTGTACTCAAGGAAAATATATGGTAAGCATGTGTGTGTGTTTGCTCATGCACCATGCACATGCTTTGTACTTTTTTAAGGATGTATTTATTTACCTATATGAATGCTGAATTTGCCTGTGTGAGTGCAAATTACAGAAGAGGTCATTAGATTACATTATAAATGATTGTGGGCCAATGTGTGATTGGTAGGATTTGAACTCAAAACCTCTGGAAGGGCAGCCAGTGTTCTCAACCACTAATACATCACACCTGCCTGGTTTCTACTTCTTAAAGTAAAAGGAATAATTTTATTAAAATATGAATACAAATGAAAATATTGTGGATTACATATAAAAACTGTGCATTCATCAAAGTAACATTTATTGTTTTAATGAATTTACTTTTAAATATTATTTGCATAATTCAATAGAACATTTTCTGTACTCAATTGATGGGAATTTATCTTAAAGTTTATTCAGCGGTCCAAAATCCTTCCTTCTCTGACCAAGCTAGCTCACTCAGTCATTAGGTTCTCAACAACCGGATCGAGGATTAAAAAAAAAAAATCAATTAGGCAACACTGTAGTATGAACCCCAGCAGTTTTAAAGAGGAAGCCGATTTATTTTTTTCCATTCTGCTTTTATACCACTTTAAGTACATGCAAAATAATAAGTTAAGTTCTGTTTCAAGGAACTACAAGGCAATAAACAAAATCCAGTAAACAGCTTCCTAGAGGCTAATCAGGATGACCAAGATAAAAGGAATGCCACACAAGCCTCACTGAGCCTGTTCTGAGCTTTGCATTAACTCAAATGTAAATGTTCTTAATCTGACCCTATTTCCTGAATCCTCAAGACACTGGAGGAGTAGCTGGGGACAGGATCCTTTTGGGTTTCCATCTGCACCTGGAGCTGACTCTGTGCCACAGCTCTCTATACAAAAATCCTGCCAAGAGAGATCTGGTCTCCCAGAAGTGCTGACACACAGGCTTATAGGAGAGACAAGCCACAGTCAGAGTCAACAAATAACCAAATGGTGAGAGGCAAGAGCAAGAAAATAAGCAACAGAAACCAAGACAAATTGGCACCATCAGAACTCACTTCTACAACAGCAAGCCATGGATACCCCAACACACTGGAAAAGCAAAATTCTCTTTTAAAACTGGAGAATACAGGTAAACAGAGAGAAGACCTTAAAGAGGAAACACAAAAATCCCTTAAAGAACTAGAGGAAAACACAACCAAACATGTGAAGGAATTGAACAAAACCATCCAGGATCTATAAATGGAAATAGAAACAATAAAGAAATCACAAAAGGAAACAACTCTGGAGATACCTAGGAATCAGATCAGGAGTCATAGATGCAAGTATCACCAACAAAATACAAGAGATAGAAGAGAGAATCTCGGGTGCAGAAGATATCATAGAAAACATTGACACAACAGTCAAAGAAAATGCAAAATGCAAAATGCTCCTAACCCAAAACATCCAGGAAATCCAGGACAATGAGAAGGCCAAACCTAAGCATAATAGGTATAGAAGTGTGTGAAGATTCCCAACTTAAAGGGCCAATAAATATCTTCAACAAAATTATAGAAAAAAATCTTCCCTAACCTAAAGAAAGAGAAAATAAACATAAGAAGTTTACATAACTCCAAATATAGACTGGACCAGAAAAGAAATTCCTTCCATCACATAATAGTCAAAACACCAAACGCACAAAACAAAGAAAGGATATTAAAATCAGTAAGGAAAAAAGGTCAAGTAACATATAAAGGCAAACTTATCAGAATTACACCAGACTTCTCACCAGAGACTATGAAAGCTACACAATCCTGGGCAGATGCCATACAGATCCTAAGAGAACACAAATGCCAGCCAAGGCAAACCTCTCAATTACCATAGATGGAAAAACCAAGATATTGCATGACAAAACCAAATTTACATAATATCTCTCCAAAAATCCAGCCCTACAAAGGATAATAGTTGGAAAACTCCAACAACAGAAGGGAAACTATAACCTAGAAAAAGCAAGAAAATAATCTTCTTTCAACAACCCCAAAAAGAAAGCCACACAAACATAATCCCACTTCTAAAAACAAAAATAACAAAAAGCAACAATCACTATTCCTTAATATTTCTTAACATCAATGCACTCAATCCCCGAATAAATTGGCATGACTAACAGACTGTATACATAAACAGGTCCCAGCATTTTGCTGCACACAGGAAACTCACCTCAATGACAAAGGCCATCCCTTGACCATCCCTTGACCATCCCTTGACCATCCCAACTTGGAATAGATCCTATGCATGATAAGCAAACCATGACACAGTTTCTACTTGCAGACTGGAGCTCAACAAGGCTGTCCTCTGAGAGGCCCTACCAGCAGTTGACTGAAAAAAACAATGTAAATACTTACAGACAACCATTAGGTTGAGGTCCAGGAACTACTATGGAGTAGTTTGAGGAAGGACTGAAGCAGCTAAAGGGGACTGCAACTCCATAGGAAGCATAGCATTATCAACTAGATCCCTGAAAGCTCTAAGCAACTAAGCTACCAACTGAAGAGTATACATGGGCTGGTCCTTGCTCCAGGCACATGGATAGAAGACTGTCTTATTTGGCCTCAGTGGGAGAGTAAGTGCTTAATCCAGTGTAAACTGGATGCCCCAGGGAAGAGGGATGCTGGCAGAAGTGAGGTGTGAGTAGGGGGCAGATGGGGGAGGGGAGAGAAAACAGAGGTGAAGAGATGATGAACTTGGGAAGGAGGAACCAGCAAGTGGGGCAACTTGTGGAATGTAAATAAATAAAATAACTAAAATTTGAAAAAAAAATAAGAAAAGAGAGAGTAAAATTCTTTAAAATGTGAATGGTGGATTCACTCTGATCAAAAAATACGTTGGATGAACTATCTTACTTAGTAGTTTAAGAAGCTATCTGTGTCTTAAATTTGAAAAGTATAGTTTGAATTATCTCCTCTATGGAGTATTTCAGGGGTATGGAGGGCAAAATGGCTCTCCTGTAACACTGTACACACTAAATAAGAAGCCTAACTCTTGTGTGCCCTCTTGTTTATGTGGCTTCAGCTCTTCCAAGGAAAATGTTTGTATAGTTTTCATGGGACTCTGCTCAGACACTGACAATTACGTCAGTTGATCAATGGGCAAGTTATGTGATAATTTGATGAAAAGATTAGTTTTCATCCAAGTTCTTTCATTTCCTAGATGCTGTCACCAGGTTGTCTTATCTACTTATCAAATTCCCCTGCAACTCATTATGATTACTAGAAAAATAAATGTTTTTAAAGGTGAGATCTACCAGATTGCTGATTATTAAAAAATATACTAATATAATACCCTAAAAATAGTGAATGTTCCATATAGTGCAGAAAATAGAAATGGCTGTACAGAGTACACCAGCAAGAAATTATTTTCCAACAAAAAATATCAGTTCACCATTGCAGCATACAATTCCAGGAGTTCAAAACCACAAATGTCATCTACATTTAATGTCAGCAACTTTGTCACAATAAAGCCTCCCTGGGTTTTAATGCTTTAACTACTCTTTATTTTCCTCTTCCTTCTGTAGCAAACTGTCACCAGTTAGAAATTTAATACAATCTATACTTATATTATATGCCTGGAGAGGTCAGGTTTGGATGAGCTTTCTGATGATGGTAAAGGATTCTCAGAGCTAGTAATGAATATATAGCTCTCTGTATACCATAAGGGTTTTCTCTTACATTGGTGGTTTTCCTTTTGAGGACTCCCAGAGAAGAATCAGTTAATTACTAGGCTCAGTGTCATCACTGCAGACTATGCTTTGTGACACATTTTGTTCAAATCCACTAGCAAAATACATTTTTTTTTTAGACAGGGTTTCTCTGTGTGGCCCTGGCTGTCCTGGAACTCACTCTGTAGACCAGGCTGGCTTTGGATTCATAAATCTGCCTGCCTCTGCCTCCCAAGTGCTGGGATTAAAAGTGTGCACCACCACTGCCCGGCAAAATCAGATTTATTGATCAGAATTATAATTCATGAGGAACAGTCAGGTTGAACATATGCATCATTTAAAAATGAACAAAACATACAAAGGCAGGGTGAGGGGAAATGGGATATTGGTTCCGAAAGGGACACCTGGAAAAGGGAAAACATTTGAAATGTAAATAAAGAAAATATCCAAAGGGGGAAAAAAACTAAAAAAAAGAGAAAAGAACAGAGGAATGGATACAGAAAATGTGGTACATTTACACAATGGAGTACTACTCAGCTATTAAAAACAATGGATTTGTGAAATTCCAGGGCAAATGGATGGACCTGGAGGCCATCATCCTGAGTGAGGTAACCCAATCACAAAGAACTCACATGATATGTACTCAATGATAAGTGGATATTAGCCCAGAAACTTAGAATACCCAAGATATAAGATACAATTTACAAAACACATGAAACTCAAGAAGAATGAAGACCAAAGTGTGGACACTTTGGCCCTTCTTAGAATTGGGAACAAAACACCCATGGAAGGAGTTACAGAGACAAAGTTTGGTACTGAGACGAAAGGATGGACCATCTATTTTATCTCTACATAGATAGATAGATAGATAGATAGATAGATAGATAGATAGATAGATAGGTAGGTAGGTAGGTAGGTAGGTAGATAGATAGATAGATAGATAGATAGATAGATAGATATCAATAGCAGCCCATGACAACGAGATAATAACCAACAAGAATTATTTTTAATAATGAACACTAATATCCTAGACTTACAAAATCTTACAAATTGTAATGTATAAATACACTGCATCTTGAACAACAGTTGCATGATATGAAAGTAACTGAAATTTAGATCAAAATAGAAGTTCTTTATGACAAAAAAGCATAGAAAAGTATTTATGTAATGTGAACATTACATTTATCTGAAGAACGATTCAAAGTATATAAATACATTTAAATTTATACTCCAAAATAAATTATAGCGGGGAAAGAATAAAAATGTATTTCTCTCCTTTTTTTATTGGATACTTTCTTATTTACATTTCAAATGCTATCCCTTTTCTGGGCTCCCCATCTGATATCCCCTATCCTATTGCCCCTACCCCTGCTTGTATAAGGGTGTTCCCCCACCAACCCACCCACTCTTGCCTACACAGTCTTGAATTCCCGTGCACTGGGGCATTGAACCTTCACAGAACCAAGGGCCTCTTCTCCCATTGATTCCCAACAAGGCCATTCTCTGTTACACATGCAGCTGGAGTCATGGGTCCCTCCATGTGTACTCTTTGGTTGGTGGTTTAGTCCCTGCGAGCTCTGAGGGCTCTGGTTGGTTGATATTGTTGTTCATCCTACAGGGTTGCAAACCCTTCAGCTCCTTCAGTCCTCTCTCTAACTCCTTCATTGGGGACCCTGTGCTCAGTCCAATGGTTGGCTGCAAGCATCCACCTCTGTATTTGTCAGGCTTTGGCATAGCCTCTCAGGAGACAGCCATATCAGGCTCCTGTCAGCATTCACTTCTTAGCATCCACAATAGTGTCTGGGTTTGATGACTGTATATGGGATAGATTCCCCAGGTGGGGCAGTCTCCGGTTGGCCTTTCTTTCAGTCTCTGCAGACTTTTTCTCCATATTTCCTCCTGTGATTATTTTGTTCCCCCCTCTAAGAAGGACCGAAGCATCCACATTTTGGTCTTCTTTCTTCTTGAGCTTCATGTAATCTGTGAAGTATATCTTGGATATTCCAAGCTTTTGTGCTAATATCCACTTCTCAGTGAGTGCATACCATGTGTGTTATATTGTGATTGGGTTACCTCACTCAGGATGATATTTTCTAGTTCCATTCATTTGCCTAAGAATTTCATGAAGTCTTTGTTTTTAATAGCTGAGTAGTACTCCATTTTCTGAGAATATGCCAAACTGATTTCCAGAATGGTTGTACCAGCTTGCAATCCTACCAGCAATGTAGGAGTGTTCCTCTTTCTCCACATCCTTGCCAGCATCTGCTGTATCCTGAATTTTTGATCTTAGGCATTCTGTCTGGTGTGAGGTTTAATCTCAGGGTTGTTTTGATTTGCATTTCCCTGATGACTAAGGATGTTGAACATCTCTTTAGGTGCTTCTCAGCCATTCAATATTTCTCAACTGAGGAAAAATGTATTTTTGAAAAACAATGCCATATACACTTTCAAATTTGTTTTAAGATCGACAACCAAGAGAAGATCTATAACTATATATAACAGATAGATAACTCATCATAACCGACAGAAGAAAGATTATTACAAATAATATGAATTTAAACTCTTTAAAAGATTATTTACTGCATAATAAAACAACACAATGTAGAGTTGTGACTAAAAGAAAAGGTGTATGAAACATAAACAGATAGGCAACTAAAACAAAAATGGAAAGAAGAGGATAAGTAGTAGTGTTGTTTCTGGCATATAACCAAGGATTTTAATCAGCAGAAAAACAATATATGGCCATTAGGATGAATGACCTTCACACTTACCTGGATAGCTATGAATCTTTTCTATTATTTTTGTTTGAAATATACACAAAGAAAAGGATTACATAATCCTGTATGCTGAGTTGACTTAAATTTGGATGTTGGCAGCATCCCTATTGTAGTTCACAATTGTCTTTAATCCCTACAAAAATACTGAGAATTTTTTATCTTTCATTTCATCACCTTTGAAGAACATTCTGGCTTAGGTTTTCTCAAATAGGAACTCAAATAAGATGTGGCAGATTAACAGGAGAAAAGGGCAGAGATGTAGGGATGAACAGCATTAAGTTATGGATAGATTTTCTGAAGTCTACCTCCATGAAATATGCTCCAATACTAAAGTCATGTGAGGATTTAGGTATCACTTTCCAGTATTTGTAATTTATCTAACACAGCTAACACTGTGTTAAATGTATGGATATATCCATTTTAAATAATGAATCTGAAGTCTACTCTCAGATACAAAGTTAGAGAATAACTGTACATGGATAGCAGAAGGCAGGCTTCTTTCTCATGCTTTGTATCCCTATAGTCTAGCATGAAGATGTAATACACATAACAATGTTTTAAAGGGACATCTATATTCCATCTCAAAGGAAATTATTTTAGGTACCTAAATGCTTAAATAAAACATTTATAAGTTCCATGATCCTAAGGAGAGAGACAAGAAATGGGAAGTATTTAGAGATGGAAGATGTTTTAGTGTTCTTTAATACAGTACTTAAACACACACACACACACACACACACACACACACACACACACACACACACAAACACACACACACACACACACACATACACACACACACACACACACAGTCATTTGAATATTCCCCAAATCTACATAGTACTACTAAGCAATCCAGGCAAATCTGACATAACCTACAATAGGGATAGAAACATCCATATGTAATCAACTGAGTTTTGACACAGTACAATGATCATGAATCAGAGAAAGCACAAACATTGTGATAAATGGTACTGAGAAAATTGAACCTGGACATATAGAAGAATAAAAGCTATGGTAGGAAAATGCTATGGTAGGGGAAACTCAGAACAAATCAAAAATTAAATTTAAGGACTGAAGCAACAAAACTGTTGTCAGATCTTGTCCAAAATTCTGGTTCTGTCCCAATCCTAAAGACCAAGTGTGCTGCCAATCCTAAATGTCACTGCAGGAAGAAATGGTCATAAAAGTAGGGAACATTTACCTCAATGGGACTTCTCTTGAAGGACAAAGAGGAATTTGTCTTAAATTTTTTTTTTTTTTTTAGACAGGGTTTCTTTGTATAGCCCTGGCTGTCCTGGAACTCACTTTGTAGACCAGGCTGGCCTTGAACTCAGAAATCTGCCTGCCTCTGCCTCTCAAGTGCTGGGATTAAAGGTGTGTGCCACCACGCCGGGCGAATTTGTCTTTTTCTTAATTGCAACAGTAATTCCATATGAGGAACAAAGGCAGAGAGGCTGGTTATGTGCACAAGTGGTGATGCTTAGGCTATTCTCTGGCTGGTTGGTATCTCAGGATCTATCATGTGAGTTCTTAGTAACAGTATGAAAATTACTACCAAATACAATGTAGCTTTGAATCTTCACCCCATCATTTCCACCTGCTCCTGGGATACAAAGTGACTACAGGATTGAGTCATTCAGGTGGCCAAGTCAGAAAGACAATGTTGTCAGTTCCTGCAACTCTCCCTCAGGGTTAGGATGACAGCACATTTACAGTTTCTGCTAGCATCTCGTACAGTGTCTAGTCTTTTCCTTCTAGCTAAAGTCCTTATAGAAAAGCTTTCACTAACAAAGAGAAAAGGATTTAGTTGCTTTTTAAAAGTTACCTTATGAATATAGAGTATGACAACTGTGATAGCAGCCATTATTTGGAGATTTCAGTCTCCTGGTACTTATATAACATTTTTTAAACTTAGGGTGATAAAATAACATTATTGGGGAAAGATCATAAAAGCAATTTGCATTAAAACCCAAATTCTTCCTTAGTTAAAAAAAGTCCAGAAGCATAGAATGAGTTTGGATAGGAGAAAGTCCAACTGATACGACTTGGGAAGTTGGCATACAAAGTATGTGCATAAGAAATTATATATGCTGTTAAAGATTCAACTGTACTTGAATAAGTCAGAGATTGATATCATGGGCAGGGAGCCTGGTGAGCAAGAATTTCTTGGCTTATTGATCTTCCAAGAACAAAGTACAGAGGATTACTTTTGGATGGCTTTGACACAGTGGTCAACCCATATTTGTCCCTAATCATGAGGTAAGCTTTATAGCATTTGAATAATAAATGAGTAAATGCTATGTATTGGGGGAGCTGAATTTATTACAGCTTACTTTTCTATATTGTATATCAATTTACATGATAATGGGATCATTATGACAGCCTCATACCAGTACATAACATATAGAGTTTTTAATCACATTTTCTCCTCATAAACCCTTTCTTGTCACAACCTCACTTCCAATGATATCCAGCCTCTTTCTACAAACTTAATTTCTTGATCTTCTACTGTAGTGAAGACTTGAGAACCCTGAATGACCATTTAGTATAGTGACATATGAATATTTGGGTCACAAGTACCCAGAAGTATAGATTATTAGCATCCTAATAGTTGTATTTATTATGGCTCTCTCGATTAAAGAAAATAACCCACTCTTATCTCACTTTAGAGAAAAATCATTGAAAGGTAGAGGATTGCATGGATCTACTAGTTGTATTATTGGCAGAGGAAGTAAGCATGGGTCTGCAAGTGATTAGATGATAACTTGAGAGGCTCTGACTTTCAGGTTAGCAATCTTTAAACCTTCCACAAAGGCTCCCCATAGAGTTAGAGTCAACACTTTGATTTTTGACCTTATAATGTTAGGACAATGCTGTTAGGTAACCTTAAAGGACATTGGTTTTTATGATGCATGACAGTACTGTTAAAGTAAAATTCAGGAAGGCAAAACAGAATTTATAGCAATCTGTATTGTTATCAGAACTCATGGTACTCAACCCCTGATTCAATCAATTAGTAGAGCTACTTAGAAAAATCTTTAAAATGTAGTGTTCAAATATATCTGTGCATTGTGAATTTCTTCATTTATGCTCTGTCAGCATTATTTGACAGTTCTTTAACAGGAATATGCCTTTGGGTAGACAGACAGTTGGCAGGGTGGTATAACACCAGTCAGCTTGCAATGACTAGTGAGGATTCTTTAAAACATTTGTTGAATGATGCATTGCTCAGTACATTTAAAACATTCCTTCATGTAATTCACGTGAAGAAATTTGGAGCCCCCAAAGCGCCAAGAGTGCCTATTGGGCCATATAGAATGATACAGTACTGCTTAGAGTATCTACTTCATCTTGCTTGGAAAGGAAGAAACACATATTATAAAATTTACAGTTCCATTCATTACAGCTCAAGGATGTTCTCACAGCATATTACCTAATATTTTTGGAATGCTAGTATGAACATCTGTATTTGTTATAAGCTTTACTCTATCTTTTAGTTTTATATTAGTTTTTGGTCAGTAAACATGTGCTTCATACTACATATTTGCTTTGAATTAGTGATGAAAGCTTCATCCATTATAGGTCACTGTAGATGTGGACATAGAATTAGAGGCAGAAATCCATCTACATCATCTCCAAATCAATACAAAACAAAAATTTGCCTTTGTTTTTCTTTTTTATTCTTAGCAATAAATATAAATATCAACATGTAAAACAGTTATAAAGATGGAGTGAACATTTATGTTTTCATTTTGTTTTTATGGATATTTAGGTTTTATCCTTTGGTTTAATTGGTAAATAGATATTTGTGCAAAAATATGGGCAAAACACCCAACATATCTTTGTGCAGAGGTGAACAAGAATAATTCATAATATTTAGTATAACAGAAAGAGACACATCTAATATGAAGAAAGAGATTCCAAAGTTTTCTCCTGTATCTAGTTAGCCATCAGACATCTGCAGACCCAAGTGATTTGATGTTTTAAGGGAAAATGTGTTCAAACATTTATTGTTATTATTATTATTAATAATTTATTATTATTATTACTAATTCATTATCATCATTATAGTCACCATCAATATTACTATTGAAAGAAAAATTAGGAGCAATGGCTCTAGACTTTGGAATTAGTGAATATTTTTAGTCAAGATCCCAGGAGTATGGGAGCAAAACACAAAAATAGATAAATGAACTTTCATAAAATTAAGACAGTTTTGAAGAGCAAAAGAAGAAAACTTGAAAAGAGGCAAATTAAAGAATAGAAGTTACTTGTCTTTCACCCACCCCAAAAGGGTTGATATCTAGAATATATCAGAACCCCAAAAAATCAATAGGAAAAAATACCATATGTCAATTTAACTTGGGCATTGAATATAGCTAGACATGTCTGAAAAATAGGTCATATAGATGATAGGTAAAGGCGAAAGTGTTGAACATCATTAATCATGAAGGAAATCATAATGAAAACAAAACTAAGTTATTACTATTCTCAATAAGAATAAATTTTACAAGAAATACAGAAGTTTCTCAGAAAATTTAGAACAGAACTTCTGTATGGTCCAACAATCTACTGCTGTGAGTATAAAAAGTGACAGTCTGTCTAAGAGAGCTTTCTGTTCATATGTTTATGGTGACACTATTCTTAACACCCGAGAAATGAAAACACCCTAAGTGTCCATCAACTGGATACAGACAATGCAGTAATTGTATACAGTGGAATTCTATTAGGGAGGAAGAAAAAAATGAAATCCTATGACTTGTGACAAGTTGATTTGGGTAATGGCTTAATTAAGAACCACATGTCAGATGACTTTAGGCTCTGTCAAGTTGACAGTTAAAGCTAAGTAGGATAGATAGCAAGTCACAATTACCTAATAATAAAAGAGCTCTTGTCCTTGTTTAACTTTACAGTCTAGTCTACTGATAATATCCAGTCCGTATAAGAGCAGGATATGGACATTTACATTTGCTCAACTGCATTATTTCATTGCTGTTCTTCCTCTTCTCCTGTCCTGAGTGCTGGGAATCACACAGCAGGCTTCAAGCACACTAGGTGAGTGGGTATAGCACCAGATAACTGTGTTACTCTGTTACCCTTAACTTGTTACAAATAAAAATATAATAAAATTACATGTATTTCTAATCAAGAAATCCAGGGAATACTCATGGTTCTAAAGTTTTTTGGCTTTAGGTATGATCATCTTTGCAATTTGTAAACCTTAAATTAGCACTGTGGGTTTAAAGGTCAGTAACGAGTTTTGGCCATTGTGTGTATAACAAAAGTCACAATATGAACGAAAGTCAAAATACTATACACTTTATTCAAGGACATATCCGAAACTTATTTACATATCATCATTATTATACTTATTGTTATTACTATGAAAGTTATTTTGGCAAAAGAAACTATAAATCCAGGACCTTAGGTTGTTAGATAACATTCTGAGAAAAATGAATAAATGTTGGGAATTAGCTGCTTTTATGATTTTTTAACAATTTTACTTTTTTAATTGGAACAATTTGATATAGTCTAAGTATTTTACTTGAAACAGAAAGGTGTACTATAACTGTATCACATGTATTTTTAGTATACTTCTAGAAATTATTATTATTAAAGTATCGGCATTTCCACCAATGTGGAAATTATTCAATATTTTCCATGAATTATGTAAACACATTTTTATGAGGGACAAGCATTCTAATTTAATGTCATTGATAATGTAATTTGTAATTATAATGTACACTGTAAAAAAATAGAAGAATTTCTTCATTAACAAACAGCATTATCCAATATTTGAACAAGATTCACCTTGAGTTCAGAGTCTGATCTCATGTACTTTTGGTGGAAAGGCGACAAAACTTCTAAGATGTACTTCTTTACTGGCATTCTGCCTGGAAAATAGCACAAATTACTTACAAGAGGAAAAGAAATCCTGGCTTCCTCCTTTCTTCTCCAATAAAAGCATGGTCGCACGCTTGGCTCCCAGTTTGGCACCATGGCTGTCCTGGCTTCCTGGGTCTGGGTACTGGCTGGCTGCTTCTGTGCAGCTGTAGCAGAGGTTTCTGATAGCTCAGATCCATATCCTCCTTTATGGGAAGACAGCCCTGAGCAGTTGAGTGACTACATGATGGAGGATGGGAACTACATAATTAATCCTTGGGTATACACTGACAGAATGGGGATGTACAGAATCTTACTGGAAGAGACAGCTATGTATTTTGCAAAATATGGTCCAGAAAATGAACAAAATCTTCTTTGGGGATTGCCTCTGCAGTTTGGCTGGCAGTATCAATCAGGTAAGAGAGACACATATTCTCTGTATACCAGTATATTCCTGATGTATTAGGAAAAGGGGGATTCTTCTTACCCTATACTACTGTCTTGTTTTATGTCAACTTGACCCAGGCTGAAGTCATCTGAGAAAATTTCTTCATATGCCCAGACAATATGCAAATCTATAGGTCTTTTATTTAATCAATGATTGATGTGAGCAGGCCTAACTCATTGTGGGTGGTGCCATCCCTGGGTTGGTGGTCCTAGATTTTATAAGAAATCAAGCTGCACAAGCAATGTGGAACAAACTAGCACTCTTCCAAGATCTCTGTCAGCTCCTGCCTCTAGGTTCTAGTCTGATTTGAACTCCTGTCTTGGCGTTCCTCAGTGTACAATAATTCAGAATAAGTAAGCTAAATGTTTCCTTTCTAAGTTGCTTTTGATCATGGTGTTTGCTGAAAAAAACATATGATGACAGGAACTGCCCACAGCAGGCCAGTATGGAGACACCTATCTGTGAGCAACAGCTCTTTCTAAAAAAAGGATGGCATCTGGCACCCTGAGAAGCAGGAAACACATCCCTCCAGGGTACCTACCATCTGATATAAGGGACTGGCTGCAGTAGGCCAAAACGGAAATATCTCAGTGGTTCTTGGGAGCTCTTTATAAAAACAGTTGTTCCCATTTCTCCTAACTTTAGCCATGGAAAACAGCTGCATATATTTCATTTGTGTGTGACTGCTTTTCAGTTAGCCTTGGTGTGCATAATTATGCTATTATATCTGCCTTTCTTATTTCTTTCTCCTTCTACTCTGCTGAATTCTGTGAGAGTAGATGTTCCTTGATGTAATGACTCTTAAACTATTGAACATTGAGGCATAGGGGCATAGCAGAGTTCTAATGGCCCAGGTGCATGCTGTGTGCTCTCATCTTGGAAACACTGCAATAAATGCACAATGGGAGTTTCATATTAATGTTTGACTTGCAAAGAAAGTTTGAAGAAATTATTAGAAAATGAAACCAAGCCAACACTGGGACATCAAGAAAGGAAAAACCTATGGAAGTTATGAAGTAAGTGTTGTACATTTGAGAGTGGTTATTGGGTTCTTGGATAGGCAATTCTAGAATGCATAAAATTATATATTAGTAAAATTTAGTCAAAATACTGGGACTCTTAGAAGAGTTATCATGTGCAATGGGAAGAGACAGAAAGCTAGAGGAACTTTTGAGTTAAGGGTTAACATGACTCTTTGTGGCCAATGCCTGGCAGCTTTGCCCATGTCATTTATCATTAAAGCTTCACAGGAAAATGCAAGTAGCTGACCTCTGAGCTCTGAGCTCTGAAGTATAATAAATCAAAAGTTAAAGTTTAAAAAAATGATAAGTTTGCAAATACTATTATTTTGGCCACGGGCCTATGAATAGGGGAAGCTCAAAATTTAGGGAACAGCTGTAATTCTTGATTCTTTGCGGGATATAGTTATTCTTTTGAATTTGATTTGGAAATTATTATACAGTTTCTTGTTTTTTTCCTTTCTACTTGCCTTGGAGTAACAATAAAACACTGGGACAAGAAAAATTCAAGAGAGCTAGTTGAGAGAGCAAGTGTGGGGTGTACATGAGGTGAGTGGAGAATGAGTGGAGACAGTGTGAGGAGAGTAAATGAAGAGTGTGGTATGAGTGAAAAGAGAGTGCACGTGGTGTATTTTTCTCTCTGTAGCTATTGCTCCTATGATTTTTGTTAGAGGGTAGTGTAGGCAGTAAAATGTGAAGTTATGTAAGGAAAACTGTCTGTACACTCTAAAGACTAAAAGTCAAAAGTTTGATGTCACTGAAGAACAGAAAATAATGTGGTTGAGAGATGAGAAATAAAAACTAAAAATGATGGTAAGTAAAATATAAATAATTTGAATTTTTGTACCTATAAATTAAATGCATGCATTCAACTGTTTCAGATGTGCATGATGAACAAATACACCTGTGCTTTCTCTGCCCTCTAGGTAGATTAGCTGATCCCACTGGAATGACAGACTGTGGCAATGAACTTAATGAGAGTCTGTGTGTCTCTGTGGACAGTTGGTGGGCAGGTAGGTTTTCTTCAATACCAAAATTTGACTTATACTTCAAAGAATATATTTAACCTGAATTTTAGAGACAGACAAAACAAATCATCACTGCCCCATTTTCAAGACAAATTGACTTTATTTTATACCAGTGTCCTTGATGGCATGTGGCAGAGTTGATCAATCAAATGGAATATAATAATGTTTATGGATATCATCAGACTTTTCACAGAGAAATTTAATCAAGGAACTACAAAGATCATGGCTTCTACGGAGCAACACTGTTGGTGATATGGCAGATTCCCAGAGGAACATAGAACCTTTTCAAGTGTCACTAAGCATTCTTTTCGTTTTTGCTCAGAATAAAAGCGCAAAATTCTGAAACTCACAGAGCTGGAAGACTAATATTATACCTAGTTTAGTCAACCTATAAATAAGACTTTAATTATGTATGCAATACTGAAAACAATTTGTATAGATCTTCTAATTTTTTCATGGTGTGTTTTGTTTGAAATGAATTTATATAAAAATTTATTAGAACAATTCACCAACTGTTCAATTTTAAATGACACTGTTCAATCTTACTTTTGTCTGGAGTGACTCATAAGTATAATGAACCACAGGATGCTTTCTCCCACACTAACTTGAGTCTTTCTTTTCAGAACTAATAGACAGACTTATCAACAGCTCTCAAATTACAATTTAGTCTGATTTGCTTTGTAATGTAAAGTGTTCAGAATAAGTATAAGCACCTAATTAGCTTAAAATGATTAAATCTGCAGGACTTGATCCTCTACAATGGGAAAGCTTGGAGTCTACTAGGGTACCAGTCAAAAAGTTTTGCTTTAGTGAAATAGGATAAAAGTATTTGGTGATATTCTGTATAAAAATTAGTCTAAGTTGTAAAATATAAAGTATGCCTTTACCAAATCAATAGTTATGTTATATATTTGATAAAATCTATAATTATGCTTTATATTTCATATGTATGCCATTATATTTTAGAAAAATTAAAATTGACAATGCTATTTTATTGAGAATTCATGTACCATTATGAGAACAATTGGATAGAATTTGTTTCTTTCCTTTTTTATTTTTTATTTAATTATCTGAAATAAAATTGTTATCCAATACATTAAAATTACCTTTCTTAATGACACTTCAGTATGTATATATGTACCCATGATTATAGGACTATTAAACTATAAGTTTATTTTCTACAAAATTTTAGTTGATAATCTGTGATTCGGGATCTGTGAATATCCCTTAATGACTTAATGATTCCTAAAACCATGCTCTGTGTTTTGTTACTGGTTCTGAGTCTAACCAGCCTCTTGTTTTTACAGATATAAATTATTATCTGAGTGTGATACCTTTCCTTGCTGCTGTTGATTCTGGAATAACAGGAATATCACCAAACCAAATCACGATCCTGCCTCCACCCAAGGATCAGATGAGGTTTTGTTATAATGTTTCTGACTGTCAATCTGCCGTCCCTGGAACAATGAACAGATGGAGAGACTTTTTTCAGGTTTGTCATTTAAGTTTTATATCATACTCCTCAAACATGCTAAGAGAATTCTCATTGTGCAAGTCTTTAGTGAAAGACTATTTTTTTTTATCTCCTGTATACTTTTCTTAATATTAAAATGTAAATTGTACACAGATTTTTTTCTCAAACTGGTATAGAAATACAGTGCACACCAGAGAACCCCACCATTCTCATTCAGCAATAATGCAAAGTCCATCTGTTCTTAATGAAAATGAAAAAAAAATACCACAAATGGCAAACATGTAGATCATTTTAGGAGAGAGTGAATAGGCATGTGAATAATTGAGACTTTAGGCTATTTTTGACATATTACAAGAATGGGAATCATAGACTTATTTTTAAGTAAGTCTATCATTATTGAAAGTGAATTATTATCTACTCACCTGTAGTTAGAGCTAAACAATGATGTGTTGTTCTGAACAAACCATTTGATAACCAAAATGAAATACATTCATCAAATACAGAAGAAGCTAAAAGTTAATGATTTAAATATAAATTTACTAATTTTAGATAGTTAACGCATTGCTTTTGATATACTTACATTTTCAATTTGTTCTTATTACTTTGAATATTTTGTGAAAATGTACTAATGTTGACAAGTAGAAAGCATGGACACTCTACAGATACTTGAAGCTCCTTTCAAATGGATGATATGTTTTACTGAAAGTTACTATTATTTCATTTGCTGTTAAGCACTAGGGATAGGATGGAGTAACACATTTTTTGGTTAATGCTGACTATTGCTCATATTTCTGAGTCTGGGCAAATTTTAGGAGGGTTGCCCACATAACACTATTTTCTCTAACCCTTCAGTACATGCAGTTGAATTCCAGTGACTTTGATGGCCTTCTTAACTACTTATGGGAAGCCCATGCCTCATCCTTGGACTATCCCACCAGTGCCTTTGGAGACAGGTAAGAAATGTCTTTGTCTCTGTTTTATTTTGATTTTTTCCACTAATTTAATTAAAATGTCCAAAAGCAACTTAGGAAAGAATGAGTTTGTTTCATCTTACAAATTATAGTCCATCGTAACGGTAAAGGAAAGCCAGGGAGGAGGTCAAGCAAGAACATGAAGGCAGGAATCAGAGCAGAGACCATGGAGGGATGTAGATTAACTGTCTCTCTTTCTTTTGTTTGGCTAACTTTCTTATGTAGCTCAAGGATTCTTTCTTAGTGATGGTACTGCCTACAGTAGGTTGCATCCACTTGCATGAATTTGCAATCATAAAAATACCTCACAGGCCAATCTGATGAACATAATTCCTGAAATAAAATTTCTTCTTACCACACACACCTATATTTGTTGTCAAGGTGACTAAAACTAGCATGCATGGCCTTATTCATTTTTTTGTGTTTTAGTATATTCAGGGGTTTTAATCTTAATGATAAAGAACAACTAAAATATTTGGTGATTATGATATTGGAGGACAAATTTAGAATATATTTTTGAGTGGAAGAAGAAAAGCAATATCTAAGAAACAGCTGGGAACATCATTCAGATAGCTCAATTGCTTGAGCTCCTGTCCTGTCTTCTTTGCAAGCAAAAAGACATGAATTTAGCATCTAGAACTCATGTTGTATAAGCTAGCATCATGTTATATATGTCATACCCATGCTGGGGAGGTAAAAACTGGTGAATCCATGGAACTCACTGGCCATTCTTATGGTGAGTGCAGTTACTGAGAAACCCTGTTCAAAAAAAATCACAGATGGACCAGACCTGAGATTGTACTCTGGCCTGCATATTCATGTATCCTTCTCTAAACACACACACACACACACACACACACACACACACACGCACGCACATGAACTCACATGCACACTCATACAAACACACCCCTATACTATACACAAACACTCACTCATAAGAACACAGGTAGATGTACTCATGCAGGCACATAATTTCTGAGAAAAGGGAATTTAATTACCTTGTGAATGATGGTTGTCAAATTGTAATATGTGTTATAAACATACTTTCCCATATTTAGAGCACTTACATTTTTCTATAAAAACAAAACAATAAAAGAGTAAAACTTTATAGATTTCATTTTTATTTGTATTCTTGTTTTACCTTCATTTATGTTTCTGTGCACTGCTTACATGCCTGATTCTCACGGAGGCCAGTAAAAAATGTTGGGTATCCTGGAGCTATACAGATGGTTGAGAGTCACCAAGTGGCTTCTGGAAATCAAATCCAGGTCTTCTGGAAATTAAACCTAGTCTCTGGTTAAGCAACTGTGCTCTTAACCACTGAGCTACCTATCCAGGCCCAAGAATAATACAAATCTAAGCACAGGAATCATGAGTATTTAAAACACTTAAAATTTATAGTGATTATAGAGGATTTTCTTCCTAGATATATTTCCTTTTTAAAAATTTATTTAGTTTTTTTTTTACACTCCATATTTTAATTCCACCATCCACCCTCTTACTGTTCCACATACCTTCTCCCCACTCACCTGTATCCACGTGCATGTCCCCACCCCCCCCACCCCCCACCCTACCTGGCCTCTAAACTCCCTGGGGCCTTCAGTCTCTTGAAGGTTAGGTGCATCATCTCTGATTGAACACAGACCCAGTAGTCCTCTACTGTATGTGTGCTGGGGACCTCATATCAGCTGGTGTATGCTGTCTGTTTGGTGGTCCAGTGTTTGAGAGACCTCGGGGGCTCAGGTTAATTAAGACTGCTGGTCCTCCTATAGGATCACCTTCTCCTCAGCTTATCTTGTCATTTTGTACATCCAAATTCTTTGCATTTAGGACAGGCCAAATTTGTTTAAAGTTTCTCTAAGTGGAACATCATGAAGTTTTTGGTTATTAAATGATGTAACTGTCAGGACCCAATCTACTTCCTGAACTTCAGATTTCTCCCTTGGCCTTTCTTATCCTATTAATAAACCTTAAAAGACAATTTTAAAATGCTACCATATTTTAAATAAATAACAATTGAGTACTCTTTATTATTAAGAATGGTAAAAGAAACAATCACGTTTTTTCAATGTAACATAATTTCAGCCTTATTCCATTTTACTGGCACAGAGACTGGTCTTATCTGTTCAATTTGGCACTTAATACAATTTAACTACTGGATACAAAGTCTCATGTTCACATTCCTTGTGTCTGCCAGGTCATCCCTTTTTTCTGCAGGCTCTGCTGCCCTCTAGTTCATGAGCATTACAAGCTGGATTTAAAAGGTCAATTCTATTCAGATTTTTCTCATATTTGTAAAGGTCATATTTAACCTATAAATATGCCTGAGCTGCTACAGTATATAAATAAGTATAAAGCAGTGAAACAGAACATAAGCTGTGGGTTCACTCCCTTTGATGAAGGTATTTTCTATCTTCAGGTGATATAAGCCATAGCTACAGCCAGTAAACTGAGCAAAAAGTTCTGCTTCATACCTATTTCCACTTCACCTATATTAAAGAATTGCTGAATCCAAGCATGGCCTCTGTGCCTCTCTATTACAGACACGTATGTACGTACGTACACACACACACACACACACACACACACACACACACACATACACACCAGTTAACAAAAAAGTCAGGATTTTAGAAGAGAGCTGAGAGGCATATGTAGGATGGCAAGGAGGGAAGAAAGGGAGGAGAGAAGAAATAATGTAATTATATCTTATCCTCAGAAAATTCAATAATTTAAAAAAAAGAAAACTCTACAGTTTTCAAACCATTTTGAAGATGCTACGTCAGAAAGTTAAATAGATATATTTTTACTTTATCACAATTTCCAGAGTATATATGCCAGATCAATTTTGTTCATGAAATGCTTCATATACTTGCTTGAAGATTTTGGTGATGAACAGTCACAGTCTCTTTACCTTCAATATTAATTACTTATGTTCATTCTCAGATCATCTGTTATCTTTCAGATACATACACATAGAGAGGCAAAGGGAACAAATCAGTCGCTGTAGCTCCTAAGGAAGGCAACAATTCAGCTGGTAGAGGTTTGCAGAAGCAGAGCTGGTTCCAATATGAGGGGGACTCAGGGTGAGGAGGGGCAGTCCATTACTTGAGTGGGACATTTTAAGCAGTAGGTACCTTGCTGACCTGAAATCATGAACAGTCAAGAGTTCAGAGTCTGCCTATAAATCCCATAGTGCATGTGGCATCAGTGGTATTGCCATGCCCTACCAAGAGTTTTGCTTCTTCATATAAGATCCTAATGTGGTGTTTTGTTTTGTTTTGTTTTGTTTTGTTTTGTTTTGTTTTGTTTTGTCTTGTTTTGTCTTGTTTTGTCTTGTTTTGTTTATTTAACCATTTGGTCATTTGATGCTTTCAATAATTTTTATGCCTAATATTTCTGACATGGTTTTGAGATGCCCATTTTTCCACCTGTTCTTAAGTTGGTAAGTCTGTATGTGATGGGTGGTTGTTTATCTTTACTCTTTTTTTTAAACACTCCAGTCATTAGACCCCTCCCGTTCTGCCCTCTGATAGTTCTTCATCCCATTCCTCCACCCATCTTCTAGAGGATGTTCCCATACCCCTCCACAATAGTAGGCTTCCCTACTTCCAGGGGCCTCAAGTCTCTAGGGTTAGGTGTATCTTCTCTCACTCAGGCCATACTAGAAAGTCCTCTGCTGTATATTTAGAGGGGGCCTTAGACCCTCTAATCTCTGCTGCCTGATTGATGCGTCAGCATCTGACAGATGTTTGGGATCCAGGTTAGTTGAGACTGCTGGTCTTCCTATGGGATTGCCCTCCTCCTCAACTTCTTCCAGCCTTCATGGACAACCACATGGGTCCCCAACTTCACTCTTTTGGTTGAGTGTATGTATCTGCATCTGTATCAGTCAGCTGCTTGTTGGGCCTTTTGGAGAACAGTCATGCTAGGTTCTTGTCTGTAAGCACACCATAGCATCAGTAATAGTGTCAGACCTGGGAGCCTCCCCTTTATATGGGTCCCAATTTGGGCCAGTCATTGGACCTCCTTTCCCTCAGTCTCTTCTCCATTTTTGTCACTTCAGTTCTTTTAGACAGGAACAATTCTGGATCAGAGTTTTTGACTGTAAGATGGCATCCCCATCGCTCCACTTGATGATGCCCTTTCTACTGGAGGTGGATTTTACAAGTTCTCTCTCCCAACTGTTGGTTATTACATCTAAGTTGCCTTTCTTTGTGTCCTGAGATTCTCTCATGCCCCAGGTCTCTGGTACATTCTAGAGGGTCCCCACACCTATCACCTTCCAAGGTTGCATATTTTCATTCATTATGCTGGCTCTTGAGGCTTCACGTCTCTTACCCCTCTCCCCCCAGGACCTGAACATGGTTCACTTTTCCCCTCCTCCTCCCCTCTATTACCCAGGTCCTTCCCTCCCTCTATTTTATGTATAGAAATTACTATCAGTGTGAGCAACATGGTTCACAGTTCTTTGCTCTTGTTTTATGGTGCTTGCCATTAAACCAACTAATGGCCTTATGCATCCATGACCCTACTGGCAAGATACAATCCATCCTATTATCTCTAATTTTTGTTAAGATAATGTCTCACTACAGTAACACAGCCTGCGTGTTCTTGATGTCAACCTGTACATAACATAGTGTAGATCTGAAATGTTTATCCTTCTATAATGCATGTGGTATCATGATTTAGCTTTAGCTCCTGGAGTAGCCAAGATGACAGTCATCTGCCACCAAGCCTGCTATCGCCATGGATTTCTTCAAACAAACTTACAGAACTTTGTTTTTCATTTACAGTTTCAAGTATCAACCTACTTCTTAGGAAGACAATGTTTGACTTCTATGATCCTCATGCTATGTGTAAAAAGTGTGCACTGGATAGAGTTGTTCATTGCTGCTCATTGTACTGATAAGTGGGGCTTACATTTTTATGGTTGAAATTTGCTTGGTTCTTAAAATTAATGCCTTAACTTTCTCATATTTGAAAAGAAACTAGAAGAAAGAATTGGTAGAGAATACAAATTTACATTCACTTTTTCTAAACAGGGGATTAAAGTCTCCTAGTTTGTAAGACATCTCTTTTCCTGGAGATGTCTTACAGCTTTGTAGGTAGAATGAAGAAAATACACATAAGTTAGCTCAACTGAGAGACAGATACACTTTTAGAATTGCAAGAAAGCTCTTCCTGCTATGTGAATAATTCTGGTCAGGCCAGGGCTTTATTTACAGCCTGTCTTCCCTCAGCATGAAATTCCTGGGAAAAAGGTATTTCTCTGGGGTCCATTGGTTTATGCTTCCTGTTTTAACATCTTTGGCCTTGGTACATACTCCCAGTATCTTATTCTTTGGGTTCAACCTCATCTTTGATTTTTATTTTTTTTAATAAATGTCTATGACATTTATGGTCACAGAACAGAAAAGCTAGAGCCACCATCTAAATTTGGTCAAAGCTTCAGGAATTCTGTCCATAGACTTTCTTCGGATGAGGTCTACTTCTGAATAACTTATTGGTCCTGGTCTGTACAGATGTTGGGATCTGATCTGGAGATTTGTACTCATCTCTTTGGACACTCTTTGCCTCTCTTCTGTGCCATGGCTTCCCCTGCAATTCCCTTCTGTTTTTCTCTTGGCATGCTTTCCCTGCTAGGGCTCAGGTCTGGACAACTGAAGATGGGTGAAGAGTAGGTGGAAACATTTGAGACACTTTCATATGCACAAACTTTATTAATTGCTGTCTGAGGATGTAGTTGAATACAGAAGATGTGAAGTAGTTTTCATATTGTTGTTAATTTCCCCTAATATTGAATGTTTAAGTTTGCTTTGACTTCTCTCCAGTCAACTCTACTTTGTGTGTCTGCTATGGATTATTTTCTGTTTCACTTTCTGTTCCAGTGTGTCTTATGACTAATGGTTCCCCATGGTATCTGGCTAACTGAGTTTCCTATTAAATTTCAAGATGAGAATTCAGTAATCCAGAGTGCTTGTGGAAGTTTTGTACACTGATCATGCTTGTGAGCCTTAGAGTCCTAGGAAATCTTCCAGCTTATTAGCTAAGTGATTGTTTGACTGCAGACAGCCTGTGGCCAGCTGTCCTGAACAACAGACATTTTCAATCTCCAGTTCAAAGGGGAAGTCAAGACCTGGTTGCTTTATGTCTCAAAATCAGCTACTGCTATTTTTTTCTATTTGAAAGACAAAGACACTTTTGTTTATATCAAATCAAGACTTACCTTAGAAAGTGAATCGATATTCACATATTGTATTCTATGAAGTTAGGTACAACTGACATGTAATAAAGCACACAGATTAGGTAATTAGTTAGTCGAGTGAGCACTGGCAACTGCAAACACTGAAAACTAGATGCACACCTATCCCCTCTTCTAGCATGCTCCTCGTGTCTCTTTCAATTTCTACTCACCCTAAAAACCTTTCTCTTTGTTTCATTTTCTTGCTTTCTTTTCTTTTTTCTTTTCTCTTCCTTTTCTCCCCCTCCCTTCCTTCCTTCCTTCCTTCCTTCCTTCCTCCCTCCCTCCCTCCCTCCCTCCCTCCCTCCCTTCCTTCCTTCCTTCCTTCCTTCCTTCCTTCCTTTTTTTAAAAATTTTTTTAATTTTTTTGAGATAGGATTTCTCTGTGTAGCCTTAGCTGTCCTGAAATTCTCTCCATAGATCAAGCTGGTCTTGAACCCACAGAGGTCTACCTGCCTCTGCCTCCCAAGTGCTAGGATTGAAGGTGTACACAAGCATATGCAGTATCTAATCTTCCATTAAAAAAAAATGTACAAATCACATACAGGTTAAAGCTCTCAGGGTGCAGAAATAACTTTTGGTACATTTGTCTCTTCAGCCAAGGTTAACAAGCATTAACAAGCATGATGCATTGCCATCTTTCTTTTTCTGTTTGTTTTACCTGTTAACAAATCATGACTTCATTAATTTACAAAATAGATCTCATGTCTCCTGGCCTGGCAATAGTAAATGGCATTGATCCCAACCTTCCTGCTTTGTGTGGCTTTGTGAACTGCTAGTTTGTGGTCCTAGACCTTGTTGGTGCTTGTTGCTGCGTATGGATTCTGAAGCTTTTAAACATGTTTTAGTATGTTTACTCCATGGATTTCACATACAGTGTGCATAAGGAATGACATAAATGGAAAGTAGAATATTAAAAAGAAGTGGTTAATTGGACCAACCTTTACAGATTTGTATTTTATTTAACTATCTTTACAACTCCTGGAACAAACCAAATGAACAATGCTCTCACATTTCCTTTCCAAATAATATTTGGATTTTATTTTTGGTAGTGGATGATTTCTGCAAAGAAAGAATTTTCAGTTCTTTGAAAATAAATCTTAGTTGATATTTTTGTCTATTTGTCTTTTAGATATAATTTCTATTCTGAAAAAGAAGCAAATTTTGAGGAAAACTGGGCTATTGCTGTGAACTATTTAGCGGCAGCCCGTCTTCCTACAACCCAAAATAGAACATACAGCTTTCAGAGGGGCCTGCCCCCACGAGTCCTTGTTGATACTGACATAGCCCCTTTTATTCCTGACTTCACTCCTCTTCAGAACGAAGTCCTGGTATCACTCAAACTTCTTGGTGATACTGACAGAAATTCAGGTAAAAATTTTAAAAGAGTACTAGAAAACAAATCAGATCTATATAGGCTGGAAGTGTGGATAAACTAAGTAAATTAAGTAGAGATATCACCACACCAGCATGCATTAAAAAATGTGATGAAGTTCTATGGGCATGTTTTGAATTTTATTAGCAGTAATTACTCTTGATAGATGGTAAAACCAATGATCAACCACATTTTTTAAAATTTATGATGTGACCCTTCATTTAAATGCCACAGTGAACCTTGAAATCTGCAATATTAAGTGAAATATGTAGTATGAAGACACATGTTGGTGTATAGTCATTATTTCAGTCAATTTTAATCTCTTCTATTTCACTCTTATGTCTAAAGAAGACAAATGAATTTCAAAAGGAAATTTTCGATCATTAATGAGATCACTCTCTAGCTGACTTGTTAGATGAAGGCCTTTGCTTCATAATGCCAAAAGCAGAGTGAAAAACTGACTTCATTAACTAAGTGTTTGAAAATTACCATGTCACCCTCATTTTACATTTGTGCCCTAGGGCCTTGAGATATACTAAACATATATATATGTTCTTTCTATTATGTAAAGTGACGTTTTGGGTGTCTCTAAATTATAAATAAAAGAAATTTGACATAAATTTATTATCTTCAAACCTATGGAGAACTATTGCAAAAAATGTCAGATCTACCAAATACAATGGTGCCACAATGCAAATGATTTCTCTTCTCATGACAGTCTTGGCTGTAGTGTCATACTGTCAATCAGCAGGTTACTTTCTCTCACTCATTGAGCAGTAGTCCAGCCTTCAGTTGGTAGATAACATTTGGGAGATTTATATTAAAATCATTTTCTCATAGACATGCAGTATTTTCTTTACTGAATTTATTATGATTATGGAAATTGTTCTTATGAGCTTTGACTGACATCACAGAATCAGTCCGTGTATATCTAATTTCACAATATATGACACAACCACCTAAAAGCATGATACTAAACTTTCATGTTAGGTATTGAAAAAATAATAACTATCAGTGAATCAAATATTCTTTATGTAGTGGTGATTTTAATGTTAAATAATAGAAAGAAAATGAAATAAATATGATCAACAGATATTACCTAATGGAAGTAAGAAACATTTTCAGAAATTGACAACTACTAATATGTATTTTTAAATCTTTTCTAGGATCATTATCTTTGACTCTATGGGAAAATCTCATGAGTACAAAACTTGCAAGAACATTATTTCTAAAAGCCTTTGAAGAGTTCCTGGCAACATCTTCTTAAGACATAAAATTTTTGGTGAATTGTTAACAACTGCCTTTGACCACAAGCAATTGAAAACAATGGCTATGATTACAATCATTTAGATCTATGATTTGGGCTTTTTTCCTAGTGTTCATTTTTCAGGGTTTTCTGCATTTATTCCTAGTAATGATTTTAAATACTGGTCAATGACAACGAAGCCAGAAAGAAATCATTAAACTGATATTAAGCTTCTATAGCTGCTTTGATTTTTGAATATAGAACGATATATCTTACTGATGTTTAACCAAAATCCAGAACATTATGAAATCCAATACTGATGTTCAACTTAAATATTTTAATCTCATAAAACTTAATTACAGGTAGAGTTCACCCACTTAATCATGTTTAAACTATAATATGCTAAGTTTATAAGTACTTGTTAGAGTTTCCATCATTGACCCATATTTGGAAAGAGTCCTTTGGGGTCAAATTTCTCACAGTTACCCTATCAGAGAGAGAATACACTGGATAGACTTGATGATTTGCAAAGGTCTCTGTCTCACTACTCACACAGAAAGAGTCTGTGTTCTGCAGTCAGCCAGCAGGATGCCCTGATTCCAGATTGGGCAGAGCTTAAGCATAGGAAACCTCAAAACCACCCCCACAGAGGCACACTTCCTCCATCAAGACCATACATATTCCTACAAGACCACATGTATTCTAAGATCACACCTCCTAATAGCACCACTAGCTGTGGGCCAAGCATTCAAACACATCACTCAATGGGGGCCAAACCTATCCAAAGCACCACAGATGTAATTGGGACTGCATCTCTCTCCCATGATCAGAAGCTGGTACAAACTACTTTTAAAACTATAAGACTTTTGTTGATGGCTGAAAATGGGATCTGAATCCTATCTTTTGTCCAGGTAAAAAGTACAGCATGTCTACCCAATTCATTCTATGAAGCCACAATTACTCTGATACCTAAACCACACAAAGATCCAACAAAGAAAGAGAACTTCAGAACAATTTCCCTTATGAATATCCATGCAAAAATACTCAATAAAATCCTCGCTAACTGAATCCAAGAACACATCAAAACAATCACCCATCATGACCAAGTAGGCTTCATTCGAGGGATGCAGGGATAGTTTAATATACGGAAATCCATCAACGTAATCCATTATATAAACAAAATCAAAGACAAAAACCACATGATCATCTCGATAGATGCTGAGAAAGCATTTGACAAAATCCAACACCCCTTCATGATAAAAGTTTTGGAAAGATCAGGAATTCAAGGCCCATACCTAAACATAATAGAAGCAATCTACAGCAAACCAGTAGCCAACATCAAACTAAATGGATAAAAACTCAAAGCAATCCCATTAAAATCAGGGACTAGACAAGGCTGCCCACTTTCTCCCTACCTATTCAATATAGTACTTGAAGTTTTAGCCAGAGCAACTTGACAACAAAAGGACATCAAGGGGATACAAATTGGAAAGGAAGAAGTCAAGATATCACTTTTTGCAGATGATATGATAGTATATATGTGACCCTAAAAATTTCACCAGAGAACTCCTACACCTGATAAACAGCTTCAGTGAAGTAGCTGGATATAAAATTAACTCAAATAAATCAATGGCCTTTCTCTACACAAAGGATAAATGGACTGAGAAAGAAATTAGGGAAACAACACCCTTCACAATAGTCACAAATAATATAAAATATCTTGGTGTGACTCTAACTAAGGAAGTGAAAGATCTGTATGATAAGAACTTCAAGACTCTGAAGAAAGAAATTGAAGAAGATCTCAGAAAATGGAAATATCTCCCATGCTCATGGACTGGCTGGATTAATATAGTAAAAATGGCTATTCTGCTGAAAGCAATCTACAGATTCAAAGCAATCCCCATCAAAATTCCAACGCAATTCTTCACTGAGATAGAAAGGGCAATTTGCAAATGCATCTGGAAAAATAAAAAACCTAGGATAGCAAAAACTATTCTCAACAATAAAAAAAACCTTTGGTGGAATCACCATGCCTGACATTAAGCTGTACTACAGAGAAAGTGTGATAAAAACTACATGGTACTGGTACAGTGACAGACAGGTATATCAATGGAATAGAATTGAAAACCCAGAAATGAATCCACACACCTAGTCACTTAATCTTTGACAAAGGAGCTAAAACCATCCAGTGGGAAAAAGACAGCATTTTCAACAAATGGTGCTGGCACAAATGGTATTTATCATGTAGAAGAATGCGAATTGATCCATTCTTATCTCCTTGTACAAAGCTCAAGTCTAAGTGGATCAAAGACCTCCACATAAGACCAGAGACACTGAAATTAATAGAGGAGAAAATAGGGAAAAGCCTTGAAGATATGGGCACAGGGGGAAAATTTCTAAACAGAACAGCAATGGCTTGTGCTGTAAGTTCGAGAATCAACAAATGGGACCTCATGAAATTGCAAAGCTTCTGTAAGGCAAAAGACACTATCAATAAGACAAAAAGGCCACCAACAGATTGGGAAAGAATTTTTACCAGTCCTAAATCTGATAGAGGACTAATATCCAATATATACAAAGAGGTCAAGAAGCTGGACTCCAGAAATTCAAATAACCCCATTAAAAATGGGGTTTAGAGCTAAACAAAGAATTCTCACCTGAGGAATGCCGAATGGCTGAGAAGCACCTGAAAAAAAAAATGTTCAACATCCTTAATCATCAGGGAAATGTAATTCAAAATAACCTTGAGATTCCACCTCACATCAGTCAGAATGGCTAAGATCTAAAATTCAGGTGACAGAAGATGCTGACGAGGATGTGGAGAAAGAGGAACACTCCTCCATTGCTGGTGAGATTGTAAGCTTGTATAACTACTCTGGAAGTCAGTCTGGAGGTTCCTCAGAAAATTGGACATAGTACTACCGGAAGATCCAGCAATACCTCTCCTGGGCATATACCCAGAAGAAGTTCCAACCGGTAATAAGAACACATGCTCCACTATGTTCATAGTAGCCTTATATATAGTAGCCAGAAGCTGGAAAGAACCCAGATGTCCCTCAACATAAGAATGGGTACAGAAAATGTGGTACATTTACACAATATACTCAGCTATTAAAAAACAATGGATTTATGAAATTCTTGGACAAATGGATGTATCTGGAGGATCTCATCCTGAGTGAGGTAACCCAATCACAAAAGAAGTCATTATATATGCACTCACTGATAAGTGGATATTAGCCCAGAAACATAGAATACCCAAGATACAACTTGCAAAACATAAGAAAATCAAGAAGAGGAAAGACCAATAGGTGGATACTTCATTCCTCTTTAGAATAGGTAACAAAATACCCATGAAAGGAGTTACAGAGACTAATTTTGGAGCTGAAACGAAAGGATGGACTATCCAGAGATCACCCCACCTGGGGATCCATCCCATATTCAGCCACCAAACCCAGACACTATTGCATATGCCAGAAAGATTTTGCTGAAGGGACCCTGTTATCGGTGTCTCATATGAGGCTATGCCAGTTCCTGGCAAACACAGAAGTGGATGCTCACAGTCATCTATAAGATGGAACACGGCCCCCAATGGAGAAGCTAGAGAAATCACCCAAGGAGCTGAAGTGGTCTACAACCCTATAGATGGAACAACAATATGAGCTAACCAGTACCCCCAGAGCTCATATCTCTAGCTGTATATGTAGCAGAAGATGGCCTAGTCGGCCATCACTGGGAAGAGAGGCCCCTTGGTATTGCAAACTTTATATGCCCCAGTACAGGGGAATGCCAGGGCCAAGAAGCGGGAGTGGGTGGGTAGGGGAGCTGGGCAGAAGGAGGTTATAGGGAACTTTCAGGATAGCATTTGAAATGTATATAAAGTAAATGTCTAATAAAAAATAAATAAATTAATTTTAAAAAGTATGGTATGCCAATATGTCCGACAGTCATGATGTCATTATATTCATACAGGCTTTTTCTTAGAGCACAAAGATATTCCAGTATCTTCTCCCAAAGTGTCAGTTAAATGGGTCTCAGTGAGGATCACAAGTATGATGGAGCTGAGACAAGTCCTGGGAAGAGAGTCAGAGTTCTTCTTAATCTCTATGTTGCTTGAAACTAGAGAAAGTACTAAAAAAAAAAAAAAAAAAAAAAAAAAAAAAAAAAAAAAAAAAAAAAACCAAACTTTTGGCTCCTCAATGCTTACCATTTCCCATGGGGACCACATCATACCAGTGAGTGTGACAAACCCATTCTTACAACAAGTTACAATTAATAACAAGCCACAGACTAATTAAGCTTTGATGTATTTAGAAAATACATATTCTCAGGAATGAGGGGACTTTTTAATAACCTACGTTGAGATGTGTATCAGTCCTGACCAAATCAGGGAACAACAAGAGCTTAGGGAAAACGGACTCTTGTACATGATTTCCCAACAACATGCAAAGCGCTCCTAATTTGACAATGACTTTACAAGCAATAAAACAAAATAAATAAAGTAGGCTGTGCTTATGGAGCCATTTTAAAAGCCAGAGGACACCTTGTCTAATTTATTTAGTTGGTTATCATCTAACTTTTATTCCTTCTTGAGTGCTACTTTACAGTCTATGATAGTACTACCACAGCCTGTTAGACACAAATAGAGAAAAATTCCAGCTATTGCCACCTGCTTCCAAAGCACAACTTGAGATTCATGAATATTAATATGTATTATTTCTAGAACAAAAGGTATAGTTAATTGCTGAAAATACCCTTTATAGGAAAATAAATGGTTAGAGGTTAATACACAAATGTTAATAGCAGGAGTACCCATATCCATACATGTAAGAGCTTTCCTGTATTGAGTAGGAGATACTCTCACAACCTAAACAGAAGCAGTCTAAAGCTAAGAGTCTGAAGAGACATTCAATGTCTGAGTTAAAGAAAATGGGAAGAAAACCATTTTATCTTAATAAGATAGTACTTAAATGCCCTGAAGTTTCCTTTTTTCAGATTAACACAGCAATGTTAAGAGAGAGCTCTTAATCACGCTCTTGCTTCATCTTCCTCCAGGCCATCAGCATTTTCTGGCACAGTAGAATGGTAAATGTCCTGCCATACTCCTTTAAATGGAATGGTCAGTGGTCAGAGTACCTTGTATATATAGAGAGAGCAGGTGCATTTCATGATAAGATCCCACTTTTATTGTATCCATGTAGGCACAATTTTATAGTGAACTGTGTAACAATTATGCTTATATTATTAAAATGCTTATTTTATGCTTTCATATCTAGTTGTAATCATTATTCTGAGAATTTTCTGTCTCAATGTTGTCCAAACATTGTTCCCAATTATTCTCTGATTGGTCAATAAAGCTGGCTAATTAGGGAAGAGAATAGAATCTACCCCAATGGGAAAGGGACAGAAGGAAAATCAGGAGGAGGAGGTTTCAGCTTTGGGGAGAGAGTCCTAGAGAAATAATGAGAAAAACAGCTGGAGAGAAAAAATATATACACAATGCAAGTATCTCAGGAAGTTTGGCTGGGAGGTAGCCAGATTAAAGGGTTAAAATAGAGGACTTCTCAGTTGTAGTGCCCTCAGAGCTTGGTAAATATATATAATAGTCCAATCATGAATATTTGGGAGCTAACTGGGTTAAGAAAGAAACTGCAACACTTACTAAAAATGCCTATTAAAACACCCTCTTTAACTTCCTAATCTCATGGACAGAAGAGAATCCCAATATGGGTGATTAAGCTAAATGCGTTGCTATGAGTATCCAGAACATCCAGTGATATTTGTAATACCCTGTCTCCTATTATACCTATAATAAAGATCATTTGCTGATGTTCCAAGAATTACAAATGATATGAGTTAATTTGTTGAAGCTTAGTGAGTCTATCTGAAAAGGAGATGCTGTTTTGAGTCTCAGCAAACCAAAGTTTATTGTAGAAATAAGAAATGAAATAAACAAATAGATATGCCCACATAACTACAAATGGAGCATGGCCTTCTGCCCACCATCTCCCTTTGCCCTTTCTACTCCTCATAAAGTTCAGCATGGCCTTCAGCACCCATCATGATGGTATGTTTTGTCGAGAGAGCAACTATATATTCTTCAGGACTGTCTTTGAATAAACTAGATTCCATCCACTAACTTCTGTCTCCTAATTCAGTAAAGAGAAAGCAGGATGGATCTTTGATTGCAGTAAAGGCTGGGCCTCATTCAAAACCTGAATTTGATCGTAACGTATTAGGAAGTGAAATGAGACAAGTTGGTGTGAATAACATGTATTTTGCCATTTGCTAGCTAAGTGAGGTCCTGCACTTGTCAGGTGCCTTTTATACCTCAGTATATTTATTGTTATAACAGAAATTATATAGTATATTTTGCAAGATTATTTAGAAGAATCAACAAAACATAAATATAAAGAAATTATTATTTTACTCAACATGTGGCTAACAGTGACAAAGAGCAATAATTGCTGCAAGAATTGAATTGAGAGATGAATGCAAACTGAAAGAGCAGGACAGGAAAAATAATCTGTAGCAAGCCAAAATCATGAACATTTGTTTTGTTAATCCTAGGAACTCATAGAATTTCTTGTAGCCAGAGGCAATGTAGCAGTGCCTTCCTCTAACAGGTAAAGTAATCATGTCTGTAACATGCCTCTGCAGAACAAAATCCTCATACGATATAAGAATAGATAGTAATATAATGAAATAGCAAAATGACTCAGGCAAGAAAGAGGAAGCTCAACAAATACCTTTATCCATGGCTCCTAAGAGAGCCAACAAATACCTATTCCACCATTTTCTAGGCATCAACCTCACCCACAGGACCTCACCCATAAGCATAGAAAACGAGACATTGACAAAAGGACCCTAAATGTCCAGGAGCAGTAAACAGAAAGCTTAAATCTAAACTGTTGATAACAAATATCTGCAGTTGGGGGATTGGTGCTCCTCACAGCACAAACAGAGGTATAGATTTAGTGTGAGTGTTTCAAGGGTACAGCCTTTGATATATAGGAATTGTCTTAATAGCAGAATCTTCATTTATGTGGACTGGCAGTTTTAAATGGCAGTTATCTTAATAACATAATTACTACAGGCCCAAAGCCAGAATGAATGGATCTGCTGGTAGGAACAAACAGAAACATGATGAAAAGACCAGAAACACAAGTGAACTACTAGTCATCATTTTTTTTTTCTCAAATAGTCTTTGTATGTATGAATACATGTTTGTGGTATATGTTTATATTTGCAATGTGTTTTTACATGAATAGAAACATGTCTGTGCAGGTAAGCATACTTACGTGTGTACCTGAATGTGGAAACTGGGACAAATTGGGTATCATCCTTTACAAGCTCTCTATCCTATGATTTGAGCAAGGGTCCTGGAGCACACACCTTAGTGCTGTCTTTCTGGCATGCAAGAACCAAGAATTGCCTGTCTCTGCCTCCCTAATATTGGGATTAGATGTGCTTGCCACAGCTGATGTGCCGGTATGTTATTTTGGATGTAGGTGATGGGGATTTGACCCAGGACCTTGGTCTTTCTTTAAAGCATGCACTTTAGTGATTAAACTATTTCCCAAAACCTGGCATAGATTTTTTTTTAGCATGTCAAATCTATGGGTTAAAAAAGGTAATTTGCTTGATCATATAACAACTGAAATTTTGTCAGGATAAGACCAGGGTCACTCTATTTAAATGCAAAAAATTAAAACATGCATTTATGTTTGGTGCAAAGTATAACTTCATATGGTTAATATTTATAAATATGGTTAATAATATAAATAAATATTTATAAATATTTGTAAAGAACACACTTTTTATACCCTATAAGGGGCAGATTTAGTCAACAGGGTTAGCTGGCTTATTCTAATTGGTGTAGCAAGTAACTTTTTCAGGCATTGGTTGGTTTGTATAGGGTGACTAAGTAACCCTTTGGCCTAGTCTCTCACTCTGCCTTCCCTTTTGGTTTTGAACTTGTGGGTCAGCTATTAAGGTTACAGCTATTAACGGCATGGCTATTAAAGGCATGGCTATTAACGTCAGGGAAATTCTAGCGACAAGGTCAGGGTGATTTGTGGTCTTTAGTGTGAGGTGAGGCTGGAGAATTTTTCTGGGAACAGTTAGTATTGTTTTGTTCCTGGTACACCAGGAACAGTATCAGCCCTGGTGGCAGGAGAACAGGAATGAGAAGTCCCAAGACTTCCCTTACCTCTCTATCCCACTTAACAGGATAGCACTCATTAGGAGGTCCTCTTTCTACCGCCTTACACACAATATTCAGCCCAACCCACTCTTCTGCCAGTGCCAGTTCTAGTTCCAATAGTGTCAGTTTCAGGAATGGAGGGGGCTTGCACAGGGAATGTGAAGCAGGCACGGTGCCTCCTAAGGGTGTAGAGCCAGATGCAGATTCCTCTGTTTCCCCTAAGGGCAACAGGTCCAGTTGACCAACAAGGGAATCAACCCCACCATTATAGGCCCTTCACTACTGCCGATCTTTATAATTGGAGGAGAGAGAATGGCAGGTTCTCTGACAACCCTAGAGAGCTCATTGGTCTTGTAGACACCATCCTTTTCTCGCATCAACTCACTTGGGGTGATTGTCAGCAGCTCTTGCAGATTCTCTTTAGTGCCCCGGAAAAGGAACACATCATTTTGGACGTCTAAAAAAATGTCCTGGAGAACACAGCACTCCAACCTAGAACCCTGCTGACATAGATTTCCCCTCAGGAGACGAGCTTGGGACTACAAGGTGAAGGTAGGGAGCATCTCCAAGTCTATGGCAGGTCTCAGGGTAGCTGTTTGGCAACCCACAAATTTGGCTAAGGTTTACGATGTCAGACAAAGGAGTAATGAAGGCCCAGCAGACATTCTTGAGCAGATTATGAATGTTTTCCCCCATTATATGCACCTAGACCCTGAGGAGGCAGAGAACTATAACAGTAGCGATGGCATTTATAAATCAGTCAGTACCAGATATTAGAGGGAAGTTACAGAAGTTAGAAAGATTCGGGCAGAAGTCATTGAGAGATTTAGTGGAGATTGCAGAGAAGATGTACCATAATTTAAAAAAAAAAAAAAAAAAAAACTAAAGATAAAAAGAAGATTAAAACACAGGAGATATTGAACAGAGATCTGGCCAAAGTCCTCCTGGACAATAGTAATCTGGACCAGACAGAGAGGTAGAGGAGGCCATCAACAAATCTTGTGTAAGAACCAATGCACCGATATGAGTCCCCTATCTGATTTAGGATAGGTAAAGATCCTTTCCCAATCTGTTGGTGGCCTTTTTGTCTTATTGACAGTATCTTTTGCCTTACAGAAGCTTTGTAATTTTATGAGGTTCCATTTGTCGATTCTCGATCTTACAGCACAAGCCATTGCTGATCTGTGGAGGAATTTTTCCCCTGTGTCCATATCTTCGAGGCTTTTGCCCACTTTCTCCTCTATAAGTTTCAGTGTCTCTGGTTTTATGTGGAGTTCCTTGATCCAACTTGATTTGACCTTAGTAAAAGGAGATAGGAATGGATCAATTCACATTCTTCTACATGATAACCGCCAGTTGTGCCAGCACCATTTGTTGAAAATGCTGTCTTTTTTCCACTGGATGGTTTTAGCTCCCTTGTCAAAGATCAAGTGACCATAGTTATGTGGGTTCATTTCTGGGTCTTCAATTCTATTCCATTGGTCTACTTGTCTGATGCTATACCAGTACCGTGCAGTTTTTTTTGTTTTTTTTTATCACAATTGCTCTGTAATACAGCTTTAGGTCAGGCATGGTGATTCCACCAGAGGTTCTTTTATCATTGAGAAGAGTTTTTTGCTATCCTAGGTTTTGTTATTCCAGATGAATTTGCAAATTGCTCCTTCTAATTCATTAAAGAATTGAGTTGGAATTTTGATGGGGATTGCATTGAATCTGTAGATTGCTTTTGGCAAGATAGCCATTTTTACAATGTTGATCCTGCCAATCCATGAGAATGAGAGATCTTTCCATCTTCTGAGATCTTCTTTAATTTCTTTCTTCAGAGACTTGAAGTTCTTATCATACAGATCTTTCACTTCCTTAGTCAGAGTCACACCAAGGTATTTTATATTATTTATGACTATTGTGAAGGGACTTGTTTCCCTAATGTCTTTCTCAGCCAGTTTATCCTTTGTGTAGAGAAAGGCTATTGACTTGTTTGAGTTAATTTTATATCCAGCTACTTCACTGAAGCTGTTTATCAGGTTTAGGAGTTCTCTGGTGGAATTTTTAGGGTCACAACCCTGAGAATCCACCTTACACCAGTCAGAATGGCTAAGATAAAAAATTCAGGTGACAGGAGATGCTGGCAAGGATGTGAAGAAAGAGGAACATTCCTCCGTTGTTGGTGGGGTTGCAAGCTTGTACAACCACTCTAGAAATCAGTCTGGCAGTTCCTCAGAAAATTGGACATAGTACTACCTGAGGATCCCGCAATACCTCTCCTGGGGATATATCCAGAAGATGTTCTAACTGGTAAGAAGGACACATGCTCCACTATGGTCATAGCAGTCTTATTTATAATAGCCAGAAGCTGGAAAGAACCCAGATGTCCCTCAACAGAGGAATGGATACAGAAAATGAGGTACATTTACACAATGGAGTACTACTCAGCTATTAAAAAGAATGAATTTATGAAATTCCTAGGTAAATGGATGGACCTGGAAGGCACCATCCTGAGTGAGGTAACCCAATCACAAAAGAACTCATGTGATATGTACTTACCAATAAGTGGATATTAGCCCAAAAACTTAGAATACCCAAGATACAAGATACAATTGGCAAAACACATGAAACTGAAGAAGAACGAAGACCAAAGTGTGGACACTTTGCCCCTTCTTAAAATTGGGAACAAAACACCAACAGAAGGCAAACTTTGGAGTTGAGACGAAAGGATGGACCATCTAGGGACTGCCATACCGGGGATCCATCCCATAATCAGCCTCTAAACGCTGACACCATTGCATACACTAGCAAGATTTTGCTGAAAGGACCCTGATATAGCTGTTTCTTGTGAGGCTATGCCAGGGCCTGGCAAACACATAAGTGGATGCTCATAGTCAGCTATTGGATGGAACACAGGGCCTCCAATGGAGGAGCTAGAGAAAGTACCCAAGGAGCTAAAGGGGTCTGCAACCCTATAGGTGGGCCAACAATATGAACTAACCAGTACCCCTGGAGCTCGTGTCTCTAGCTACATATGTATCAGAAGATGGCCTAGTCAGCCATCATTGAGAAGAGAGGCCCCTTGGTCTTGCAAACTTTATATTCCTCAGTATGGGGGAATGCCAGGTCCAAGAAGTGGGAGTGGGTGGGTAGGGGAGTGGCGGGGGAGGGTCTGGGGGACTTTCGGGATTGCATTTGAAATGTAAATGAAGAAAATACCTAATTAAAAAAACCCAATGCACAGATTGTAAGGAGAAAGGACGTTGGGCAAAATAATGCCCAAAGAGAAAGCTAAAGACTAAGACTATGGTCACCAAGAGAGAAGATTGAGAGAGTTTGGACCCCCACTCTGAGTCCAGAGTAACCCTTAGAATGGAGGGAAAGCCTCTGGGACTCCTGGTGGATACTGGAGGTCAACATTCAGTGCTTGTAAAGTCTGAAGGGTTGCTGTCTACTAAGAAGCCCTCGGTCCATGGGGCCACAGGCACCAAACAATATTCATGGACTACCCAAAGATCAGTGGACTTAGGAATGAGAAGGGTAACCCATTTGTTCATAGTCATTCCTGACTGCCTCTACCCCTTACTGCTTCTTCAGTCCTTTCCCTAACTCCTCCATTGGGGTCCCTGTGCTCAGTCCAATTGTTGGCTGTGAACATCAGCATCTGTATTTGTCAGGATCTGGCAGAGGCTCTAAAGAGACAGCTATATCAGGCTTTTTCAGCAAGTACTTCTTGGCATCAGAAATAGTGTCTGGATTTGGTGTCTATATATGGGATGGAGCCCCACGTGGGGATGTCTCTGGATGGCCTTTCTTTCAGTATCAATTCCACACTTTGTCCCAGTATTTCCTTTAGACAGGAGAAATTCTGGGTTACTTTGGGACAGAATTTAGCTGTAACTACTCCCTATGCAATTGAAGGGGTACTCAAACAGCTGCCAGATTGGTGGCTCAGCAATGTCCTCATGACTCATTATCAGTCTTTACTAATTAACCCTGGCAGAGTTACATTCCAGCCACCTGTTTCCTTGAGTCCTGAGACTCTCCTCCCTGACCCTGATTTGGACCACCAGATCCACCAATGCAGTAAAACCTTGGCCCAGGTACATAGTACCCAACCCGACCAGAGCAGACTTGGTTTACAGATGTAAGCAGCTTCATCTGCGAGGATCAGAGGAAGGCAGGAGCAGTGGTAACCACAGAAATGGAGGTAATCTGGGCTCAGTCTCTTTCCCCAGGTACTTCAGCTCCAAGGGCTGCACTGATAGCACTGACCTAGGCCCTCATCATGGGAAAAGTACTGGCTGTTAACATTTACACAGACAGAAGACATGCATTTGCAACTGTTCGTGTACATGGAGCTACTTACCAGGAGAGAGGGCTCCTAACTACAGAAGAATAAGGTCCCCACTCTTGGGCTATGGGAAAGAGACAATTAAGTGTTCCCAGACAGATATGACCAGTTTATAAAATTACCCTAGCCTCTGATAACGGAATAAATTATTTCTTCCCAGGTCAAAAAGGTCCTTTTCTACCTTCATGGTCCCGCCTCCCAGTCTGAACAAACATTATCAGTTCTGAAGGACAGCATTTCTTTACCTTCTACACAATCATGTAATGCTAAGTCTTGAGAGTTCCAACATTTTATGCATACATATATAATATGCATATATATTAATCATATACATATATATATACACCCTACATGTGAGTGTCTAATTCCTAACCTGCAAATCCAGGTCTGGTCTTGTACAATAAGAACTCTGTGTGTGCATCAGTGTCACTATTTCTGGCAGTCTCCTCAGGTTCCATCAACCTGGGCATAACACAACAAAGTCAGAGACAGTCTTTGCCCCCACTTTAGGAGTTCTGCATGAAGACCAAGCTGCACAGGGCCTGGGTCAGACCCATGTTATGTTCTCTGGTTGGTGGTTCAGTCTCTGTAAGCCCGTATGGGTCCAGGTTAGTTGATTCTGTAGGTTTTCTTGTGATTTCATTGACATATCTGACATCTACTATTCTTTCTCCTCCTCTTCTGAAAGATTTTCCAAGCTCTGCCTAATGTTTGGCTCTGGTTCTCTGCACCTGTTTCCATCACTTGCTCAGTGAAGTCTCTCTGCTGATGGTATGCTAGGCTCCTGTCTGTCAGTATTGCAGAATACCATTAACAGAGTCAGGGGTGGGCTCCCTTTCATGGCATGGGTCTCAAAGCTGAATCAGTGACTGCTGGCTATTCCCTTAATTCGTCCTCCATCTTTAGCACTGCACATCTTGTAGGCAGAACAAATTGTAGGTTTTGTAGTGGGGTTGGTGTTCCAGTACCTCTATTGGAAGTCTTTTATGGTTATAGGAGATGGCCAGTTTAGTCTCCATGTCCTCCATTGCTAGGATTACCCTCATAAATTTCTGGGAGTTTCCATTGCCCTAGGATTCTAGCTCATCCCAGAGATGCTCTATCCCACGTTCAAGTTGTCTCTCCTAGTACTCTCCCTTAGTCCTCCCTTCACCTGGTCCCTCTTCTTACTTTCCACACCCCTCTCCCATACAGTCCCGTCCCCCATCCACCCATGATGTCTATTCCATTCCCTTTTCTCAGTGAGATTCAAGGGATCTGACTTGAGCCTCCTCCCCTTGTTTCTTTGCTTCTTTGAGTCTATGGATTATATGATAAATTCATACTTTCAATCATTATGAGAAACACTTGCTGTTTTACTCCTGTGTAATAATTAATCTCACTTGTCATCTTGATGAGACCTAGAATCAACTAAGAGATGAGACTTTGGGGAAAGTATATATAAAATGGTCTGAGTTAGGTTAGTTGAGGTAGGAAGAACTGTGAGTTACAGCTTTCCTTGAACTGAGATGCTAGATTGTAATAAAAAGGAAAGAGTGGGATGAACCCATATATCTAGTAGTCTCTGGATGCTATGAAATCAGCTGCCTCCTCAAACATCTGCCACCATGAATTTCCTGCTACAAAGGACTGAAACCTTGACTTGTGAGGCAAAAGAAACCCAACTTTCCATTATTCCTTCTTTCTTCCTTTCCTCCCTCCCTTCCTTAATTCCTTCCTTCCTTCCTTCCTTCCTTCCTTCCTTCCTTCCTTCCTTCCTTCCATTTCACTTGTCAGAATATTTTATTAGAGCAACAAGAAAAATAACCAAGACACACATGTCTAGCTGTTACTTAATCAATATCATTTAATTGCATTTATTTTTAGAACCAGAAACCCAAATTCAAGTGCATCTGTCTTTTCTATTGTAATGAAGAAACTCCATGTCCAAGGCAATGTATAGAAGAGTTTACTGGAGATCTATTTAAAGTTTCACAGGCTTAGGCCATGACCCTCATGATGGAAAGCATGGCAGCAGGTTAGCAGGCATGGCACTGAAAAGTAGCTGAAAGCTTACATTTTGAGACAACACCATGAGTCTAATAGAGAGTTAGTTTGGAATGGTGTCGATTTTTCGAAGCTCAAAACTCACCCTAGGGACACATCCCAAAGAGTTTCACCAACTGTGGTCCAAGCATTCAAATACATAAGTCTATGGGAACCATTCTTACTCAAACCAACATTCCATCTCAGTTATGTGAATTCTGCTTTGGCTTGATGGAACGTTTTCAGACAGAGTCTTGGAACTAAAAGAATTGGTATTACAACTTCTGCCCACTTTTGCTACAAGTCAAATAAAGGTTTGCTTGTTTTACATGTCAGATGGACTCAAATTCATATATTAGTTTGGTGCCTCCAAAATCCTGCTGCACTCTGCAGGAAAGTGAATCCACATCTGTGATTGTTTGTATATGTTTGACCCAGACAGTGGCCCTATCAGGGAGTGTGGCATTGTTGGAGTAAGTGGGTCACTGTGGTGTAGAATTTAAGACCCTCATTGTAGTTGCCTGGAAGCCAGTATTCTCCTCTTTGCTCTCAGAAAAAGACGTTGAACTCTCAGCTGTTCCTACAACATGCTGGATGCTGCCATACTGGACTGAACCTCTGAACCTACATGCCAACCCAAATAAAAGTTATCATTGTAAGTGTTGCATTGATCATGGTTTCTGTTCCCAGAAGTAAAACCTTAACTAAGACAACATCTTATTTAAGTTGTCATTTTAAGCTATGAATAAATCAAAATTTTATATACAAACATTTGCTATATTGGGATACCAATTATTAAAACTTAATAATTATTGATTATTTTAAAGTCTTTGCTTTCTATTTGGAAAAGTTTGTTGTTGTAGTTGTTGTTGCTGCTGTTTACTTTTTTACTAGTATGATATACACGGTCATATCAAACTATTAGGCACAAATATTGCAAGCAGTTATTGACTCTGTTCAACTTTAAACTTTAATATATATATTAGTTAGTGCTCTCTCTGTGTATAGGATTTATTACATTGACTTATGAAGGGTTTAATATAGCAGAAAAAAACTTCATTTTGTTCTTAAGAATCCATCCTAAGTCAAACTGCCCTTAGAGGGGCATGGCTCTCAACCCTTGAGGTTTGAGACAAATCAGCTGCAAAATAGAAATAGCAGCTGCAGCTAGCTCAAAACAACAGAATGGGCAAAGATAACATAAGTCATTCCCAGGTCCAGATGCCCCTTTTTGATGTAGACTCCTTCCTTGTGCTTTGACCAGGTGTTATAAATGAATTAGCTTAAAGGCCAACATTCCTTTTCTCTCTCATGAAATGCCAAGGCTTGGAAATCCTCAAGTTTTCTTTTTCTTTATAACTCCCCTGCCCCTAGACCAGGGGGCCACTCTCCTATCCTGATGCATCTAAAAGGTCTGTGGCCCAAGCTCTTGAGCTTGAATAAAAACTCTCATGGGCCTGCATCGGAGTTATAGCTCCTGGTGGGGGGATTTTGCAACCTGGGCACAACACTTACAGTGTAGGGCCAGGTCATCCAGGAATGAATGCCTTGCATTGAAATGGCTGAGAATTTATTTACTTCATGAGTCTGGTTATCTCAGAAGTCCCACTTTGGTGTTGGAATCTGGGATGATTTCTGGTTATCTACTGCTTTTCAGTCTATGTTGGGATCCTGAAGAAGCTGCATTTAATATCTGTTGCAGCAACAGGCTATATGAACTTGGGTTTTAGTGGATTCCAGATGTAGTCAAGTTGCCACCTAAGATGAACCATCACAATTTATAAGATAAAATTCATCAGAAAAGATGTCCTCTTATAAAGTCAACACATTTTATAAGTTAACTAATATCTCTAGAGATATTCAAGTTGCTCTGTTTTCAAAATTATAGTAGCAATAAATATATCACTATAATCAGCCAATCAGCACAGAAGCTAAAAGGAGGATATCTACATAAAAACAATGGGACTCCAAGGGTGGGTGAGATGGCTCAGTGAGTAAAGTCACCAGCATCTTGACTACCTGAGTTCTGTCCCAGAACACACATGGAGGAAAGAAAAGATCAACTATACCAGTTGTGCTCTGATCTCTACATACTTGTGGAGAAAGGTGTGTATACAAAGACACACTCCTACAAATAAATATAAAGTTTAAAAAAGGGAGAGGTAACAAAGTAAGCCTGTAAGACCTACCTTTATCATTTTAAAGTAATTTACTAAAAGCAGACACTTATGAATAAACACGTTGAAGGGTTAAGTGGAAAGCCCAGCGCTATAATCCCATTTTAATGACAGAAGTGTAAGGATGCCTATGAAAGAATGCTGAAGACTATCAAAATTTTACCTTGAAGTTGCAGATATTGGTTGCAGAATAACTTGAAAGAAAACTTGAGGATTTCCACTAGCCTAAGCGAATAAGAAGATAAGAAATGAGAAGAAAATCTAACCCAGTTTCAATCACTAAGCATTTCATTACCTAGTTGTGAAGTCATTTACTATGTATGCTTTCCAAAAATATGCTGACCAAACAGCCATGTTGAGGAAATATTGTTAACAAAATATTACTGAGCTTTAAAGACTTGCAAGGAGAGAATAAAAAACTTCCTCAAAATTAACAATTACTCTTCTCCTTTCTATCTTTTATCAGAGATCCTGCGCCAGTTTCTTTGGCCACAAGGGGGCAGCATCTGAACACCTCCTCTCATTTCTTCCTGAGCTTCTGCACCAGCTAATGCCCAGTATGAGAAGAGAGGCGCTGGCTAAGTGATACCATCATGATAAACACTGACACACAGCAGAAAGATGTAAGTGTCCCCACTTTCAGAACTTTATTCTCTACTCTGTACCCAAATTATAACAAATAAAGAGTTTTTAAAAAATAGTGAATCCATGCCGGGCGTGGTGGCACACTCCTTTAATCCCAGCACTCGGGAGGCAAAGGCAGGTGGATTTCTGAGTTCCAGGACAGCCTGGTCTACAAAGTGAGTTCCAGGACAGCCAGGGCTATACAGAGAAACCCTGTCTCGAAAAACAAACAAACAAAATAGTGAATTCAATTTTTGCAATCTGAGCACATTAGGTGCATTGGGTGGGAACTTCCAGACTTCCAAGACACCTGACCTGAGATGTATGATACGGCTGGTAATTGTCTTGTGTAATGCCTATGTCTATTCTTGCTTTCGCTTTTGAGAAAGCCTCCAGGTATCTATATACGTGGCATGTAGTGGCTAAGAGCAGACCCACTGGAGGGTCACGGCTTCAGTGGTCTGGAAGATGTTTCTGCCCTCCCACCCCCAACCCTGGGTGGATAAAGTATCCACCTATCAGTTGGAAGAATTCTTGGTGAAGCTGGAGAGCTCCACCTACTGTTGCTTTCCTCTCTCTGCTGCTTTCAGTTTCTGAAGTGGGAGTCTGTGAATCTGAGGATTTATTTTTGTTTTCAATAGTGAAATAGCTCTTTTGTGCCTGTCTATTCTTTTTTATTGTGTTGTTTGGTCTTTATTTGTATTGGACTGTCATGGGTGCCATGGGACAGACTGTTTCTCACCTTAATCTTATTCTGACTCATTTTAAGGAAGTTAAGGCTAGGCACCACTCATTGCAGCTTGGAGTGGCCAGCTTTTGATGTTGGATGTCCACTGAATTGGGGACCTATCATCCCTATGGTATCAGCAGTAGAAGATAAAGTGTTTCAAAAGTCTTCCCTCTTCCCCCCCCCCCCCAACTAATGCTATCTCACTAACAGGAATAGTCACAGGGTGTAACTGTGAGCTCCCTGCATGGGGAGGTGAGTTCCCAGAGAACAGGGATCCACGCCTGGACAGATTGTGCAGAAGAGGCCCCTAGTGGGCAGATGTATCCCCCACTGGAGCATGGCACGGTGCTCACTCATTTTGCTCAGTAAATGGCTATCCTTTTTGCTTGGAGAACTGTTCACTCCCTGTCTGAACAAATGTAGTCTCTGAGAGGTGAAGGGTTAGGGTCTCCAGTGAAATCATCTTGTCACATTCAGCCCACAGAGAATCAAAAACTACTCCCTTCCATGTGCCTTAGGACACTTAGTGCAGTCATTTACTCAGTGACATCTCCAGGTCTACCCTCGGGCTCTTTTGGCTGGTCGCAACAGTAATTTTGCTGAGGTTTAGATATGTTAGTCAGGAAATTGATGAAAGTCCAGAGGCATTTTGTGAATGGGTCATGGCGGCTTTTCACTGCTATACACACATAGATCCTGAGAGAACAAATAATTCTATCACAGGAGCCCTGACTTTCATCAATCAGTCAGCGCCAGACATTAGCATAAAGTTACTACAGAGGCAAGAAAGATTAAAAGAGAAGTTGTCTAGGGATCTAGTGGAAGTTGTAGAGAAAATATACAATATCAGAGAGAACATAGAAGAAAAACAGATTAAGACAGGCTAGAATTGAGATTTCTCTATAGTCTTTCTAGCCAACAAAACCTTGGATCCAGGAGAAAGAAAACATCAAGCTTCAACAGATTGCTGGAGGAGGAGGAGTTAAAGGGGTCTTGACCCAAACTCTAGGGTCATGGAAATGACTGGTGGCTTATTTATCAAAGAAACTGGACCAAGTGGGCAGCAGGATGGCCACCTTGCCTGGGTGTTAATGCAGCCACAGCACTGTTTGTTAAAGATGCAGATCAATTAACTTTGGGACAGAATTTGATAGTGATTACCCCCCATGCAATTGAAAGGGTACTCAAGCAACACCTGATTGATGGCTCAGTAATGCCTGCATGATTCATTATCAGACTTTTCTAATCAACCCTGGTCAAGTTATTTTTCCAGCTGCCTGTTTCTGTGAACCCAGCGACTCTCCTACCCCATCCTGACTTGGACCATCTACTCCATCAATGTGGTGAGGTTCTACTCCAGGTAAACTGTACTCAACCTTAATTGAGAGACTCTTCTTTGCTGGAGGCACAGCAGACCTAGATAATGGATGGAAGCATCTTCATTCATGAGGGTCAGAGGAAAGCAGGGGTGGTGGTGACTACAGAAACAGAGATAGATAGGACTCAGTTTCTTTCTCCAGGCACTTCAGCTCAAAGAACTGAGCTGATAGCATTAACACAGGCTTTCATCATGGCAAAAGGACTAGCTGTTAATATCTACAGAGATAGCCCTTATGGATTTGCAACCACTCATGTGCATGGATAGGTTTACCATAAATGAGGGCTCCTAACACCAGAAAGAAGAATAATCAAAAATAAAGATGAAATTCTACAACTTATTAAAGCCCTCTGGCTGCCAAAAAATGGTAAGCATTAATTTCCCAGAGCACCAAAAAGGAACAGTACCAATTATGTAACCTGGCTAACAAGGCTGCTAAGGAGGTAGCCTTAAAGGAAACAGCCATCTCTCTGTTGGCCACAGTCCTATATGAACCACCCAGAGCAACCTGTATGTACAGAAGAAGAAATTAAATGGGTTCATGGTGATTGACTGAAGGAAAGCTAATATTACCCACCTTTTCAACAAGAACTGTCCTCAGAAAAATCCATAGAGTCAACCACATGGGTGTAAGAAGAATGGCAGAGGAGTCAGACAATCCAAAGTGACTTTCAAGGATATACAGAACACTCTTGAGAATATAGTAACAAACTGTAAAGCTTGCAAGCTGAGCAAAACTTCCAGCAACCCCAAACATCCAGATTGCCTACTGTGCGGTAAGAGACCAAGACACCTACTGGGAAAACAGATTTTACAGATGAAGCTGGGAATATAAGCTATACATAACTGCTTAGTATTTGTGGACACTTTCTCTGAATGGATAGAGGCATTCCCAAATAAGGCTGAGACAGCAAAGTTAGTGGCTAAGGAATTGCTGGAGGATATCTTACCCAGGTATAGATGTCTCCATATGATAGTGTATTAGTCAGAGTTCTCTAGAGTCACAGAACTTATGTGTAATCCCTATATAGTAAGGGAATTTGTTATGATGACTTACAGTCTGTAGTCCAACTTATGTATAATCCCTATATAGTAAGGGAATTTGTTATGATGACTTGCAGTCTGTAGTCCAACTCCCCAACAATGGTCAACTGTGAATGAGAAGTCCAAGGATCTAGTAGTTGCTCAGTCCCACAAGGCTAATAGATTCCAATAGATGTTGTTCAGTAAATGCAAGCAGGCAAAGGAGTGGAAATCTTCCTTTTTCCAATGACCTTATGTAGATCTCCAACAGAAGGTATGGCCCAGATTGAAGGTATGTACTACCACACATGGATCTGGGACTTGTATTGTCCCAGGCTGACCTTGAAATCAGAGATCTCCTTGTCTTAATCCCTTGGGATTCATAGCCACTATGTGTCAAGATACCCACGTCAAGATAAAGGTTAGAAACTCATATCTCACAGCCTCAATATGGATGGTGAGCCCTCCAATTCAGAATTGTAGTTCATTCCAGAAATAGTCAAGTCGACAACCAGTAATAGCCATTACAATCCACCCCTTGTCAACTTGACACAAATAATGTCTCATGTCCCCGTGAAAGAACATCAAGGTAATAAATATGCCTAACACGATTCCTTGTACAATCACAAACATACTTGGAACATTCTTTTTTTTTCCATTTTTTATTAGGTATTTAGCTCATTTACATTTCCAATGCTATACCAAAAGTCCCCCATACCCACCCACCCCCACTCCCCTACCCACCCACTCCCCCTTTTTGGCCCTGGCGTTTCCCTGTACTGGGGCATATAAATTTTGCGTGTCCAATGGGCCTCTCTTTCCAGTGATGGCCGACTAGGCCATCTTTTGATACATATGCAGCTAGAGTCAAGAGCTCCGGGGTACTGGTTAGTTCATAATGTTGTTCCACCTATAGGGTTGCAGATCCCTTTAGCTCCTTGGCTACTTTCTCTAGCTCCTCCATTGGGAGCCCTGTGATCCATCCATTAGCTGACTGTGAGCATCCACTTCTGTGTTTGCTAGGCCCCGGCATAGTCTCACAAGAGACAGCTACATCTGGGTCCTTTCAATAAAATCTTGCTAGTGTATGCAATGGTGTCAGCGTTTGTATGCTGATTATGGGGTGGATCCCTGGATATGGCAGTCTCTACATGGTCCATCCTTTCATCTCAGCTCCAAACTTTGTCTCTGTAACTCCTTCCATGGGTGTTTTGTTCCCAATTCTAAGGAGGGGCATAGTGTCCACACTTCAGTCTTCATTCTTCTTGAGTTTCATGTGTTTAGCAAATTGTATCTTATATCTTGGGTATCCTAGGTTTGGGGCTAATATCCACTTATCAGTGAGTACATATTGTGTGAGTTCCTTTGTGAATGTGTTACCTCACTCAGGATGATGCCCTCCAGGTCCATCCATTTGGCTAGGAATTTCATAAATTCATTCTTTTTAATAGCTGAGTTGTGTAGATATACCACATTTTCTGTATCCATTCCTCTGTTGAGGGGCGGAACATTCTTTTAGTATCGCAACTTTAATATCACATCAGCAGGTCTTGGCCCTTTTCCTGGAGGAACAGTTGGTCTGTGCCCTTCTTCATCATGTTTGGATTAGGCTGTTATAGTTTCCCATTGACTTTAATCCCAGGACATGATAGTACTAAGAGATGCCCGAAGGGATCTCCTCTACTCCAGAAATAATCATTTTTACTTCCATGGTGGAGAGGCAATTCAATTTCTTCATGGTAATCTGGATCTCCCACTCCCCCTAACACTGTTATTCCTTTCTTATCCTGCTGGCTTAAGGGCATTAAAAGCCCAAAGTGAGCAGGAGGAAGTCTGAGCTTCCAATTCAAGGGAATGTTTGTTGTAGCTCCTGGTAGGAGCACTCCCTCCTCTGGAACCAAAACTTCTAGGCTAGCAGAACCTAAGGTTGTGGCGACAGGAAGCAAAAATTTTCCTAGAGGGTCACTAGAAGTGATAGTAAGTGGAACTATTTCCTTTTCCACCCCTTGATTCCTGGAACCGTGGATCTTGGCTATGGGAGAAACGACCATATATTGCATGCTGATTCAAAGCATATACTGCCTTTTGAAGAACTCTGCCCCAGCCCTCCAGTATGCTGCCACCTAATTAGTGCTGTAACTTCATCTTCAAAAGGCCATTCCATCTTTCTATCAGACCAGCTGCTTCAGGAAGATGGGCGAACATGTTAAGACTGTTGGATTCCACGATTATGGGCACACTGTGCCACTACTATTGCCATGAAATGAGTACCTCGGTCAGAAGCAATACTGTGTGGAATACCATGACAGTAGATAAGACATCTGTGAGTCCACAGATGGTGGTTTTGGCAGAAGTATTACATGTAGGAAAGGCAAATCCATAACCAGAATAAGTATCTACTCCTGTAAGAAGAAAGCATTGTCCTTTTCACAGAGGAAGTGGTCCAATGTAGTAAACCTGCCACCAGGTTGCTGGCTTGTCTCCTTGAGAATTGGTGCCATATCTGAGGCTCAGTGCTGGTCTCTGCTGTTGTCAGATCTGGCATTCAGTAGCAGCTATAGCCAGGTCACCCTTGGTGAGTTACGTTAAGCCCAATCGTAACACCCATCTCGGCCACCATGGCCACTTTGTTCATGTGCCCATGGAGCAATGACCGGGATGGCGAGTGAAAGAGGCTGACTGTCCACAGAACGGGTCATCTTATACACTTGATTACTGAACTCTTCCTCAGCTGAAGTCACCTTTTGGTGAGCATTTACATGGGACACAAATATCTTTATATCCTTTGCCCATTTGGAGAGATCTATCCACATACTTATCCTCCAGATGTCTTTTTCATGAATTTTCCAATTGTGAGCTTTCCAAGTTGCTTACTATCCAGCCAATCCATTGGCTACAGCCCATAAGTCATTGAACAATTGTACATCTGGCCATTTCTTTCTCCAAACAGTAATACTATATGTACTGCCCGAAGTTCTGCCCACTGTGAAGATTTTACTTTACCTGTGTTTTTCAGGGTTGTCCTGGAAAGTGCTTGTAATGCTGCAGGTATCCACTTTTGAGTGGTGCCTGCATAATGTGCAGAGCCATCAGTAAACCAGGTCCTAGTCTTCTATTCTTCATTCAGTCGATCATAAGAAACATCCCATGAGTGTATAGGTACATTCTTGGCAGCAGATGGCATTGTAACAGGAGTAGAAACCATAGACATTTGAGCAACTTCTTTATGTAACTTGCTTATGCCTCCAGGACCTGCTTGGGCCTGATAACATTTATATCACTTCCATTTGATAATTTTCTGCTGCTGTGCATGTCCCACTTTACGACTTGGAGGGTCTAATAACACCCACCTCATGATGGGCAGTTTAGGTCACATGGTAATTTTGTGTCCTATTGCCAAATGTTCAGTTTCCACTAAGGCCCAGTTGTAGGCCCAGAGCTGTTTTTCCAAGGGAGAATAGTTTTCTGCAGATGATGGCAGAGCTTTGCTCCAGAATCTCAAAGGTCTCTTTTGTGATTCACCTACAGGAGCCTGCAAGAGGATCCAAACAGCATCTATACCCACCACCAACATGTCAAGTACTATCAAGCCTGCTGGATCATGTAGTCCAAGTGGTAGAGCAGCCTGCACAGCAGTCTGGACCTATTGAAGAACCTGTTCTAGGTCCCACATAAAGCTAGCAGCTCTCTGAGTCACTTAAATGAGCCAGAGTAAGATACCCAAGTGAGGAATGTGCTGTCTCCAGAATCCAAATAGACTCACTAAAAGTTCTGCTTCTTTCTTGGTGGTGGGAAGGGCCAGGTGCAATAACTTGTGTTTTATCTTAGAAGAAAAATCTCTGCATTTCCCACATCACTGGACTCCTAAGAATTTCACTGAGGTAGATGGCCCTTGGATTTTGGTTGGATTTATTTCCCATTCCCTGACACACATATGTGCTACCAATGAGTACAAAGTGGTGTGACTTCCTGGTCACTTGGTCCAGTCAGCATAATGTCATTGATATAGTGCACCAATGGGATATTTTTTGGAAGAGACAGAAGATCAAGATCCCTTCTAACTAAGTTATGACACAGAGCAGCAGAGTTAATAAGTCACTGAGACAAAACTGTTAAACAAACAAACAAACAAACAAACAAACGAACAAAAACCTGCTGGCTTTTCCAACTGAAAGCAAATTGCTTTTGGTGGCCCTTATGGACAGGTACTGAGAAGAAGGCATTTGCTACATCAATAGCTACCTACCAGGTACCAGCAGGTGTGTTCATTTGCTCAAGTAATGAAATTACATCTGGTACTGCAGCTGCAATTGGAGTTACTTCCTGATTTAGTTTTCGATAGTCAACTGTCATTGTCCATTACCCATCGGTCTTCTGCACTGGCCAGATTGGAGAGTGGTGGGAACCACTACCCCTGCATCTTTCAAGTCCTTCATAGTGGCAATAATTTCTGCAATGCATCCAGGAGTACAATACTCTTTATGATTCACTCTTTTCTTTGGCAGAGACAACTCTATAAAGGCTTCCATTTAGCTTTTCCAAACATAACAGCCTTCACACCACAGGTCAGGGAACCAATGTAAGAAGTCTGCCAATTTCTAAGTATATCAATCTCAAATATACATTCTGAAACTGGGGAAATGACTACTGGATGTGTTTGAGGACCTACTGTGAGTCAGACAACAGTCTCAACTCCATTAATCACCTGTCCTCCATAAGCCCCTACTTTAACTGGAGGGCCACAATGTTTCTTGGGATCTCCTGGGATCAGCGTCAATTCAGAACCAATGTCCAATTGACCCTAGAATGTCTGATTATTTCCTTTCCCCACTGTACAGTTACCCTTGTAAAAGGCCATAGGTCCCTCTGGGGGAAAACTGGAGAAAAGATGATAGCAAACTTTTAGATGTCTTATCAAGCTCCTTCCTCAGGGGAGCCTGGACATGCCTTTATTCAATGTGTTCTGGGTCGGCAAACTGGCTCAAGTGTGGAAATTGATTCACTGGCCAAGATTGCCTTTTGCCACCATCCAATGTAGCCTTTCTTTCATTCATTTGAGAATATTTCTGCTTATACAGATAAAATAGATATGCAGTAGGCTTCCTATCTATTTCATGCCCAGAAACACCATGACTGATTAGCCAGTACTAAAGGTCCAAACAAGTCATGCCATTATAAATTTCACCTCTCCTTTGCTAATCATTATGAGCTATTTCATTATAAACATTGTTTTGTCTATGCTGTCCATTATAATAACTACGATCACCTTGTCTCTGGTGATTCAATGCTGCCACCTGACACTTGTTACCTTGGGGACCAATTAAACCCCTTGCATTTAATTCATCTAATTGAGCAGTAGCATCTCCAATCCTAACTCTTCAAATGTGCTGGTGCTCCTCTCACCAGTTTGTGTCTTAGAGGACTCATGAAGGACATATCTTCTGGGCCTTCCAATTGGGGAGGATTAGGTTTTACAGAACATATACACTCTAGCATTGCAATTTCCCTGAGCCTTAAAATCCCTTAATTAACACTAGGCCAAATGATATTAGGCATTTCCAACTCCTTTTCAGTAGGCCATCTTTTGATAAACACTTAAGCCAAACAAACTTCTGACACATTTTTTTTAACTGTGTGAGCTTCCATATTAAACCTAGAATCTTCACTCAGAGGGCCCATGTCAATAAACTCAGCCTGATCTACTTTTACATTCTTTCCACCATTATCTCATACCCTTAAAATACATTCCCCATACATTCCATAGACCTCTGTTTGAATGAATTGGCAAACTCATCAAGCTCCTTAGTGTAGCGCATTTCCTCATGGACTAAACATTCTATCTCCCTTGTAGGGGCCTGTTTTGCCTTGATTCTGCTTATAAGTAAGGAAGAAACTATTGGTGGGCCTTGAGAAACATCAATATTGTCTTGTCTGGCATTTTCTTCAGAGAAAGTCACTGCTGGTTTATCAGACTATGAGGGATTAATTTCTTCATGTGAAAAGGGCATTATTTCAAAGGGTGGAACTGATTGTACTACCTCAGGTGAGGTAAACCCTTAAGAATCTGGAGACTCAAAATTCTCAGCTTCAACAGGGTCTCCCCACACATTCCCACCACAAGTTACAATTAATGCCCTTACTTCTAACTGCTGACACCCTCTGTGGCTGAGACTTGGAATTTTTGCTGTAATTCAGACAACCTTATAATGAAATCTTCAGTTTGATTTTCTGCAACTCAAACTCTATGGCTGCTAGAGAGAAGATTTTCTTCAAGGGCACACTTAGAAACCTTTAATTTGTTTGTTTGTTTGTTTGTTTGTTTGTTTGTTTTGTGCATCTGGAGCCATTAAATTTTATCATACAACTCATTCTTTCCCTTCATCAATTTTTTCCAGAGATACTAAGAGCAACAAGCCAGCAAAATAATTTTCTGATTTTCTCCCCAATTTGTAGAAAGTTTTGTACACCAAATCACCCGATGTATCAAGACAATCAAAGATATTAGCTTTAAGTTTGAAATGTATTTTCAATCACAGGCCTTCAATATTCTCTGAGCTCCCAGGAAGAGAGAGAGTATCTGGAGAGGTTTCAGTAGTTGAAGGTGCTGGTGACTTCAGCCAACTCCAGATTCTTAAAAGATTCATCCTTATACTTCTGGTCCTCTAGAACCACTCCTGGCATCAACTTCTGTAGTAGTCAGGGTTCTCTAGAGTCACAGAACTTAAGGTTAGTCTCTATATAGTAAGAGAATTTGTTGATGACTTACAGTTTGTGGTCCAAATCCCCAAAAATGTTCAGCAATAGCTGTGAATGGAAGTCCAAAGATCTAGTAGTTGCTCAGTACCACAAGGCAAGCATTTGAAGAAGAGTCTTCCTTCTTCCAATGTCCTTATGTAGGTTTCCAGCAGAATTTGTGGCCCAGATTAAAGGTGTGTGCCACCTGCCTGGATCTGGAACTTGCTTTATCCCAGATGACCTTGAACTCAGAGATCTCCTTGCCTTAGTCTCCTGGGATTCAGAGTCACTATGCCTCAAGATCTCCATGCCAAGATCCAGGTCAGAAACTTGCATCTCCCAGCCCCAATATCAGAATCAATGGTAAGCCTTCCAATTCTGGATTATAGTTTGTTCCAGATACAGTCAAGGGGATAACTGGGAATAGTCACTACACTATCATATCATCTGCAAGTATTGATACCTTGACTTCTACTTTTCCAGTTTGTATCCCCTTGATTTTCTTTTGCTCTAGCTAGAGCTTCAAGTACAATATTGAATAGATATGAGGAGAATGGGTATCCTTGTCTTGTCCCTGATCTTAATGGTATTGCTTCAAGTATCTCTCCATTTAATTTGATATTGGCTCTTGTTTGCTGTATACTGTTTTTGTTATGTTTAGGTATGGGCCTTGAATTCCTTATCTCTCCAAAACATTTAACATAAAGGGGTGCTGCATTTTGTTAAGTGATTTTTTTTAGCTAATTTAAATATAACTCACTTAACTAATGAGATTTTTTTTTGGAGTTTTTTTATCTAGTGGATTACATTAATGGGGTTTTGTATATTGAACCAACCTTATATCCCTGAGATGAAGCCCACTTGATCATGGTGAATGATGGTTTTGATGTGTTCTTGGTTTCAGTTTTCAAAAATTTTATTTAGTATTTTTTCACTGATATTCATAAATGAAATTGGTCTTGAAGTTCTCCTTTTTTTGGTTTTGTCTTTGTGTGATTTAGGTATCAGAGTGATTGTGGCTTCATAGAAGGAATAAGGTAGTCATCCTTCTGTTTCATTTTTGGACTAGTTTGAGGAGTATTGGTAGTACCACTTCTTCAAAGATCTGATGCAATTCTGCATTAAAGCTGTCTGGTCCTGGGCTTTTTTTTGGGGGGGGGTGTTTTTTAATGACTTCTATTTACTTAGGGGATAGGAGATTGTTTAAATAGTTTACTTGTTCTTGATTTAACTTTGGTATGTGGTATCTGTCTAGAAAATCATCCATTTCTATACTAACACCATCATCAGAACCCAGCACTCCCAATTTTCCCAGTCCAGGGCACCCCAACACACCCGAAAAGCTGGACCTGGATAGAAAAGCATATCTCATGATGATGGTAGAGGACACCAAGAAGGAATTTAATAACTCACTTAAAGAAATACAGGAGACCACTGCTAAACAGGTCGAAGACATTAAAGAGGAAACACAAAAACCCCTAAAAGAATTGAAGGAAAACACGACCAAACAGGTGATGGAATTGAATAAAACCATTCAAGACCTAAAAAGGGAAGTAGACACAATAAAGAAAACCCAAAGTGAGGCAATGCTGGAGATAGAAACCCTAGGAAAGAAATCTGGAACCATAGATGTGAGCATCAGCAACAGAATACAAGAGATGGAAGAGAGAATCTCAGGTGCAGAAGATTCCATAGAGAACATCGGCACAACAATAAAAGACAATGCAAAACGCAAAAAGATCCTAACTCAAAACATCCAGGAAACCCAGGACACAATGAGAAGACCAAAGCTACAGATAATAGGAGTAGATGAGAAGGAAGATTTTCAACTCAAAGGACCAGCAAATATCTTGAACAAAATTGTAGAAGAAAACTTCCCAAACCTAAAGAAAGAGATGCCCATGAACATACAAGAAGCCTACAGAACTCCAAATAGACTGGACCAGAAAAGAAATTCCTCCTGACACATAATAATCAGAACAACAAATGCACTAAATAAAAATAGAATATTAAAAGCAGTAAGGGGAAAAGGTCAAGTAACATATAAAGGCAAGCCTAACAGAATTACACCAGATTTTTCACCAGAGACTATGAAAGCCAGAAGAGCCTGGACAGATGTTATACAGACACTAAGAGATCACAAATGCCAGCCCAGGCTACTATACCCAGCCAAATTTTGATTACCTTGGATGGAGAAATGAAAGTATTCCCCAACAGAATCAAGTTCACACATTATCTTTCCACAAATCCCGCCCCTCAAAAGATAATAACAGAAAAAAAAAAAAACAATAGAAGGACGGAAACCACATCCTAGAAAAAGCAAGAAGGTAATCCCTCAACAAACCTAAAAGAAGATAGCCACAAGAACAGAATGCCAACTTTAACAACAAAAATAATAGGAGGCAACAATTACTTTTCCTTAATATCTCTTAATATCAATGGACTCTACTCCCCAATAAAAAGACATAGACTAACAGACTAGCTACACAAACAGGACCCAACATTCTGCTGCTTACAGGAAACCCATCTCAGGGAAAAAGACAGACACTGCCTCAGAGTAAAAGGCTAGAAAACAATTTTCCAAGAAAATGGTCTGAAGAAACAAGCTGGAGTAGCCATTCTAATATCTAATAAAATCGACTTCCAACCCAAAGTTATCAAAAAAGACAAGGAGGGAAACTTCATACCCATCAAAGGTAAAATCCTCCAAGAGGAACTCTCAATTCTGAATATCTATGCTCCAAATGCAAGGGCGGCCACATTCAATAAAGAAATTTTAGTAAAGTTCAAAGCACATATTGCACCTCACACAATAATAGTGGGAGACTTCAACACACCACTTTCATCAATGGACAGATCGTGGAAACAGAAACTAAACAGGGACACAGTGAAACTAACAGAAGTTATGAAACAAATGGACTTAACAGATATCTACAGAACATTTTATCCTAAAACAAAAGGATATACCTTCTTCTCATCACCTCAAGGTACCTTCTCCAAAATTGACCATATAATTGGTCACAAAACAGATAGACTAACTAGAGGGCACAGGGAAAGCATTCTAATTAACAAAATCAGAAACGAAAAGAAAGACATAAAAACAGATCCTGAAGAAATCCAAAACATCATCAGATCCTTCTACAAAGGCTATACTCAACAAAACTGGAGAAGCTGGATGAAATGGACAAATTTCTAGACAGATACCAGGTACCAAAGTTAAACCGGGGTCAGGTTAATGATCTAAACAGTCCGATATCCCCTAAAGAAATAGAAGCAGTCATTAATAGGCTCCCAACCAAAAAAAAGCCCAGAACCAGATAGATTTAGTGCAGAGTTATATCAGACCTTCAAAGAAGATCTAATCCCAGTTCTTCACAAACTATTCCACAAAATAGAAACAGAAGGTACTCTACCCAACTCATTCTATGAAGCCACAATTACTCTGATACCTAAACCACAAAAAGACCCAACAAAGATAGAGAACTTCAGACCAAATTTCCTTATGAATATCGATGCAAAAGTCCTCAATAAAATTCTCACTAACTGAATCCAAGAACACATCAAAGCAATCATCCATCCAGACAAAGTAGGTTTCATCCCAGGGATGCAGGGATGGTTCAATATACAGAAATCCATCAATGTAATCCAGTATATAAACAAACACAAAGACAAAAACCACATGATCATCTCGTTAGATGCTGAGAAAGCATTTGACAAAATCCAACACCCATTCATGATAAAAGTCTTGGAAAGATCAGGAATTCAAGGCCCAAACCTAAACATGATAAAAGCAATCTACAGCAAACCAGTAGCCAACATCAAAGTAAATGGTGAGAAGCTGGAAGCAATCCCACTAAAATCAGGGACTAGAGAAGGCTGTCCACTCTCTCCCTACCTATTCAACATTGTACTTGAAGTCCTAGCCAGAGCAATTAGACAACAAAAGGAGATCAAGGGGATACAAATTGGAAAAGAAGAAGTCAAAATACCACTTTTTGCAGATGATATGATAGTATATATAAGTGACCCTAAAAATTCCACCAAAGAACTCCTAAGCCTGATAAACAGCTTCAATGAAGTAGCTGGATGTAAAATTAACTCCAACAAGTCAATGACCTTTCTGTACACTAAGGATAAACAGGCTGAGAAAGAAATTAGGGAAACAACACACTTCTCAATAGTCACAAATAATATAAAATACCTTGGCGTGACTCTAACTAAGGAAGTAAAAGGTCTGTATGATAAGAACTTCAAATCTCTGAAGAAAGAAATTAAGATATCAGATAATGGAAAAATTTCCCATGCTCATGGATTGGCAGAATCAATATAGTAAAAATGGCTATCTTGTCAAAAGCAATCTACAGATTCAATGCAATCCCCATCAAAATTCCAACTCAATTCTTCAACGAATTAGAAAGGGCAATCTGCAGATTCATCTGTAATAACAAATAACCTAGGATAGCAAAAACTCTTCTCAAGGATAAAAGAACCTCTGGTGGAATCACCATGCCTGACCTAAAGTTTTACTACAGAGCAATTGTGATAAAAACTGCATGGTACTGGTATAGTGACAGACAAGTAAACCAATGGAATAGAATTGAAGACCCAGAAATGAACCCACACACCTATGATCACTTGATATTTCACAAGGGGAGCTAAAACCATCCAGTGGAAAAAAGAAAGCATTTTCTTTTTTTTTTTTTTTTCTTATCTTTTTTTTTTCCATTTTTTATTAGGTATTTAACTCATTTACATTTCCAATGCTATACCAAAAGTCCCCCATATCCACCCACCCCCACTCCCCTGCCCACCCACTCCCCCTTTTTGGCCCTGGTATTCCCCTGTACTGGGGCATATAAAGTTTGCAAGTCCAATGGGCCTCTCTTTCCAGTGATGGCCGACTAGGCCATCTTTTGATATATATGCAGCTAGAGTCAAGAGCTCCGGGGTACTGGTTAGCTCATAATGTTGTTCCACCTATAGGGTTGCAGATCCCTTTAGCTCCTTGGCTACTTTCTCTAGCTCCTCCATTGGGAGCCCTATGATCCATCCATTAGCTGACTGTGAGCATCCACTTCTGTGTTTGCTGGGCCCCGGCATAGTCTCACAAGAGACAGCTACATCTGCGTCCTTTCAATAAAATCTTGCTAGTGTATGCAATGGTGTCAGCGTTTGGATGCTGATTATGGGGTGGATCCCTGGCTATGGCAGTCTCTACATGGTCCATCCTTTCATCTCAGCTCCAAACTCCGTCTCTGTAACTCCTTCCATGGGTGTTTTGTTCCCAAATCTAAGGAGGGGCATAGTGTCCACACTTCAGTCTTCATTCTCCTTGAGTTTCATGTGTTTAGCAAATTATATCTTATATCTTGGGTATCCTAGGTTTGGGGCTAATATCCACTTATCAGTGAATACATATTGTGTGAGTTTCTTTGTGAATGTGTTACCTCACTCAGGATGATGCCCTCCAGGTCCATCCATTTGGCTAGGAATTTCATAAATTCATTCTTTTTAATAGCTGAGTAGTACTCCATTGTGTAGATGTACCACATTTTCTGTATCCATTCCTCTGTTGAGGGGCATCTAGGTTCTTTCCAGCTTCTGGCTATTATAAATAAGGCTGCTATGAACATAGTGGAGCATGTGTCCTTCTTACCTGTTGGGGCATCTTCTGGATATATGCCCAGGAGAGGTATTGCTGGATCCTCCGGTAGTACTATGTCCAGTTTTCTGAGGAACCGCCAGACTGATTTCCAGAGTGGTTGTACAAGCCTGCACTCCCACCAACAATGGAGGAGTGTTCCTCTTTCTCCACATCCTCGCCAGCATCTGCTGTCACCTGAATTTTTGATCTTAGACATTCTGACTGGTGTGAGGTGGAATCTCAGGGTTGTTTTGATTTGCATTTCCCTGATGATTAAGGATGTTGAACATTTTTTCAAGTGCTTCTCTGCCATTCGGTATTCCTCAGGTGAGAATTCTTTGTTCAGTTCTGAGCCCCATTTTTTAATGGGGTTATTTGATTTTCTGAAGTCCACCTTCTTGAGTTCTTTATATATGTTGGATATTAGTCCCCTATCTGATTTAGGATAGGTAAAGATCCTTTCCCAATCTGTTGGTGGTCTTTTTGTCTTATTGACGGTGTCTTTTGCCTTGCAGAAACTTTGGAGTTTCATTAGGTCCCATTTGTCGATGCTCGATCTTACAGCACAAGCCATTGCTGTTCTGTTCAGGAATTTTTCCCCTGTGCCCATATCTTCAAGGCTTTTCCCCACTTTCTCCTCTATAAGTTTCAGTGTCTCTGGTTTTATGTGAAGTTCCTTGATCCACTTAGATTTGACCTTAGTACAAGGAGATAAGTATGGATCGATTCGCATTCTTCTACATGATAACAACCAGTTGTGCCAGCACCAATTGTTGAAAATGCTGTCTTTCTTCCACTGGATGGTTTTAGCTCCCTTGTCGAAGATCAAGTGACCATAGGTGTGTGGGTTCATTTCTGGATCTTCAATTCTATTCCATTGGTCTACTTGTCTGTCTCTATACCAGTACCATGCAGTTTTTATCACAATTGCTCTGTAGTAAAGCTTTAGGTCTGGCATGGTGATTCCGCCAGAAGTTCTTTTATCCTTGAGAAGACTTTTTGCTATCCTAGGTTTTTTGTTATTCCAGACAAATTTGCAAATTGCTCCTTCCAATTCGTTGAAGAATTGAGTTGGAATTTTGATGGGGATTGCATTGAATCTGTAGATTGCTTTTGGCAAGATAGCCATTTTTACAATGTTGATCCTGCCAATCCATGAGCATGGGAGATCTTTCCATCTTCTGAGATCTTCTTTAATTTCTTTCTTCAGAGATTTGAAGTTTTTATCATACAGATCTTTCACCTCCTTAGTTAGAGTCACGCCAAGATATTTTATATTATTTGTGACTATTGAGAAGGGTGTTGTTTCCCTAATTTCTTTCTCAGCCTGTTTATTCTTTGTATAGAGAAAGGCCATTGACTTGTTTGAGTTTATTTTATATCCAGCTACTTCACCGAAGCTGTTTATCAGGTTTAGGAGTTCTCTGGTAGAATTTTTAGGGTCACTTATATATACTATCATATCATCTGCAAAAAGTGATATTTTGACTTCCTCTTTTCCAATTTGTATCCCCTTGATCTCCTTTTGTTGTCGAATTGCTCTGGCTAATACTTCAAGTACTATGTTGAAAAGGTAGGGAGAAAGTGGGCAGCCTTGTCTAGTCCCTGATTTTAGTGGGATTGCTTCCAGCTTCTCTCCATTTACTTTGATGTTGGCTACTGGTTTGCTGTAGATTGCTTTTATCATGTTTAGGTATGGGCCTTGAATTCCTGATCTTTCCAAAACTTTTATCATGAATGGGTGTTGGATCTTGTCAAATGCTTTTTCTGCATCTGACGAGATGATCATGTGGTTTTTGTCTTTGAGTTTGTTTATATAATGGATTACATTGATGGATTTTCGTATATTAAACCATCCCTGCATCCCTGGAATAAAACCTACTTGGTCAGGATGGATGATTGCTTTAATGTGTTCTTGGATTCGGTTAGCGAGAATTTTATTGAGGATTTTTGCATCGATATTCATAAGAGAAATTGGTCTGAAGTTCTCTATCTTTGTTGGATCTTTCTGTGGTTTAGGTATCAGAGTAATAGTGGCTTCATAAAATGAGTTGGGTAGAGTACCTTCTACTTCTATTTTGTGAAATAGTTGGTGCAGAATTGGAATTAGATCTTCTTTGAAGGTCTGATAGAACTCTGCACTAAACCCATCTGGTCCTGGGCTTTTTTTGGTTGGGAGACTATTAATAACTGCTTCTATTTCTTTAGGTGATATGGGACTGTTTAGATGGTCAACTTGATCCTGATTCAACTTTGGTACCTGGTATCTGTCCAGAAATTTGTCCATTTCGTCCAGGTTTTCCAGTTTTGTTGAGTATAGCCTTTTGTAGAAGGATCTGATGGTGTTTTGGATTTCTTCAGGATCTGTTGTTATGTCTCCCTTTTCATTTCTGATTTTGTTAATTAGGATTTTGTCCCTGTGCCCTTTAGTGAGTCTAGCTAAGGGTTTATCTATCTTGTTGATTTTCTCAAAGAACCAACTCCTCGTTTGGTTAATTCTTTGAATAGTTCTTCTTGTTTCCACTTGGTTGATTTCACCCCTGAGTTTGATTATTTCCTGCCGTCTACTCCTCTTGGGTGAATTTGCTTCCTTTTTTTCTAGAGCTTTTAGATGTGTTGTCAAGCTGCTAGTATGTGCTGTCTCCCGTTTCTTCTTGGAGGCACTCAGCGCTATGAGTTTCCCTCTTAGAAATGCTTTCATTGTGTCCCATAGGTTTGGGTACGTTGTGGCTTCATTTTCATTAAACTCTAAAAAGTCTTTAATTTCTTTCTTTATTCCTTCCTTGACCAAGGTATCATTGAGAAGAGTGTTATTCAGTTTCCACGTGAATGTTGGCTTTCCATTATTTATGTTGTTATTGAAGATCAGTCTTAGGCCATGGTGGTCTGATAGGATACATGGGACAATTTCAATATTTTTGTATCTATTGAGGCCTGTTTTGTGACCAATTATATGGTCAATTTTGGAGAAGGTCCCGTGAGGTGCTGAGAAGAAGGTATATCCTTTTGTTTTAGGATAAAATGTTCTGTAGATATCTGTCAGGTCCATTTGTTTCATAACTTCTGTTAGTTTCACTGTGTCCCTGTTTAGTTTCTGTTTCCACGATCTGTCCTTTGAAGAAAGTGGTGTGTTGAAGTCTCCCACTATTATTGTGTGAGGTGCAATGTATGCTTTGAGCTTTACTAAAGTGTCTCTAATGAATGTGGCTGCCCTTGCATTTGGTGCGTAGATATTCAGAATTGAGAGTTCCTCTTGGAGGATTTTACCTTTGATGAGTATGAAGTGTCCCTCCTTGTCTTTTTTGATAACTTTGGGTTGGAAGTCGATTTTATCCGATATTAAAATGGCTACTCCAGCTTGTTTCTTCAGTCCATTTGCTTGGAAAATTGTTTTCCAGCCTTTCACTCTGAGGTAGTGTCTGTCTTTTTCCCTGAGATGGGTTTCCTGTAAGCAGCAGAATGTTGGGTCCTGTTTGTGTAGCCAGTCTGTTAGTCTATGTCTTTTTATTGGGGAATTGAGTCCATTGATATTAAGAGATATTAAGGAAAAGTAATTGTTGCTCCCTTTTATTTTTGTTATTAGAGTTGGCATTCTGTTCTTGTGGCTGTCTTCTTTTTGGTTTGTTGAATGATTACTTTCTTGGTTGTTCTAGGGCGTGATTTCCGTCCTTGTATTGCTTCTTTTCTGTTATTATCCTTTGAAGGGCTGGATTCGTGGAAAGATATTGTGTGAACTTGGTTTTGTCGTGGAATACTTTGGTTTCTCCATCTATGGTAATTGAGAGTTTGGCCGGGTATAGTAGCCTGGGCTGGCATTTGTGTTCTCTTAGTGTCTGTATAACATCTGTCCAGGCTCTTCTGGCTTTCATAGTCTCTGGTGAAAAGACTGGTGTAATTCTGATAGGCCTTCCTTTATATGTTACTTGACCTTTCTCCCTTACTGCTTTTAATATTCTATCTTTATTTAGTGCATTTGTTGTTCTGATTATTATGTGTCAGGAGGAATTTCTTTTCTGGTCCAGTCTATTTGGAGTTCTGTATGCTTCTTGTATGATCATGGGCATCTCTTTTTTTATGTTTGGGAAGTTTTCTTCTATTATTTTGTTGAAGATATTAGCTGGCCCTTTAAGTTGAAAATCTTCATTCTCATCAATTCCTATTATCCGTAGGTTTGGTCTTCTCATTGTGTCCTGGATTACCTGGATGTTTTGAGTTAGGATCCTTTTGCATTTTGTATTTTCTTTGACTGTTGTGTTGATGTTCTCTATGGAATCTTCTGCACCTGAGATTCTCTCTTCCATTTCTTGTATTCTGTTGCTGATGCTCGCATCTATGGTTCCAGATCTCTTTCCTAGGGTTTCTATCTCCAGCGTTGCCTCGCTTTGGGTTTTCTTTATTGTGTCTACTTCCCCTTTTAGTTCTAGTATGGTTTTGTTCATTTCCATCACCTGTTTGGCTGTGTTTTCCTGCTTTTCTTTAAGAGCCTGTAACTCTTTAGCAGTGCTCTCCTGTAAATCTTTAAGTGACTTATGAAAGTCCTTCTTGATGTCCTCTATCATCATCATGAGAAATGTTTTTAAATCTGGGTCTAGATTTTCGGTTGTGTTGGGGTGCCCAGGACTAGGTGGGGTGGGAGTGCTGCGTTCTGATGATGGTGAGTGGTCTTGATTTCTGTTAGTAGGATTCTTACGTTTGCCTTTCGCCATCTGGTAATCTCTGGAGCTAGCTGTTTTAGTTGTCACTGTTAAGAGCTTGTTCTTCAGGTGACTCTGTTAGCCTCTATGAGCAGACCTGGAGGGTAGCACTCTCCTTAGTTTCAGTGGGCAGAGTATTCTCTGCAGGCAAGCTCTCTTCTTGCAAGGCAGGTACCCAGATATCTGGTGTTCGAACCAGACTCCTGGCAGAAGTTGTGTTCCACTCACTAGAGGTCTTAGGATCATGTGTGGAATCCTGTGTGGGCCCTTGCGGGTGTCAGGCGACTCAGCTGGCAAGGTAGCCGGGGCTCGAGTGGAGTGGAAGGGGTTTGTGCCCCAGATCAAGCCCGGGTAGCCTGCTTCCCTATGTACCGCAGTCTCAAGTTCCGCGCGATTGGATTGGGGCAGGCACTGTGATCCACTCACCAGAGGTCTTAGGGTCCCGTGGGGAGTCCCGTGTGGACCCTTGCGGGTGTTGGGCAAGACTCTGCTGTCAAGGTAGCCCGGGGCTCGAGTCTCGAGTCGAGCGGAAGGGACTTGTGCCCCAGATCAGGCCCGGGTAGCCTGCTTCCCTATGTACCGCAGTCTCGAGTTCCGCGCGATTGGATTGGGGCAGGCACTGTGATCCACTCACCAGAGGTCTTAGGGTCCCGTGGGGAGTCCTGTGTGGACCCTTGCGGGTGTTGGGCAAGACTCTGCTGGCAAGGTAGCCCGGGGCTCGAGTCACGAGTCGAGCGGAAGGGACTTGTGCCCCAGATCAGGGACGGGTAGCCTGCTTCCCTATGTACCGCAGTCTCAAGTTCCGCGCGATTGGATTGGGGCAGGCACTGTGGTCCACTCACCAGAGGTCTTAGGGTCCCGTGGGGAGTCCCGTGTGGACCCTTGCGGGTGTTGGGCAAGACTCTGCTGGCAAGGTAGCCCGGGGCTCGAGTCAAAAGAAAGCATTTTCAACAAATGGTGCTGGCACAACTGGCGGTTATCATGTAGAAGAATGCGAATTGATCCATTTCTACCTCCTTGTACTAAGGTCAAATCGAAGTGGATTAAGGAACTCCACATAAAACCTTAATTTGTCTTAGTCAGGGTTTCTATTCCTGCACAAACATCATGACCAAGAAACAAGTTGGGGAGGAAAGGGTTTATTCGGCTTACACTTCCATACTGCTGTTCATCACCAAGGAAGTCAGGACTGGAACTCAAGCAGGTCAGAAAGCAGGAGCCAATGCAGAGGCCATGGAGGGATGTTCTTTACTGGCTTGTCTCTACACTGAAACGTATAGAGGAGAAAGTAGGGGAAAGCCTCGAAGATATGGGCATAGGGGAAATATTCCTGAACAGAACAGCAATGCCTTTTGTTGTAAGTTCGAGAATCAACAAATAGGACCTCATAAAATTGCAAAGCATCTGCAAGGCAAAAGACACTGTCAATAAGACAAAAAGACCACCAACAGATTGGGAAAGGATCTTTACCTATCCTAAATCAGATAGGGGACTAATATCCAATATATATAAAGAACTCAAGAAGGTGGACTTCAGAAAATCAAATAACCCCATTAAAAAATTGGGCTTAGAGCTGAATAAAGAATTCTCACCTGAGGAATATTGAATGGCTGAGAAGTACCTGAAAAAAAATATTCAACATCCTTAATCATCAGGGAAATGCAAATCAAAACAACCGTTAGATTTCACCTCACACCAGTCAGAATGGCTAAGATAAAAAATTCAGGTGACAGCAGATGCTGGCAAGGATGTGGAGAAAGAGGAACACTCCTCCATTGTTGGTGGGATTGCAAGCTTGTACAACCACTCTGGAAATCAGTCTGGTGGTTCCTCAGAAAATTGGACATAGTACTACCAGAGGATCTCACAATACCTTTTTTGGGCATATATCCAGAAGATTTTCCAACCGGTAAGTACACTTTCCACTATGTTCATAGCAGCCTTATTTATAATAGTAGCCAAAAGCTGGAAAGAACCCAGATGCCCCTCAAAAGAGGAATGGATACAGAAAATGTGGTACATTTACACATTGGAGTACTACTCAGCTATTAAAAAGAATGAATTTATGAAATTCCTAGGCCAATGGTTGGACCTGGAGGGCATCATCCTTAGTGAGGAAACCCAATCACAATGGAACTCACATAATATGTACTCACTGATAAGTGGATATTAGCCCCAAACCTAGGATACCCAAGATATAAGATACAATTTGCTGAAAGCAAGAAACTCAAGAATAAAGAAGACCAAAGTGTGGACACTTTGCCCCTTCTTAGAATTGGGAACAAAACACCCATGGAAGAAGTTACAGAGACAAAGTTCGGATCTGAGATGAAAGGATGGACCATCTAGAGACTGCCATACCAAGGATTCATCCCATAATCAGCTTCCAAATGCTGACACCATTGCATACACTAGCAAGATTTTGTTGAAAGGATCCAGATAGAGCTGTCTCTTGTGAGACTATGCCAGAGCCTAGCAAACACAGAAGTGAATGCTCAGAGTCAGCTATTGGATGGATCACAGGGCCCCCAATGGAGGAGCTAGAGAAAGTACCCAAGGATCTAAAGGGATCTGCAGTCCTATAGGTGGACCAACAATATGAACTAACCAGTACCCCGGAGCTCTTGACTCTAGCTGCATATGTATCCAAAGATGGCCTAGTCGGCCATCAGTGGGAAGAGAGACCCATTGGTCGTGCAAACTTAATATGCCTCAATACAGGGGAATGACAGGGCCAAGAAGTGGGAGTGGGTGGAACGGGGAGTGGGTGGGTGAGCGTGTGGGGGACCTTTGAGATAGCTTTGGAAATGTAATGAAATAAATACCCAATTAAAAAAAAGAAATATCCACTTACTATTGTGTGGGGTTCAATGTGAGTTTTTAGTAAAGTTTCTTTTATAAACATGGGTGCCCTTGCATTTGAGGCATAAATGTTCAGATTTGAGACTTTCTCTTGGTGGATTTTTCCTTTGATGAATATCATGTGTCCTTCCTCATCATGCTTGGTAACTTTGGTTGAAAGTATATTTTATTGGATATTAGGATGGCAACTCCAGCTTGTTTCTAGGAACCACTTGCCTGAAAGATTTTTTTCTAGGCTTTTACCCTGAGGTAGTGTCTGTCTTTGTTATTGCAGATTGTTTCTTGTATGTAGCAAAATGCTGGATCCTGTTTGTATATCCAGTCTGTCAGCTTATGTCTTTTTAAATGTGAATTCAGTCCATCAATATTGAGAGATATTAAAGATAGATAATTGTTAGGTCCTGTTATATTTGTTGTTTTAGGTGGCATTATGCTCATGTGAGTCCTTCCTTTTGGCTTTGTTTTGAGATGATTAGTATCTGTTTTCTTCTTTGGTGTAGGTGCCCTCCTAGTTTTGGAGATTTCCTTCTAGAATCCTATGTAGGGATGGATGGGTAGATAGATGTTCTTTTGAATTTGGTTTTGTCCTATAATATTTTGATTTCTCCATCTATGTTGATTAATAATTTTGCTGGATATTAGCCTGAGCTTGTCTTTGTGTTCTCTGAGAGTCTGCATGACCTCTGTCTAGGCTCTTCTGGCGTTTAGTGTCTCTGTTAAGAAGTCTACTGTAATTCTGTTATGTCTGTCTTTATATGTTACTTAGCCATTTTCTTTACAGATTTCAATATTATTTCTCTTTTTTTCTATGCATTTAGTATTTTGACTGTTATGTGACAAGAGGATGTTCTTTTCTGGTCAAATTTACTTGGTGTTCTATAGGCTTCTTGTACATTTATGGCCATCTCTTTCTTTAGATTGGGGGAGTTTTCTTCTATGATTTTGTTGAAGACCATTTTGGTTCCTTTGAGTGGAGAATCGTAGCTCTCCTCTGTTCCTATTGTTTTTAGATTTGGTCTTTTCATTGTGTTCTGGATTTCCTGGATTTTATGGGTTAGGAGTTATTTATGTTCTTTGACAGTTGTGTGAATATCTTGTAAGGTATCTTCTACACCTTACAAGATATTACAAGGTATCTTCTTTCTCTTATATTCTGTTGGTTATGCTTACATCTGAAATTCCTGACTTCTTTCATAGGTTTTCCATTTCAAGGATTGCCTCCATTTGTGTTTACTTTATTTACTTCCACTTTTAGGTCTTAGACTGCTTTGTTCAATTCCTTCACCTGTTTGATTGTGCTTTTCTATATTTCTTTAAGGAATTTATTTATTTTCTCTTTAAGGGCTTCTACCTGTTTACCTGTATTTTTTTATATTCTTTCAGTGAGCTATTCATATCCTCCTTAAAGGACTCGATTATCTTCATGAGATAGAATTTTAGGTCAGCTTCTTGATTTTGTTGGTGTGTTGGTGTATCCAGGTTTTGTTTTGGTGGGAGAACCAGGTTCTGATGATATCAAAGTATTTTGGCTTTTGTTATGGTGTTGGGCTTGCCTCTCACCATCTGGTTATCCCTGGTCTTTGCTGGTATGGGTGTCTCTCTAGAGCCTGCCTTCTTTGTCCCTGGGTTGCTTCTGGTCTTCTGGTAGGCCTGTGGCCCTGGATGTAGCATACCTTCTATGGGGCCTTCAGATTGTGAGGTCTTCAGAGGGGCAGAACTCCTGGAATGCCTTCAGGCTGTGATATCATCAGTGGAGCAGACAAGCTGGTGGCCTACCCTGAGGGAAAACACTGGTAAGGAGGTGCATGTAATTTGTGGGCCAGTGGTTGGGGGAGTGATGGGTCCTGAGTCTATGGGTACCGTAAGACTCCCAGCAGCTGTGGTCCGTCAGAAGGGTTGCTTACCAGTTGCCCTGCATGCACTAGGATTCCTTGGATGCCTTCAGGGAACCAGACAAGCTTAAAAATCTGTAATTTTTTTTTTCAATTAGCAACGTTGGAGAATTCTAAATCATTAGACAAAACAGGTGCATTTCTACAAAATTGGACTAGGAAGAATGCCAGAAAGCTATTAATTGGCAATAATACTGGAAATAAAGAACTGTTGAAGAGCTCAAAGTAATTCCAAGCCTTGATCTGCTGCCTGAATGTTACATCTTTTTGCCCTACACTCTCTTAAGTTACAGTAAAAATCACTGGACTATGTAGCTCCATAAAGTTGAGATAAGACTGCTGCCTTGTTTAAAAAAAAAGTCTTGAGGCTGTACAAACATCATGGTATCATACGACGTTATTTAGAGGACATGAAGCAAGGTGCCAGGGACATGGCTCAGTCTCCAAGGGGAACTCGCTTGTTTAATTCATAATGCCAATATACAACTCGATAACAAACTCACACTACCTACCTCTCTTTTGTTTCCATTCTACAAATATGTGATACAATTTCCCTTTGAGAACTCAGTTCAGATCTGGAACTGGTAACCTCCCTGAATGCTCAGAAAATAAAGCTTCATTTTTACACTTCCATATCTAAAGTCAGTTTCTTAGCTTTGATGTCCAACTCAGTACTGTGAGCATACTTACAAAGGATATAGGCCTTTTCTCTTTATAAACTAAAGAGAAGACAAAGAAAGAAAAGTCCATGTTAATGGACAAGAAGTTGCTAAGGACATGGTATCAGCATTATGCAAATTAATTACAAAATCCATAATTTTAATTTTTATTAATGGAAAGTAAAATTATAAAATTTAAAATAAATTAATAATACATTAAAATTAAGGTATTACCTGCCATACCTCCAAATATTCCAATGTCATTCACTATAAGATTACAAGCAAAGCTATTCTAGAATTCATAAAGAATTTTAAAAGCCTTGGGCTAAACAAAACAATAATAAAAAAAGAACAGCTCGGTGGTGGTGGTGCACGCCTTTAATCCCAGCACTCAGGAGGCAGAGGCAGGCAGATTTCTGAGTTTGAGGCCAACCTGGTCTACAAAGTGAGTTCCAGGACAGCTAGGACTACACAGAGAAACCTTGTCTCGAAACACCAAAACAAATAAATAAATAAGAACAGAGATGTAACATTCCCACTTGTAAAAACTCATTACAATGTAGTCATAATCAAAATTGTGTGGCAGTATAATGGTTGACACTCAACAACACAGTGGTATCAAATAAACACTATAGAAATAAGTATGCACAAGTGCTTAAATGATCTCTTTTAAGGCATGAAAATCCATTTATGAAGGAAAGGACTCTGTTGGCACACTGTGTATTCTCACACTATCCATAGTTATGGAATGAAGATAGGTCTTTATTTTACATGATAGATGAAAGTTAACTCAAGCAGGGCAATGGTGGCACACGCCTTTAATCCCAGCACTTGGGAGGCAGAGGCAGGCAGATTTCTGAGTTTGAGGCCAGCCTGGTCTACAGAGTGAGTTTCAGGACAGTTAAAGCTACACAGAGAAACCCTGTCTAGAAAAAAAAAAGAAACAGAAAATAGCAGTTGAACTTTAATTGAAATCTGGGCCAAATACTAGAAGGAAATGTTGGCTCAAACTTCATAATTTAAGAAATGGCAATGATTTCTTTGCTATGTGAAGTGGTATTATATGCACTGTGCTTGAAAACATGTGAGAATTCCCTCAAAGCTTCTAATTGTTGAGCTACAAAGACACCACTCAAACTACACAATTCAGTTTGGTATATTAATTATTTAGAACATGTGTCCAGTTCCACATGCTTAAGGATTTAGACCACAGGACTCCCCTGACCACAGACGTCAATCACAAGTTCCAGAGCTGTAAATCATTCTCACTTCTATCTGAATTACAAACAGAATTACAGGGGTCTCACCGCTTCATCTATGTTACAGTAAAAATTTTTCTCAAGTTCAGTATAAAATTTAATGCAAGCCAGTTTTATTAAGTTATGATAAATAGTGCAGTACAGAAAGAAGTAGAGAAGAAATCTATAATACAAAACATGTATATATGTACATGTGTATGTGTCCCTGTGTCTGTCTTTATGTCTGTCTACAATGAATCATGCCCCCAATCAATGTCAATTATCAATAATTCAATAAACTCAGTCTGAAAAGGGATGCTTCAGACTCTGACAATCTAGAAATAAAGGCAAATTATTTCTCCAAGGTCAGAATTAAGAGCCAATTTGGAAGTTATAACTTCCATGATCAATTGTAGTAATGATAACGATCAAGTTACACATACTTACTTTGCTGCTTACTAGTATACTTATGGATCTAGTGTATTCCTACCATTCCTTCTCGATATGTTATGTAGTTTTAACAGTAATACATGGTTTGGAGGTGATAGGTTATTAAAATTAAATGTGATTTATTTATAGCTGATTGTTACTTCCCAGAGTTGAACATGAGGAAAAATGATCTACACCCTTACTTGTATAGCTATGAATCTTTTCTATGATTTTCATTTGATATCTAAAGAAGGAAAGATTCTTAATTATGATCACTTTGCTAAGATGCAGAATTTTGTGGTGGTTAGCTATTGTCTTGAATTTCTACAACAATCACACAGCTTTGCTATTTTTCATTTTATCACTTTTGAAGCACGTTCTGGATTCGCTTTTCTCAGATAGGAGCTTAGAGAAGATGTGACAGATGAGCAGGAGGAAAAGCTCCATTCTTCTGTGGAAGGTCTCGGCAGACACAGGAATGGACTGCACATAAGCTATGGATAGATTTCAGAAATAGACCTCCATTATAAACGCACCAATACTAAAGTCATATGAGGATGTGGGTATCACTTTCCAGTATTTGTAATCTATCTAACACAGTTCATTGTTTTAAATGTAAGGATGGATAAATTTTAAATAATTAATCCAAAGTCTACTCTAAGATACAGTTTCAGAGAATAACTGGCAATGGATACTGGAAGATAGGCTCCTTTTGTCTTTTATTGCAAACCTGTAGTCTAACATGAAAATATAACAAACAAAGCAATTTTTACAGTGACATTTTTATTCCATCTTGAAGGATGGAAATGATTTTAGGTACCTAAACTTTTAAACAAAGCACTTTATGTTCCATTTTTCTCTCCACTCACTCACAGCTTCATATGGCACAGGGACAAAGCAGTATGAATAGGGTGATAGAAAGTGGAAGTCTTCTCACTGTGTATATCTCTGGAGGGATAGTGCTTATGGTAAAAGAAAGAATACAAAGCCGGGCGTGGTGGTGCATGCCTTTAATCCCAGCACTCGGGAGGCAGACAGAGGCAGGCAGATTTCTGAGTTCGAGGCCAGCCTGGTCTACAAAGTGAGTTCCAAGTCAGCCAGGGCTATACAGAGAGACCCTGTCTCAAAAAACAAACAAACAAACAAACAAACAAACAAACAAAAAACCAAAATAACAAAAACAAAAACCCAAAAAAACAAAAGACAAAAAAACAACAAAAAAACAAAAAACAAAAAAGAATACAAAGAAAGAAGAGAGCAAAAAGAAAGGATCAGTTTCAGTAATGATATAATCAAGTTAAGCATATTTTCTTTGCTGCATACTCATATACCTGTGAATCTAGTATATTCTTTCTCATTCCTCCTCATGATGTCAAGTAATTTTGATGATAATACATGCTTTGGGGGTGATAGGATATCAAACTGAAATGTGATTGATTTATAGTGGGGATTGTCATCTCACTGTACATGAGGATGAATGATCTCCACACATACCTGTATAAATTGCCTGACTAGGAAGGGAAAGTGAATATTGAGCCCAATTTTAGAAGCAGATTACACCTTTCTGCTCAAGAATTTTTGTACATACTTACTCAATCCCTCTCCAAGGAAGCTGATCTCAAATCTCTCTCCCTCTTATTTATCCAAAATTAATTATCTTTTTGCATTTGCAGTCTTGACAAGAAGATCCAGATGGAAGTAATCATGATTAATAAGAATTACCCTTTTTCTGTAGTATCAAGAACTAGAAACTGACTATGGTGGTGGATTTTGTTGTTGTTGTTGTTTGCTTGTTTATTGTAATCTCAGCATGGACAACCTGGAAGCCACACTATCTCTTATTCCAGAACAGCTGAGGTAAAAGGGTTTGAGACCACTGTAGACTACCACCTGACTTCAAAGAAGTACAGATACAAAAGGAGACAAGGATTGGGGGAGTGAGGAAAGAAGTGAGGGAGATGTGAGGGAATGAGGGAGTAGAAAAGGGAGGGGGGAGGGAGGAAGGGACAGAGGGAAAGAGAAGGGAGAGATAGAGGATACAACAAGCAAGACCAGATAGATATAGGTAGCTGCTTGTATTCTCATGCTAATTATCTTCCCCCAAAAAACGGTTTACATGGGGTCAGCTTATAGCTTCTGGAAACCTTTCCCCTGTTGGTTCTGATTAAAGATGCCAACAGCCAATATTTGGGGAGGACAGACAGACAGCCGTGAGGTTTTAGGATTCCTAGCCTTGGGATTGGAAGGAGGCATAGAGGAGATCCACCATGCTGGGAGAGTGTGTAGGAAAGGAGAGATGCCATGCCTGAGAAGTGTGCAGGACAGAGAGGCATAGCTGTCATGTGAGGGAGCTGAGAAAGCAAGACCCAGAGGGCACCCAACTGGATCCAGGGCAGCCAAGACAGAGCAGCAGTTAGTAAGTAATAACTCTGGAATAACCACGTGGATGTTCGGCAATGGCCCAGCTATTGAGTTTTTTAAGGCATATTAAAATATGAAGGCTATGTGTCTGAGTTTCATTTGGGAATATAAGCCTCTGGGGCAGATAGTGTCCTCATGCCAGGATTTATTAATTAATTAATAATTATTTCAACAGATATAATCTGCTATATTACTTAACATTTTGAACACGGGATGGAAATGAATTTTTCATAATAGCAAGGTAGACTTAGTCTTATTAAAGAGGATAAAACTTTTTCTTACAGACTTGGGCATAATTCATTTAATAATAAAAGGGTAGAGACTTCTTGGCAAAAGAGAAAACAGCCCTACAAATTAATGCTTTACTTAATCTGTTGCTGTTAAGCAACAGGTGTTAATCACCAAAGCCAGCAGATTTTAACCACAGACTAAGGCAGAAAGGTTTTAGGTTTTTTTTTTCCCCCACATAAGCAGGTTTATCATTCAATATACTTAGAGAGTTTAAAGGCAAGATATCATCACTCTCTGTCTAAATCCAGTCCTGTTTCCCACTTCAACACATTCCAGACTGGGAAGGCTTCAAGCATAAGTTATATTTATTTTTAAGTCATGCATTCAATAATTAATTAATATTTAGTTGGGTATATAGCTATTGGACTGAAATTATAACTAGCCAATAAATTGAAATGTTAAGGCACAAAATGGATAGAAAGAACAAGAAATAAAAGAAAATACTGACTATAATAATTGCTTTAAATATAGAATTAAAATATCCAAGTTTTAATGAAACCATTTTAGACTAGTTAGAAATGGGTAGTAGGAGTCACCTATTAATAATGAAACATCCTAAAACATGACTTTTCTCTGAAGAAATCCTAGTCTTCCAAATGATTAAGAACAATCCACCTGCGAAATTTGAAACACATATATTTGAACATAGTTAACAAAATATAAACTCTATGAGAATATCAAAATACATAAATGAATTCTTTTTTCTAATTATTACATTTGCAACATGTTAGATCTACATGATTTAGATTTGGAAAACTATGTAAGAAACTCCATTATCTTGGGCAATCTGACAGCACAACAGACGCTCCTTAACTGAGAATCATAACTAGTATAAATTCATCAGGCAATACTTTAGCTATAATATTGTATAGAAAATAGTGAACGGTTTCTAAATATGATAATTTAGTTTGAAAAACTTTTAAGACATGGGGAAATTCTTCCTGTTCCTACTTAGGACATTGACTTACTGTGTAAATATTTTCTGAAAGAAACATTTGTTTCTACATGACTGACTTCAAAATGGAATTCTGGCAACTAAGTGTCCTTGAGACTTAGAGTCAGTCTATGCAAAGATAAACTGTAACCCATTGTTGCGTCCAACTTGACCAGCAAGGAAAATGCAACCACTGGTTCTTCTTAAAGCAGTTTACTCAGGCAGCTTCTCTCTTCAAATCCCCTGGGCCTCAGGGTACAAGCTTATCCACTCAAGCCACAACCACGCCTCAACCAATAACCACAGGTCACATCACCTCACCAGGCAGGCTTGCTCAGCCAATCAGGGATTAAGGGCGAGCTATCCACCAAATATGGGCTTGTTTACTGCCTGGCGCAGATTTCCTTCCGGCTGGCCAGGGAGTTGGGAATGGCTTCCCACAACCCATGAATCTACAGTTGTCTCTAATACATCAAAATGTTTAAATATGTAATTATTGGAATTATTATGTGTTCATTATTTTAGTATTTAAAAGTATTTGTGTGCCTGAATGAATTTATGTATATCGTGTGTATACAGGATCCTGCAGAAGCTAAGAGAGTGCCTTTGGTCTCTGAGAACTGGAGTTGAAAGTGTCTGTGAGGGAGATATACAGAACATGCTGATCTTACCCTCACCAAGGTCAAACCCAATGCTACAAAATACATTGTGTTACATATTAACTATGCTTTCTTATGGGATCTGATGATTATGCTTCAAATCTTCAGGAAAAGAAACTGCTAGTTTACCTGCAAGCAAGCAGAGTGCTGGTAGCTTCCCGTAATTTTTCAAATGATGCTACATTTGAGATTAAGAAATTTGACCTTCATCTGTTAGAAGAGAGCCCTCCAGTCACCACAGTGCTCACCAGAGAGGATGGGCTCAAGTACTACACAAGATGATGCACACTGTGCGCCAGATGGAGCTAAAGGCAGATCAACTGTATAAGCAGAAAATTATTCGTGTTTTTTGTCACTTGTGCAATGGTCAGGAAGCCTGCTGTATGGGCCTGGAGGCTGGCATAAACCCCACGGACCATCTCATCACCGCCCATTGTGCGTATGGCTTCACCTTCACTCGGAGCCTGCCTGTCTGTGCAGTTCTTGCGAAGCTAACCACACGAAGAGAAGGTTGTGCTAAAGGGAAAGGCGAACCAATGCACATGTATGCCAAGAACTTCTATGGGGGCAATGCCATTGTTGGAAGTCAGATGCCTCTGGGAGCAGGAATTGCTCTGGCCTGCAAGTACAATGGAAAAGATGAGATCTGTTTGACAGTATATGGCGATGGTGCGGCTAACCAGGGTCAGATATTTGAACCTTAAAATATGGCAGCATTGTGGAAATTACCTTGTATTTTCATCTGTGAGAATAACTGCTATGGCATGGGAATATCGGTTGACAGCGCAGCAGCCATAACAGACTACTATAAAAGAGGAGATTTTATTCCTGGACTGAGGGTAGATGGAATGGATACTTGTGTATCCAAAGGAAACAAAGTTTGCAGCTGCCTATTGCAGGTTTGGTAAGGTGTGGGAAGCCACATGTGCCGTTGCAGAGTGGCACTGACTACTGCTGGCCACCATGCATAAGTTTGGACAAACAACCAATGTGTACATATGCAGTAAAGTTTTTTGCAAAGACACTGCCTGGCCCGGGCATGATAATGAGGTTCTGTAAGGTACTGAGAGTATAACCAATCAGATGTGAGACATGCAAATGAGGTATGATAATGAGGTTCTGTGAGGTACTGAGAGAGAGTAGCCAATCAGATGAGGAACATGCAAATGAGGCATAGTGCATAACCAATCCAGGTGTAAGACACGCCTCTCCTAGGCCTATGTAAGCAGCACCAGTTCTGGGCTCAGGGTCTTTTCGCCTCTGCAATCAAGCTCTCCCAATAAACGTGTGCAGAAGGATCCTGTTGCAGCGTCGTTCTTCCTGGCCAGTCGAGCGCGCGCAAGAGTAAGGGGCCTATCCTGATGGAACTACTTACTGCTACCATGGACATAGCATGAGTGACCCTAGAATAAGTTACCACACTCGAGAAGAAATCCAGGAAGTAAGAAGTAAGAGCGACCCTATTATGCTTCTTAAGGATAGACTGATGAACAGCAATCTTGCAAGTGTTGAAGAATTAAAGGAGATTGATGTGGAAGTGAGGAAAGAAGTCGAGGATGCTGCCCAGTTTGCCACGGCTGATCCAGAGCCCCGTTGGAGGAACTAGGCTATCGCATCTACAGCAATGAGCCTTCCTTTGAAGTTCGTGGTGCCAACCAGTGGATCAAGTTTAAGTCAGTCAGGTAATGGGAGACTATTAGATGTACAGATGTGCTTCATCCGGTGTAAGGAACAATTTGTGCTCTCAAGTTTGACAGAAAAGACCCAGACAACAAAAGTCTTGAAAACATGTAAATTAAGGGAGACTAAAATTGCATGCAGTTTGTACATTGTTGTATTTTGCGTACTCATATGAATAAGAGTGTATTGGATTTGTATAGGATATGAGATGGGTAAAGCAGAGTTTATGACCTTCCTTCGTCATATCCTGGGTCAGTTACTAAAAGGAAGAACTCTGCCGTTTGGTGGTGTGATCATAGCTATGAATGCCCTCATGGAGGCCTGCTAGGGAAATGCAAAGCATAGATAGAACTGTAGCAGCCACCACAAATTGTGGAGGCTGGACTCAGGTTGGTACTGACCATCGTGTCTGACCAAAGGCTACATAAAATCATGTGCTTTAAAATAAGGGTACTTCAGTCACTTCAAAGGTAAAATAATTTAATTTTCTCCATTTAGACATTTAACAAACATGAAATTATACTCCCATTGCAAGGCATACTTTTTAGCCTTTCACATTTAAGTAATTACACTAGTTTATAAAATATGTATGCTTTATCTTTCCAGAAATTGCTATAAGATATGTTGACTTTTTAAGCACTAGGTCAGTGTTAGCATTACTTACAATTTGTTTATAAACAAATATGCTCTAAAATCACACGTGCTTGAATTAAATGAACAGGGGTCTTTCAATATAATTGTAGGGTTTGTGTGTATGTTAACAGAAGCTATAATCATGAGCAGGTGTAGGGTATTTTTTACTCATTCTCCCCAGCTTGGCTCATTGTGAAGACTCCTGCATTTGTCTTCTGTGCTGGGAGACTTCATGCCAGAGCCTACAGAGGACACCACCACTGCAAAGCAATAATATGCATAAGAAAAGCAAACCTGAAGCCAGCCATCAACTCTTCAAATGTAATCTCTAACTCAAAAGCAAAAGTATGTCACCTTTTTCTGGACACGGTGCCACAGGAACGCTAGTGGCTGTATGTAGAGCATTCAAACAAGAGTGTAAAGAAAGGTGTATCACTTCACCCCTTGCCACCTTGAACCTGAGAAAATGAGCTGTGTTTGCTATGACATAGGAACGATAAATTTCAAAGATAGGGGGAAGCTACCAGCATTTTTAAAAAAAAGTATTCACATGAAAAAAAAAATATTTAAACTGTTCGGAGGCTCTCTTACCATAGTCAGAGGCGCCGTAGGTCTTCCTTAGTGATATCATTGAGATCAGGAAGTGTATCCTCCTCTTCAACAATATGAAAGATTCAATGGACAGATAGGCAGCTTTTCAACAATAGCATAGGAATACTTTGATTTAGAAATTTACCTTATCTATTGTATTTGTATCCACTCCTTGTAGTCACAACCAGTATGTAAGCTCTCTGTCTGTTCCCAGTACATCAGGGGGTGGTGGGTTCTCTGTACTTCCTATAATGATTCCAATGTTGTTTTATTATATGGTAATGTATAACCATAAGGTGCTTCAAAAGTAACCAAGTGGATGTAAAGATGTATCCAAACAGAAATGTAAATGTGATGTGAAAGGGAAATGAATTAAACTTGTTTGATTCAAAAAATAAATAAATAAAAATATTTGTGAGTCTATGTCATAATGAGTAGCGATTCTTCGTAGACACCAAGCCATCTGACGAGTTCCAGTAATTTAGTATGTTTAAGGAAAAAAACTTTCTACGTTAAATACATAACACCCTGAGGTACTAAAGTTAGAGAATTCTTGAATTGGCTTCAGATTTGATAGGATGTTTATAATTTGCAGTTATTTAATTTCAGTGGATCATATAATCCAAAGTGCTGATACCATCATCGGGTTCACATAGACACTATGAGGATTTAAGGAGATAATGTGTGATAATATTTAATTTCCATAGTATGCTAAATAAAAACTCTGTAACCATAATGTACTGTACCTGGTCTAGTTCACCTCAAAAATGTCTACTACTTTTCTTTTTTTTTTTCCATTTTTTATTAGGTATTTAGCTCATTTGCATTTCCAATGCTATACCAAAAGTCCCCCATACCCACCCATCCCCACTCCCCTACCCACCCACTCCCCCTTTTTGGCCCTGGCGTTCCCCTGTACTGGGGCATACAAAGTTTACGTGTCCAATGGGCCTCTCTTTCCAGTGATGGCCGATTAGGCCATCTTTTGTTACATATGCAGCTAGAGTCAAGAGCTCCGGGGTACTGGTTAGTTCATAATTTTGTTCCACCTATAGGGTTGCAGATCCATTTAGCTCCTTGGGTTCTTTCTCTAGCTCCTCCATTGGGAGCCCTGTGATCCATCCATTAGCTGACTGTGAGCATCCACTTCTGTGTTTGCTAGGCCCCGGCATAGTCTCACAAGAGATAGCTACATCTGGGTCCTTTCAATAAAATCTTGCTAGGGTATGCAATGGTGTCAGCATTTGGATGCTGATTATGGGGTGGATCCCTGGATATGGCAGTCTCTACATGGCCCATCCTTTCATCTCAGCTCCAAACTTTGTCTCTGTAACTCCTTCCATGGGTGTTTTGTTCCCAATTCTAAGGAGGGGCATAGTGTCCACACTTCAGTCTTCATTCTTCTTGAGTTTCATGTGTTTAGCAAATTGTACCTTATATCTTGGGAATCCTAGGTTTGGGGCTAATATCCACTTATCAGTGAGTACATATTGTGTGAGTTCCTTTGTGAATGTGTTACCTCACTCAGGATGATGCCCTCCAGGTCCATCCATTTGGCTAGGAATTTCATAAATTCATTCTTTTTAATAGCTGAGTAGTACTCCAGTGTGTAGATGTACCACATTTTCTGTATCCATTCCTCTGTTGAGGGGCATCTGGGTTCTTTCCAGCTTCTGGCTATTATAAATAAGGCTGCTATAAACATAGTGGAGCATGTGTCCTTCTTACCAGTTGGGGCATCTTCTGGATAAATGCCCAGGAGAGGTATTGCTGGATGCTCCAGTAGTACTATGTCCAATTTTCTGAGGAACCGCCAGACTGATTTCCAGAGTGGTTGTACAAGCCTGCAATCCCACCAACAATGGAGGAGTGTTCCTCTTTCTCCACATCCACGCCAGCATCTGCTGTCACCTGAATTTTTGATCTTAGACATTCTGACTGGTGTGAGGTGGAATCTCAGGGTTGTTTTGATTTGCATTTCCCTGATGATTAAGGATGTTGAACATTTTTTCAGGTGCTTCTCTGCCATTCGGTATTCCTCAGGTGAGAATTCTTTGTTCAGTTCTGAGCCCCATTTTTTAATGGGGTTGTTCGATTTTCTGAAGTCCACCTTCTTGAGTTCTTTATATATGTTGGATATTAGCCCCCTATCTGATTTAGGATAGGTAAAGATCCTTTCCCAATCTGTTGGTGGTCTTTTTGTCTTGTTGACGGTGTCTTTTGCCTTGCAGAAACTTTGGAGTTTCATTAGGTCCCATTTGTCAATTCTCGATCTTACAGCACAAGCCATTGCTGTTCTGTTCAGGAATGTTTCCCCTGTGCCCATATCTTCAAGGCTTTTCCCCACTTTCTCCTCTATAAGTTTCAGTGTCTCTGGTTTTATGTGAAGTTCTTTGATCCACTTAGATTTGACCTTAGTACAAGGAGATAAGTATGGATTGATTCGCATTCTTCTACATGATAACAACCAGTTGTGCCAGCACCAATTGTTGAAAATGCTGTCTTTCTTCCACTGGATGGTTTTAGCTCCCTTGTCGAAGATCAAGTGACCATAGGTGTGTGGGTTCATTTCTGGGTCTTCAATTCTATTCCATTGGTCTACTTCTCTGTCTCTATACCAGTACCATGCAGTTTTTACCACAATTGCTCTGTAGTAAAGCTTTAGGTCAGGCATGGTGATTCCACCAGAGGTTCTTTTATCCTTGAGAAGAGTTTTTGCTATCCTAGGTTTTTTGTTATTCCAGATGAATTTGCAAATTGCTCCTTCTAATTCGTTGAAGAATTGAGTTGGGATTTTGATGGGGATTGCATTGAATCTGTAGATTGCTTTTGGCAAGATAGCCATTTTTACAATGTTGATCCTGCCAATCCATGAGCATGGGAGATCTTTCCATCTTCTGAGATCTTCTTTAATTTCTTTCTTCAGAGACTTGAAGTTTTTATCATACAGATCTTTCACCTCCTCAGTTAGAGTTACGCCAAGATATTTTATACTATTTGTGACTATTGAGAAGGGTGTTGTTTCCCTAATTTCTTTCTCAGCCTGTTTATTCTTTGTATAGAGAAAGGCCATTGACTTGTTTGAGTTTATTTTATATCCAGCTACTTCACCGAAGCTGTTTATCAGGTTTAGGAGTTCTCTGGTAGAATTTTTAGGGTCACTTATATATACTATCATATCATCTGCAAAAAGTGATATTTTGACTTCCTCTTTTCCAATTTGTATCCCCTTGATCTCCTTTTGTTGTCGAATTGCTCTGGCTAATACTTCAAGTACTATGTTGAAAAGGTAGGGAGAAAGTGGGCAGCCTTGTCTAGTCCCTGATTTTAGTGGGATTGCTTCCAGCTTCTCTCCATTTACTTTGATGTTGGCTACTGGTTTGCTGTAGATTGCTTTTATCATGTTTAGGTATGGGCCTTGAATTCCTGATCTTTCCAAAACTGTTATCATGAATGGGTGTTGAATCTTGTCAAATGCTTTTTCTGCATCTAACGAGATGATCATGTGGTTTTTGTCTTTGAGTTTGTTTATATAATGGATTACATTGATGGATTTTCGTATATTAAACCATCCCTGCATTCCTGGAATAAAACCTACTTGGTCAGGATGGATGATTGCTTTAATATGTTCTTGGATTCGGTTAGCAAGAATTTTATTGAGGATTTTTGCATCGATATTCATAAGAGAAATTGGTCTGAAGTTCTGTATCTTTGTTGAATCTTTCTGTGGTTTAGGTATCAGAGTAATAGTGGCTTCATAAAATGAGTTGGGTAGAGTACCTTCTACTTCTATTTTGTGAAATAGTTTGTGCAGAACTGGAATTAGATCTTCTTTGAAGGTCTGATAGAACTCTGCACTAAACCTGTCTGGTCCTGGGCTTTTTTTGGCTGGGAGACTATTAATAACTGCTTCTATTTCTTTAGGTGATATGGGACTGTTTAGATGGTCAACTTGATCCTGACTCAACTTTGGTACCTGGTATCTGTCCAGAAATTTGTCCATTTCGTCCAGGTTTTCCAGTTTTGTTGAGTATAACCTTTTGTAGAAGGATCTGATGGTGTTTTGGATTTCTTCAGGATCTGTTGTTATGTTTCCCTTTTCATTTCTGATTTTGTTAATTAGGATTTTGTCCCTGTGCCCTTTAGTAAGTCTAGCTAAGGATTTATCTATCTTGTTGATTTTCTCAAAGAACCAACTCCTTGTTTGGTTAATTCTTTGAATAGTTCTTCTTGTTTCCACTTGGTTGATTTCACCCCTGAGTTTGATTATTTCCTGCCGTCTACTCCTCTTGGGTGAATTTGCTTCCTTTTTTTCTAGAGCTTTTAGATGTGTTGTCAAGCTACTAGTATGTGCTCTCTCCCATTTCTTCTTGGAGGCACTCAGAGCTATGAGTTTCCCTCTTAGAAATGCTTTCATTGTGTCCCAAAGGTTTGGGTACGTTGTGGCTTCATTTTCATTAAACTCTAAAAAGTCTTTAATTTCTTTCTTTATTCCTTCCTTGACCAAGGTATCATTGAGAAGAGTGTTGTTCAGTTTCCACGTGAATGTTGGCTTTCCATTATTTATGTTGTTATTGAAGATCAGTCTTAGGCCATGGTGGTCTGATAGGATACATGGGACAATTTCAATATTTTTGTATCTGTTGAGGCCTGTTTAGTGGCCAATTATATGGTCAATTTTGGAGAAGGTCCCGTGAGGTGATGAGAAGAAGGTATATCCTTTTGTTTTAGGATAAAATGTTCTGTAGATATCTGTTAGGTCCATTTGTTTCATAACTTCTGTTAGTTTCACTGTGTCCCTGTTTAGTTTCTGTTTCCACGATCTGTCCCTTGATGAAACTGGTGTGTTGAAGTCTCCCACTATTATTGTGTGATGTGCAATGTGTGCTTTGAGCTTTACTAAAATGTCTTTAATGAATGTGCTTACCCTTGCATTTGGAGCGTAGATATTCAGAATTGAGAGTTCCTCTTGGAGGATTTTACCTTTGATGAGTATGATGTGTCCCTCCTTGTCTTTTTTGATAACTTTGGGTTGGAAGTCGATTTTATCCGATATTAGAATGGCTACTCCAGCCTGTTTCTTCACACCATTTGCTTGGAAAATTGTTTTCCAGCCTTTCACTCTGAGGTAGTGTCTGTCTTTTTCCCTGAGATGGGTTTCCTGTAAGCAGCAGAATGTTGGGTCCTGTTTGTGTAGCCAGTCTGTTAGTCTATGTCTTTTTATTGGGGAATTGAGTCCATTGATATTAAGAGATATTAAGGAAAAGTAATTGTTGCTTCCTTTTATTTTTGTTGTTAGAGTTGGCATTCTGTTCTTGTGGCTGTCTTCTTTTTGGTTTGTTGAGGGATTACTTTCTTGTTTGTTCTAGGGCGTGATTTCCGTCATTGTATTGCTTCTTTTCTGTTATTATCCTTTGAAGGGCTGGATTCATGGAAAGATATTGTGTGAATTTGGTTTTGTCGTGGAATACTTTGGTTTCTCCATCTATGGTAATTGAGAGTTTGGCTGGGTATAGTAGCCTGGGCTGGCATTTGTGTTCTCTTAGTATCTGTATAACATCTGTCCAGGCTCTTCTTGCTTTCATAGTCTCTGGTGAAAAGTCTGGTGTAATTCTGATAGGCCTTCCTTTATATGTTACTTGACCTTTCTCCCTTACTGCTTTTAATATTCTATCTTTTTTTTTTTTTTTTTGCCTTTCTTTTTTTTTTCTTTCCATTTTTTATTAGGTATTTAGCTCATTTACATTTCCAATGCTATACCAAAAGTCCCCCATACCCACCCACCCCCACTCCCCTACTCACCCACTCCCCCTTTTTGGCCCTGGCGTTCCCCTGTTCTGGGGCATATAAAGTTTGTGTGTCCAAAGGGACTCTCTTTCCAGTGATGGCCGACTAGGCCATCTTTTGATACATATGCAGCTAGAGTCAAGAGCTCCGGGGTACTGGTTAGTTCATAATGTTGATCCACCTATAGGGTTGCAGATCCCTTTAGCTCCTTGGGTACTTTCTCTAGCTCCTCCATTGGGAGCTCTGTGATCCATCCATTAGCTGACTGTGGGCATCCACTTCTGTGTTTGCTAGGCCCCGGCATAGTCTCACAAGAGACAGCTACATCTGGGTCCTTTCGATAAAATCTTGCTAGTGTATGCAATGGTGTCAGCGTTTGGATGCTGATTATGGGGTGGATCTCTGGATAAGGCAGTCTCTACATGATCCATCCTTTCATCTCAGCTCCAAACTTTGTCTCTGTAACTCCTTCCATGGGTGTTTTGTTCCCACTTCTAAGGAGGGGCATAGTGTCCACACTTCAGTCTTCATTTTTCTTGAGTTTCATGTGTTTAGGAAATTGTATGTTATCTTGGGTATCCTAGGTTTTGGGCTAATATCCACTTATCAGTGAGTACATATTGTGTGAGTTCCTTTGTGAATGTGTTACCTCACTCAGGATGATGCCCTCCAGGTCCATCCATTTGGCTAGGAATTTCATAAATTCATTCTTTTTAATAGCTGAGTAGTACTCCATTGTGTAGATGTACCACATTTTCTGTATCCATTCCTCTGTTGAGGGGCATCTGGGTTATTTCCAGCTTCTGGCTATTATAAATAAGGCTGCTATGAACATAGTGGAGCATGTGTCCTTCTTACCAGTTGGGGCATCTTCTGGATATATGCCCAGGAGAGGTATTGCTGGATCCTCCCGCAATACTATGTCCAATTTTCTGAGGAACCGCCAGCCTGATTTCCAGAGTGGTTGTACAAGCCTGCAATCCCACCAACAATGGAGGAGTGTTCCTCTTTCTCCACATCCTCGCCAGCATCTGCTGTCACCTGAATTTTTGATCTTAGACATTCTGACTGGTGTGAGGTGGAATCTCAGGATTGTTTTGATTTGCATTTCCCTGATGATTAAGGATGTTGAACATTTTTTCAGGTGCTTCTCTGCCATTCGGTATTCCTCAGGTGAGAATTCTTTGTTCAGTTCTGAGCCCCATTTTTTAATGGGGTTATTTGATTTTCTGAAGTCCACCTTCTTGAGTTCTTTATATATGTTGGATATTAGTCCCCTATCTGATTTAGGATAGGTAAAGATCCTTTCCCAATCTGTTGGTGGTCTTTTTGTCTTATTGACGGGGTCTTTTGCCTTGCAGAAACTGGAATTTCATTAGGTCCCATTTGTCAATTCTCGATCTTACAGCACAAGCCATTGCTGTTCTGTTCAGGAATTTTTCCCCTGTGCCCATATCTTCAAGGCTTTTCCCCACTTTCTCCTCTATAAGTTTCAGTGTCTCTGGTTTTATGTGAAGTTCTTTGATCCATTTAGATTTGACCTTAGTACAAGGAGAAAAGTATGGATCGATTCGCATTCTTCTACATGATAACAACCAGTTGTGCCAGCACCAATTGTTGAAAATACTGTCTTTCTTCCACTGGATGGTTTTAGCTCCCTTGTCGAAGATCAAGTGACCATAGGTGTGTGGGTTCATTTCTGGGTCTTCAATTCTATTCCATTGGTCTACTTGTCTGTCTCTATACCAGTACCATGCAGTTTTTACCACAATTGCTCTGTAGTAAAGCTTTAGGTCAGGCATGGTGATTCCACCAGAGGTTCTTTTATCCTTGAGAAGAGTTTTTGCTATCCTAGGTTTTTTGTTATTCCAGATGAATTTGCAAATTGCTCCTTCTAATTCGTTGAAGAATTGAGTTGGAATTTTGATGGGGATTGCATTGAATCTGTAGATTGCTTTTGGCAAGATAGCCATTTTTACAATGTTGATCCTGCCAATCCATGAGCATGGGAGATCTTTCCATCTTCTGAGATCTTCTTTAATTTCTTTCTTCAGAGACTTGAAGTTTTTATCATACAGATCTTTCACTTCCTTAGTTAGAGTCACTCCGAGATATTTTATATTATTTGTGACTATTGAGAAGGGTGTTGTTTCCCTAATTTCTTTCTCAGCCTGTTTATTCTTTGTGTAGAGGAAGGCCATTGACTTGTTTGAGTTAATTTTATATCCAGCTACTTCACCGAAGCTGTTTATCAGGTTTAGGAGTTCTCTGGTGGAATTTTTAGGGTCACTTATATATACTATCATATCATCTGCAAAAAGTGATATTTTGACTTCCTCCTTTCCAATTTGTATCCCCTTGATCTCCTTTTGTTGTCGAATTGCTCTGGCTAATACTTCAAGTACTATGTTGAAAAGGTAGGGAGAAAGTGGGCAGCCTTGTCTAGTCCCTGATTTTAGTGGGATTGCTTCCAGCTTCTCTCCATTTACTTTGATGTTGGCTACTGGTTTGCTGTAGATTGCTTTTATCATGTTTAGGTATGGGCCTTGAATTCCTGATCTTTCCAGAACTTTTATCATGAATGGGTGTTGGATCTTGTCAAATGCTTTTTCTGCATCTAACGAGATGATCATGTGGTTTTTGTCTTTGAGTTTGTTTATATAGTGGATTACATTGATGGATTTTCGTATATTAAACCATCCCTGCATCCCTGGAATAAAACCTACTTGGTCAGGATGGATGATTGCTTTAATATGTTCTTGGATTCGGTTAGCGAGAATTTTATTGAGGATTTTTGCATCGATATTCATAAGAGAAATTGGTCTGAAGTTCTCTATCTTTGTTGGATCTTTCTGTGGTTTACGTATCAGAGTAATAGTGGCTTCATAAAATGAGTTGGGTAGAGTACTTTCTACTTCTATCTTGTGAAAAAGTTTGTGCAGAACTGGAATTAGATCTTCTTTGAAGGTCTGATAGAACTCTGCACTAAACCCGTCTGGTCCTGGGCTTTTTTTGGCTGGGAGACTATTTATAACTGCTTCTATTTCTTTAGGGGATATGGGACTGTTTAGAAGGTCAACTTGATCCTGATTCAACTTTGGTACCTGGTATCTGTCCAGAAATTTGTCCATTTCGTCCAGGTTTTCCAGTTTTGTTGAGTATAGCCTTTTGTAGAAGGATCTGATGGTGTTTTGGATTTCTTCAGGATCTGTTGTTATGTCTCCCTTTTCAGTTCTGATTTTGTTAATTAGGATTTTGTCTCTGTGCCCTCTAGTGAGTCTAGCTAAGGGTTTATCTATCTTGTTGATTTTCTCAAAGAACCAACTCCTCGTTTGGCTAATTCTTTGAATAGTTCTTCTTGTTTCCACTTGGTTGATTTCACCCCTGAGTTTGATTATTTCCTGCCGTCTACTCCTCTTGGGTGAATTTGCTTCCTTTTTTTCTAGAGCTTTTAGATGTGTTGTCAAGCTGCTAGTATGTGCTCTCTCCCGTTTCTTCATGGAGGCACTCAGAGCTATGAGTTTCCCTCTTAGAAATGCTTTCATTGTGTCCCAAAGGTTTGGGTACGTTGTGGCTTCATTTTCATTAAACTCTAAAAAGTCTTTAATTTCTTTCTTTATTCCTTCCTTGACCAAGGTATCATTGAGAAGAGTGTTGTTCAGTTTCCACGTGAGTGTTGGCTTTCTGTTATTTTTTTTGTTATTGAAGATCAGCCTTAGTGCATGGTGTTCTGATAGGATACATGGGACAATTTCAATATTTTTGAATCTGTTGAGGCCTGTTTTGTGACCTATTATGTGGTCAATTTTGGAGAAGGTACCATGAGGTGCTTGGAAGAAGGTATATCCTTTTGTTTTAGGATAAAATGTTCTGTAGATATCTGTCAGATCCATTTGTTTCATCACTTCCGTTAGTTTCAGTGTGTCCCTGTTTAGTTTCTGTTTCCATGATCTGTCCATTGGTGAAAGTGGTGTGTTGAAGTCTCCCACTATTATTGTGTGAGGTTCCATGTGTGCTTTGAGCTTTACTAAAGTTTCTTTAATGAATGTGGCTGCCCTTGTATTTGGAGCATAGATATTCAGAATTGAGAGTTCCTCTTGGAGGATTTTACCTTTGATGAGAATGAAGTGCCCCTCCTTGTCTTTTTTGATGACTTTGGGTTGGAAGTCAATCTTATCAGATATTAGGATGGCTACTCCAGCTTGTTTCTTCATACCATTTGCTTGGAAAATTGTTTTCCAGCCTTTTATTCTGAGGTAGTGTCTATCTTTTTCTCTGAGATGTGTCTCCTGTAAACAGCAAAATGTTGGGTCTTGTTTGTGTAGCCAGTTTGTTAGTCTATGTCTTTTTATTGGGGAGTTGAGACCATTGATGTTAAGAGATATTAAGGAAAGGTAATTGTTGCTTCCTGTTATTTTTGTTGTTAAAGTTGGCATTCTGTTCTTGTGGCTGTCTTCTTTTAGGTTTGTTGAGGGATTACCTTCTTGTTTTTTCTAGGGCATTGTTCCCGTTCTTGTATTGGTTTTTTTCTGTTATTAACCTTTGAAGGGCTGGATTCGTGGAGAGATAATGTGTGAATTTGGTTTTGTCGTGGAATACTTTGGTTTCTCCATCTATGGTAATTGAGAGTTTGGCTGGGTATAGTAGCCTGGGCTGGAATTTGTGTTCTCTTAGTGTCTGTATAACATCTGTCCAGGCTCTTCTGGCTTTCATAGTCTCTGGTGAAAAATCTGGTGTAATTCTGATAGGCTTGCCTTTGTATGTTACTTGACCTTTTTCCCTTACTGCTTTTAGTATTCTATCTTTATTTAGTGCATTTGTTGTTCTGATTATTATGTGTCGGGAGGAATTTCTTTTCTGGTCCAGTCTATTTGGAGTTCTGTAGGCTTCTTGTATGTTCATAGGTATCTCTTTCTTTATATTTGGGAAGTTTTCTTCAATAATTTTGTTGAAGATGTTTGCTGGTCCTTTGAGTTGAAAATCTTCATTCTCATCCACTCCTATTATCCATAGGTTTGGTCTTCTCATTGTGTCCTGGATTTCCTGGATATTTTGAGTTAGGATCTTTTTGCATTTTCCAGTTTCTTTGATTGTTGTACCGATGTTCTCTATGGAATCTTCTGCACCTGAGATTCTCTCTTCCATCTCTTGTATTCTGTTGCTGATGCTCAAATCTATGGTTCCAGATTTCTTTCCTAGGGTTTCTATCTCCAGTGTTGCCTCACTTTGAGTTTTCTTTATTGTTTCTACTTCCCTTTTTAGGTCTAGTATGGTTTTGTTCATTTCCATCACCTGTTTCTATGTTTTTTCCTCTTTTTCTGTAAGGACTTCTACCTGTTTGATTGTGTTTTCCTGTTTTTCTTTAAGGACTTGTAACTCTTTAGCAGTGTTCTCCTGTATTTCTTTAAGTGATTTATTAAAGTCCTTCTTGATGTCCTCTACCATCATCATGAGATATGCTTTTAAATCTAGGTCTAGGCTTTCGGGTGTGTTGGGGTGCCCTGGACTGGGCGAAGTGGGAGTGCTGGGTTCTGATGATGGTGAGTGGTCTTGGTTCCTGTTAGTAGGATTCCTACGTTTACCTTTTGCCATCTGGTAATCTCTGGAGTTAGTAGTTATAGTTGACTCTGTTTAGAGATTGTTCTTCTGGTGATTCTGTTACCGTCTCTCAGCAGACCTGGGAGACAGATTCTCTCCTCTGAATTTCAGTGCTCAGAGCACTCTCTGCTGGCAAGCTCTCTTACAGGGAAGGTGCGCAGATATCTTGTTTTTGGACCTCCTCCTGGTCGAAGAAGAAGGCCCAAAACAGGGCCTCTCTCAGAAGCTGTGTTGCTTTGGCAGTTCCCAGAAGCTGTCAGCTTCTGTGGTGCAGACTCTCACCTGTGCAGACTAAATTCCTAAGTTCCAGGGAGTCCTGGAACCAAGATGGCGACCGCTGCTCCTGAGGCTGAGGCCGCCTCCCGAGCCAGGCGGACACCTGTCCTCTGGTCCGGACGGTGGCCGGCTGTCTGCGGCCCACCAAGGGTGCTGCTAATATTCTATCTTTATTTAGTGCATTTGTTGTTCTGATTATTATGTGTCGGGAGGAATTTCTTTTCTGGTCCAGTCTATTTGGAGTTCTGTAGGCTTCTTGTATGATCATGGGCATCTCTTTCTTTATGTTTGGGAAGTTTTCTTCAATTATTTTGTTGAAGATGTTTGCTGGTCCTTTGAGTTGAAAATCTTCATTCTCATCCACTCCTATTATGCGTAGGTTTGGTCTTCTCATTGTGTCCTGGATTTCCTGGATGTTTTGAGTTAGGATCCTTTTGCATTTTGTATTTTCTTTGACTGTTGTGTCGATGTTCTCTATGGAATCTTCTGCACCTGAGATTCTCTCTTCCATTTCTTGTATTCTGTTGCTGATGCTCGCATCTATGGTTCCAGATCTCTTTCCTAGGGTTTCTATCTCCAGCATAGCCTCGCTTTGGGTTTTCTTTACTGTGTCTACTTCCCTTTTTAGTTCTAGTATGGTTTTGTTCATTTCCATCACCTGTTTGGATGTGTTTTCCTGTTTTTCTTTAAGGACTTCTACCTGTTTGGCTGTGTTTTCCTGCTTTTCTTTAAGGGCCTGTAACTCTTTAGCAGTGCTCTCCTGTAATTCTTTAAGTGACTTATGAAAGTCCTTCTTGATGTCCTCTATCATCATCATGAAAAATGCTTTTAAATCTGGGTCTAGATTTTCGGTTGTGTTGGGGTGCCCAGGACTAGGTGGGGTGGGAATGCTGCGTTCTGATGATGGTGAGTGGTCTTGATTTCTGTGAGTAGGATTCTTACGTTTGCCTTTCGCCATCTGGTAATCTCTGAAGCTAGCTGTTATACTTGTCTCTGTTAAGAGCTTGTACTTCAGGTGACTCTGTTAGCCTCTATAAGCAGACCTGGGAGGGTAGCACTCTCCTTGGTTTCAGTGGGTAGAGTATTCTCTGCAGGAAAGCTCTCTTCTTGCAGGGAAGGTACCCAGATATCTGGTGTTCGAACCGGACTCCTGGCAGAAGTTGTGTTCCACTCACTAGAGGTCTTAGGATCCCGTGGAGAATCCTGTGTGGGCCCTTGCGGGTGTCAGGCAACTCCGCTGGCCAGGAAGCCTGGGGCTCGAGTGGAGCGGAAGGGGCTTTTGCCCCGGGTCAGGCCCGGGCAGTCTGCTTCCCTATGTACCGCAGTCTCAGGTTCCGCGCGATTGGATTGGGGCCGGCGCTGTGTTCCACTCACCAGCGGTCTTAGGATCCAGTGGAGAATCCTGTGTGGGCCCTTGCGGGTGTCAGGCAACTCCGCTGGCAAGGAAGCCCGGGGCTCGAGTGGAGCGGAAGGGCGTCTACTACTTTTCAATCACAAGATTTGCACATAGACACTAATTTACATGCCTTCAAATTAAGCAATGCAAAGAAATATCTGAAATATCTTGTTTCTTTTTAATTACCTTCCATGTCTCTTAGATCTATAACTGAACTGAAAGCTTCCTCCATAAGGACTACCATTCATGGGACCAGAAGATACCATGTAATTTCCAAAACAGGGAAGCAATCAACAGTCTTTCCCAGCCATGGAAACCATGAACAACAATGACCAATGGTAACATTATGGGTGCAGTAGCAGAGTGTATGGCTTTGTGGTAACCAATAGTTTTCTAATTAGACTTAAGTCCCACTCAACAAAAGGGAAATCATGTCTGATACTGAAAACCTAGCCAGCTACATAGAATTAGTGAAGCCATGGTTCTTGGAGAACTATGGTTCATGGTGTCTCCAGCACCAGCGATCTCACGGCATTCATGGCTAATCCCACACTGTGTCCACCCAACTTCTCACAGTTCACTTGCTGCTGAACCTGCTCACATTCCTAGTCATCTAACCCCGTGTCTGGCTGCTGCCAAACCAGCTCAGCAATTCAAAATTTCAGCAGCTAGCTGGGGGTGCACTCTTGCAAAACCACGCTCCACTGTGGTTACCTTTCCCTGGAGCTCAGTTGAATCACCTTGAAATAGGAAACACCAGACAATCTTAGTTTGGAACCAACAGATAACACAATTGCTGGGCATGGGCTCTATCATCTTAAATTAACCAACTATTCTATTTTAGCAAACTTTTGGTGTCAGACCCTAATGGATTCCTGCACCGGAACATGAGTCCCCAGCCTCCATATTGACAGCCTTTCTCCAGCCATTCAAAAGGAAATTCCCCTCCTCCAGCCTTCCTTTTTCTTCTCTGGACCAGGAAGGCCTGCCTCCTTGTAGCCCAGTGATTGGCATCTTTTTGTCTTTATTATTTTATCAATTAGGGGAAAATTCCACCAGAGACAGAGACCATTAAAGGAAATCACAACAAATCAGGAGACTGAGTTGTAGCACCCAGTCTCAATGTAGATATCTGTAAAAACAATTCCCTCACCTTAGGCTCATAAAACATCGTGGAAGAGAAAGCAGAGACATTACAAGAGTAATGGAATCACAGAGTTTTCTGTGAGACTGCATCTCCAAGGAATGTTAGATGTTACATGCTTAAAGTTTCACCAACATGACTACCTAAACATGAGCTGAAAGTGGACAACAGTGTGGGAAGCCGCCCTCACATTTGCCATTATAAGATGGCGCTGACAGCTGTGTTCTAAGTAGTAAACATAATCTGCACACGTGCAGGGGCAGTTTTCCCGCCATGTGTTCTGCCTTTCCCGTGATGACAACTGGGCGATGGGCTGCAGCCAATCAGGGAGTAATACATCCTAGGCGGAGGATAATTCTCCTTAAAAGGGACGGGGTTTTGCCATTCTCTCTCTTGCTTTCTTGTTCTTGTTCTTTTTCTTGCTCTTGCTTTCTTGTTCTTGTTCTTTTTCTTGTTCTTGCTTTCTTGTTCTTGTTCTTTTTCTTGCTCTTGCTTTCTTGTTCTTGTTCTTTTTCTTGCTTTCTTGCTTGCTCTCGCTCTCTCGCTCTCTTGCTTTCTTGTTCTTTTTCTCTCTCTTGCTTTCCTGTTCTTGCGCTCTTGCTTTCTTGTTCTTTTTCTCTCTCTTGCCACTGTCTCTCTCTTGTTCTTGCTTTTTCTCTCTCTTGCTCTTGCTTTCTTGTTCTTGTTCCTTTTCTCTCTCTTGTTTTCTCATTCTTGCTCTCTTGCTTTTCTTGTTCTTGTTCTTTTTCTTGTTCTTTTTCTCTCTCTTGCACTCTGGCTCCTGAAGATGTAAGCAATAAAGCTTTGCCGCAGAAGATTCCGGTTTGCTGCGTTCTTCCTGGCCGGTCAAGAACGCGTGTAAGACAACAGAACTAGATTTGCTGATGGTGATGGAGTGAATTGGATGAAGACTAGGAAGTCTCAATTCTACACAAGGAATAGGTGCAGGATTGGACCTCTGTTCCACCACCCACACGGTATTAACCCCAGAAATGGGAGTTCAAACTCTGCCTACACTGAGAAATGGAAAAAGAATCTTCCTTAGGGAAGAGCATAGCAGTTGGTTATCCAATACCAAAAGATAGCCTGCCATTATGCATTCAAGTATATTATTCAGACCGACAGATTGTACATATTTAGAATATGTATATATACTATTGAATGTGTGTGTGTGTGTGTGTGTGTGTGTGTGTAACAACACTGATAAACTAAGAGATCATGATGTGAAAAAGAGTCAAGGGAAGAAGGCTTGGAAAAGAAGAAAGAAGGGGGACATGTTGAATTATATTAAACTCAAAACTAGTTATACAAACAATAAGAAGCTAAGAGAGGATGAGAAAAAAAACTTGGCAAATCAAAATAATCGTTCTGTTATTTACATGCCATGATACAGATGTCATCCACTTGCCACCTGCATTTGTAATTTTTTTTAATGTTTTATTTACTTGTTGGAGGGGAAACTAGGAAAGGGTATAACATTTGAAATGTAAATAAAGAAAATATCTATTAAAAAAATAAAAGAACTGAGACCACAATGATTAGGTCCACGATAAAACCACACCTTGACTAGAACTGCTCAGTTATGATGCCTCTTGTTCTCAGTTTAAACCTAAACCTTGTGTCAACATCTAGAAGATGAAATTCATACATCACTGAATCTGTCTTTTTCTCAATGTGGCCATACTGGCTATGTTACCAAGTAGCCAAATCTGGCTTGTGAGAACTGCTTGGGCACTGATTTTATCCTAACTTTTCTACCATTAGAAGACTGAGGGAGGGGAATGGCTTAAATCCTGAGGAAATGTTAATATTTTGTTTTAACAAGCTAAGTCTATCAGTTTGCATTGTGAAGTCCTTTCTATGGTCTGTACAATCTATGGTCTGTACATTATAATTCGATGTCTGCTCAGTTTTATGCATTACTCCAGAGCTATTTGAGTTCATGCCTTGCACAGTCTGGGACATGTACAAAGACTATTCATTTACTCATTTCTCACCACCTTTAAAGCACCAAATATAACCGGTTTTATGTGTCTCCATGCCAAACTCAGCACGGATCTTTATCATCAACTTTCTGAGTTCTCCCAACTTTCATCATCTGTAGTTCATATCTAAGTGTGATAGCTGGTGTCCTATTGGGCTCAGTGAACAGCTAGAAACATAACCAAAATATCCTTAAAATTACCTATTCATCTAATATATATTATATTATATATTATACATATAGAAAATATGTTATTTGTATTCACACACATATTATATAAATATATATAATGTATAATGTATATAAGTAAACTAGAATTAAACACAGGAAACACATATCTTCTGAAACCTGAACTGTCCTGGTTTTTATGCTTGTAGGATAACACCACCCTGTGGCTATTACGATTTACTCTAGGATTTAATAATAGTGTAAATCAAGTTTCCCACTAGGGTTTTTCTTGGTCCTATCTTGTCAAAAGCATAGTGGTGACAATGATGATGAAGAAGATGATGATAATGTTGAGGATCATGCAACTCACTTAAAGATGTAGATGAGCAGCTTGTCATGCTACAAAATACCATAGATGGTAATGAGTCTGACTAGTTCAGATTACATAGAGACAGGAAAACAACATAATAGTGAAAAAGTGGGTTAAAATTGGGATATTTCACACCATTAATTTTTTTACTGGTTAAGGCAGAGCTGACTTTTCATTTATTTACTTTATTGATCATTTTATTAATTTACATTTCAAATGATATCCCCCTTCCTGGTTACCCTTCCACAACACCCCCCCCCCATCTCATTCCCTCTCCCACCTCCCTTTGCCTCTATGATGGTGCTCCTCAACCCACTCACCTACTTCTACTTCACCATTCTAGCATTCCCCCTATTCTGGGGCATCAAACTTCCACAGGACCAAGGGCTTCCTCTCCAATTGATGTCAGGTAAGGCCATCCTCTACTACATATGTGTCTGGAGCCATGGACCTCTCAATGTATACTCTTTGGTTGGTGGTTTAGTCTCTGGGAGCTCTGGGTGGCCCAGTTAGTTGATATTCTTCTTCCTACAGGGTTGCTATACCCTTCAGCTCCTTTAGTCCTTCCCCTACCTCTTTGTCTTAGTCAGGGTTTCTATTTCTGCACAAGCATCATGACCAAGAAGCAAGTTGGGGAGGAAAGGGTTTATTCAGCTTACACTTTCACTTTGCTGTTGTTCACCAAAGGAAGTCAGGACTGGAACTCAGGAAGGCAGGAGCTGATGCAGAGGCCATGGAGAGATGTTTCTTACTGGCTTGCTTCCCCTGGCTTTCTCAGCTTGCTTTCTTATAGAACCCAAAGACTACCAGCCCAGAGATTGTACCACCCACAAGGGTCCCTCCCCCTTGATCACTAATTGAGAAAATTCCCCACAGCTGAATCTCCTGGAGGCACTCACAGAACTGAAGCTCCTTTCTCTGCGATAATTTCAGCCTGTGTCAAGTTGACACACCAAACCCACCAGTACATTCTTCCATTGGAGTCTCTGGGCTCAGTCCAGTGTAAGTATCTGCATCTGTATTGGTCAGGAGGTGGTAGAACCTCTCAGGGAACAACCATACCAGACTCCTGTCAACAGGTGCTTCATGGTATCAGCAATCTTATTGGGGTTTGGTGGCTGTAGACAGGATGGATTGCCAGGTGGGGTAGTCCCCCAAATGGCCTTTTCTTCAGTCTTTTTGCTCCATTTATTTTTTGTCCCTGTCATTCATTTTGGCAGGAATATTTCTGGGTTAAAAATTTTGAGATGGGTGGGTATCTCCATCCCTTAACTGGAGGTGGTTTCTACAGGTTCTATCTCCACTTTGTTACATAATTTGGTTAAAGTCATCCCCTTTGGGTCCTGGGAGTCTCTTCTTTCCCTAGTATCAGGAACTTTCTAGTGGCTACCCCCAGTTCCTCGTCCTCCACTGCTACATATTTTTATTCAACTTCCTGAACCTCTGTACTTCTCTCCTGTCCCTTCCAACAACTGATCTTTTTTTCCTCCCCTTTCTCACTCTCTCCCAGGTCCTTCTGTCCCTCTACCTCCTTTCATTATTTTGTTCCCCCTTCTATGTAGGATTGAACCATCCACATTTTGGTCGCCCTTCTTCTTATGCTCCATATGGTTTGTGGATTGAATCTAGGGTATTCTGAACTTTTTGGCTAATATCCACTTATCAGTGAGTTCATACCATGTGTGTTCTTTGGTGTCTGAGTTACTTCATTCAGGATGATATTTTCTAGTTCCATCCATTGGTCTAAGAATTTTATGAATTCATTGTTTTTAATAGCTGAGTAGTACTCCATTGTGTAAATGTACCACATTTTCTGTATCTATTTTTCTGTTGAGGGATATCTGGGTTGTTTCCAGCTTCTAGATATTATAAATAAGACTGCTACAAACATAGTTGAAAATGTTTCCTTGTTATATGTTGGAGAATCTTTTGGTTATATGACCAGTAGTGGTATAGCTGGGGCTTCAGGTAGATCTATTTCCAGTTTTCTGAGCAACCTCCAGATTAATTTCCAAAGTGGTTTTACCATCTTGCAGTTCCACCAGCAATGGAGGAGTATTCTTCTTTTCCTACAACCTCACCAGCATCTGCTGTCACCTGAGTTTTAGATCTTAGCCATTCTGATTGGTATGAGGTGGAATCTGAGGGTTATTTTGATTTGCATTTCCCTGATGACTACAGACTTTAAACATTTCTTTAGGTGTTTCTGAGCCCTTTGAGTTTCCTCAGTTGAGAATTCTTTGTTTAGCTCTGTACTCCATTTTTAATAGGGTTATTTGGTTCTCCGTAGTCAAACTTCTTGAGTTACTTGTATATACTGGATATTAGCCCTCTATTAGATGTAGCGTTGGTAAAGATCTTTTCCCAATCTGTGGGTTGCTATTGACAGTGTTCTTTCTCTTACAGAATCTTTTCAATTTTATGAAATCTAATTTGTCAATTGTTGATCTTGAAGCATAAGCCATTGGTGTTCTATTCAGGAAAGGAATACCTCACTGTGAGTGGACTTGGAGTGTTTATAACTTTAACCCACTTCCATTTTGCTTTTCCTCTTCACACATGTGAATATTAATATGATCTTCAGCTTAGTGTTCTTCCTATACAAACAGTCATAATTTCTATATGTGTAGGGTACCTTGGAACTGGGGATTTGTGTAACAATATTTTAATAGTATGTTCATTTTCAATATGAAACAAGTTTTCTAATTTCCCTTGTTATATGCTTCCTAAACTGAATATATAAAATTTGATTTCAATTCTAATACTGTTTTAAAACTTCTATAGTTAATTGATAGAAACCCAAGCATATTAACTAACCCTAAGTGCTGTCATGGTTATTTTCTACTTTTTTTTCTATTTTTTTCATTAAACTAGTAAAATTTATTTTAAAATATACAACTCAGTATTGACAATTTTAAGTCGTCAAAATAATTTATAATAGTTAAATTCCTTTTAAATTTTCATAATATCTTCTGAAGATAAAATTAACATGCACTCAATAAGTTTTTAAAGTATATTTGTGACATTAAACATGATAGAATTAGAAAAAAATCTCTTATGAAGTCATCTATGAAAGGAAATTGTGACAAGTTCCTGATTAGACAAAACCCGTTCCATCTTCTAGGGAGAATATGCAGCGTAACTATGGATTCATAGAATGAATTGAGTAGAATTCCTTCTGTTTCTATTTTGTGGAATAGTTAGAAGAGTATTGGTATTAGGTCTTCTTTGAAGGTTTGATAGAATTCTGAACTAAACCCATCTGGTCCTGGTTTTTTGTTTTGGTGTCTGTGTGTGTGTGTGTGTGTGTGTGTGTGTGTGTGTGAGTGTGTGTGTGGTGAGACTTTTAATGACTGTTCATATTCTTTAGAGGTTAACTTAGATGGTTTGTCTAATCCTGATTTAACTTTGGTATTTGTTATCTGGCTAGAAAATTATCCATTTCATTCAGATTTTCCAGCTTTGTTGAATATAGGCTTTTGTAGTAGGATCTGATGATTGAATTTCCTCAGTTTCTGTTGTTATATCTCCCTTTTTATTTCTGATTTTGTTAATTTGAATTCTCTCTATCCTCTGGTTAGTTTGGCTAAGGTTAGTTTATCTATCATGTTGATTTTCTCAAAGAACCCGCTCCTGGTTTTGTTGATTCTTTGTATAGTTCGTTTTGTTTCTACTCAGTTGATTTAAGCCCTGAGTTTGGTTATTTCCTGCTGTCTACTCCTCTTGGGTGTATTTACTTCTTTTTGTTGTAGAGTTTTCAGGTGTTCTGTCAAGCTGCTAGTGTATGCTCTCTCAAGTTTCTTTTTAGAGGCCCTTAGAGCTATGAGTTTTCCTCTTAGCACTGCTTTCCTTGTATCCTATATTGGTATGATGTGCCTTCAATTTCATTAAATTCTAAAAAGTCTTTAATTTCTTTTATATATTACTTGACATTTTTCCCTTACTGCTTATAATATTCTTTCTTGTTTTGTACATTTGGTGTTTTGAATATTATTTGATGGGAATTTCTTTTCTGGTCCAATTTATTTGGAGTTCTGTAGGCTTCTTGTATGTTTATGGGTATCTCTTTCTTTAGGTTAGGGAAGTTTTCTTCCGTAATTTTATTGAAGACATTTACTGGCCCTTTAAGTTGGGAATCTTCACACTCTTCTCATTGTGTCGTGGATTTCCTGGATGTTTTGAGTTAGGATCTTTTTGCTTTTTGCATTTTGCATTTTCTTTTGCTGTTGTGTCAATGTTTTCTATGGTATCTTCTGCACCTGAGACTCTCTTCTATCTCTTGCATTCTGTTGGTAATGTTTGTATCTATGACTCCTGATCTCTTTCCTGTGTTTTCTATCTCCAGAGTTGTCTCCCATTGTGGTTTCTTTATTGTTTCTATTTCCATTTTTAGATCCTGGATGATTTTGTTCAATTCCTTCCCCTATTTGGTTGTGGTTTCCCATAAGTCTTTAAGGGAATTTTGTGTTTCCTCTTTAAGGATTTCTATCTGGTTACTTATGATCTCCTGTATTTCTTTAAGGGAGTTATTTATGTCCTTCTTAAAGACCTCTATCGTCATCATGAGATGTGATTTTAAATCAGAGTCTTGCTTTTCTTGTGTGTTGGGGTATCCAGGACTTGCTGTGGTAGGAGAACTGGGTTCTGATGATGCCAAATAACCTTGGTTTCTGTTGCTTATGTCCTCACCCTTGCCTCTTGCCTCTGTTGTTAGCTGGTTTTTCTGTCTCTGACTGTGGCTTATTCCTCCTGCAAGCCTGTGTGTCAGAATTACTGGGAGACCAGTTCTCTCTGGGAGGAATTTGGGTATGGATTGCTGTGGCTTAGGGTCAGGTCCAGAATGTAGATGGAAACCAGAAGGATCCTGTCCCCAGCTCTTCTTTGGTCTCTGTGTCCTGATGGCTCTGGGAAAGTCCTTCTTGGGCCAGGAATTTGAGAAGTGGTGGTCTTCCCTGTGACCACAGGTGTGTCGGCACTCCTGTGAGACCACCTGTCTCCCAACAATATTTGGGTATGGTGCTCTGTGGCACAGGATCAGCTCCTGGTGCAGAAGGATCCTTGGGAGGATTTTTTTTTTAATTATGATCGACACAATACTTTTTAACAAAGTTGTTACTGTAGAGGTCTTATACTGCCAAAACATGCCTGAAAATCTGAAAAAAATTAGACTTCAAAAGACCACATTTCCCCATTCATTATATAGTTTACTAAAACTTGACTTACATGTCCTTTTATAATTTTACTATCTTAAGAAATTCTAAAAGTCAATTTACACCTATAGAAGGCCTCACATCTTGAGGACTGTTTGCCAGTAAACAGATCTCTTCACTCTTGTCTAGTGTGACCTCTTAATGCTACAACCACATAGGACTTGCCTCTCTACTCTGTATATGAGACATTTTAGTGCAGAAAAGGGGGAAGGAAACTTGAGGGCTTCAACAGTCAAGATTTAGAAACTGGATAACTAGCTACATCTAGTGGTCACTTCTGTGACCAGCTCCTGTCTGGGTTTTCATTGTTAAAAAGTTACAAGCCGAAAGTCTGAATTAAGTAAAATAACATTTTTTTTTTAAAACCCCAACAAACAAAATCTTCAGAAAACCAAAACCAGGCATTAGTTTTAATGTATATGAAATACAAATAGAGAACACATAAACTTATTTGCAGCTATCTGTGACTAATAGTTTTAAATATTTGAAAAGAGAGCCCTTGAGAAGGCCAATGGTTTTCCTTATATACAGGAGAATTTACCAACTTCAACCTCAGAAGTCAAATGGAAATTATAAAGCTCCTATTATGCAGAACTCACCGCATCTTTAACTGACAGGATTAGTCTGAATTTTGGACCACTTCTCCCCAATTGTTTGGATTGAGCTATGATCACCACAGGTTTCACTCCTTGAATAATCTGAGAGTTTATTCTCAACCTGTGAGGATTAGTCTAGGTTGCCAACTTTGTTGTACTGAAAAGAGTGCAGATGCAGAGTATACATCATTTCTGAGTTTGTCTATGAGGGTACATCTGCAAGGGAATAACTTGCATTTAAGGGGAACCATACCACAAGCTTAGGCCCCTATGGCAGAGGGCAAATGGAGAAATTACCCCTGTTCCTTCTCTCCCCACACCTCCTCTTTGCCTCCCTCGCTCCTGATCTTTGCTACCATCACGTGATCTGTTTCTTTTTTTCTTTTCCACACCAACCTCCTCATTATGGGCTTCAGAAATTGAGAGATAAATTAACTCTCTTCTCTTTTATTCGTTCAGGTCTCATAACAGAGACAGAAAGTCTAGCATATTACAAAATAGTAACTGGTAAAAATTATCTGTTGGCAAAAATTGAATTGTAGCCTGGGTTTTTATATTTTCGTGAGGGAATTGGAAATAAACAAGCAAATGTTGAAAATATTTTAAAACTCTGTCACAAAATAAATTATTCTTACTAACGTAATTGCAGTTCTTTAAATTATATTGTATTAATAAATCTCATTGGTACTAATAACATATTCAGAATTATAATCCAAAAGCAGAGAAGAAAAAAATGCCAGGGATAGAAAAATAACCATTCCACACATTTTGATGGCAGTGTGGGAGGTGGTTCCTGTACATTTATGTCTTCTTTCAACCACCCATTAACTCTGCAAGGACAAGTCTCTGTCCTCCATTTAACAGTTGAAGAGCTAAATGACCCTCAGACCTGTGATGAACAAACTTAGACCTGAATCAGCCAATATGATTAAAGTCATATTGTTCAGAATGTATCAACACAGAGATGCCAAACTTACAGTCTAGACAAAAATGTCACTATGTCTTTCAGCACTATCCTGTTTTAAAATTCTTTTAAAAGTTGGACCAAGTATCATATGTTGTTAGGAAAGATGCTTCAAAAGTCAAAGACGATTTCCTTCCAACAAATAACAAAGACTTTCATTTCACACATCCATTCAGTTATTGTGTCAGGCATCCATGGGACTAAAGAACACAATGGATGGAATGCTGCCTTCATGGACCTTATATTCTCTTGGGAGAGACATATATGGACATGCATAAAAGGTAACTCAACTGTGCTAAATCTGAAAAGGGTAAATATGCAGTATTTGGAACTGCATGGTTTTTCAAAACTCCCCAAAGTAAACATAATTCCCAAAGGTGGGGAGATGGCTCCACATTTAAGGGCACTTCCTGCTCTTGCAGAAGACCCTAACCAAGATACCAGCACCCACAGAGTGGCTCACAACCATCTGTAATTCATTTCAGAGCTTCTGACACTCTCTTTTCTGTGGTTCAGATATACTGGCAGGCAAACAGTTATCATTTATCTTTGTATTTATTAATTTTATTTTTTATATATAACTGTTTCTTCTGCCAGTATGCCATCTATTTCATGTATCTAAGGAAGGTATCAGAAGAACTGAAGATGGAGATACAGATAATTGGGAGCTACTGTGTGGGTGTCTAGATCTCAACTTTAAACTTAAATTAGAGGTAGAAAAGTAAAAGGATTAAAGTTTTACATCAGAAGTGTATTTGATAAAAAACAAATGCATTGCGCACCTACACCATGTCACTTAAGACATAAGGTTATGATACAAGCAGTGAGACTGTCAGGAACTCAGGGAAATACTGTATCTAAATAGATAGCCCAAATTATTATGGGATGTAATTATGCAATATATGCTATAGTGGCAGAGGAGGTGAGAATAAAGCTGTCTACTAAATAAAGAAGGAGTCTCAGGAAAAATCTTTGAACTCTGAAACCTGCCAGTCACCTGAGTTGAAATAAAAGACCACGGTGGCTAAGAAGCATAATCCATACAAACGCAAGAAGGAAATGGGAAGTAGATGGATTGGGGAGATTTCACAGGGCAATAGTACATCAAGGGTAATGGCTCCTCATGGTGCTAGGATCATCTATCACCATGGAACAGGAGAGTCTGGTGACAGAGACAAAGCTCTCTAGACATGGGCGCATTTACTAGTCTAGTCTAACATATTTCATTTCTTGATAGTATTCCCAAATACTTGATAATTTCAACTATTTCCTGTTTTGGTAAAACTTGCTATGTTTATTATTAATTGTCTAAGTTTAGGTTTTATTACTATGAAGATACACCATGATCAAGGTGTAGTATGAATATTTTAATAAATCCCAGCATGGGGTTCCTTCCTGCCTGTGACCATTTATTGTGGGAAGCCACATGTGTGGTTGCAGGGAGGTGCTGGCTTCCGCTGGCCACCACGCATACATAGGCAGTAAAGTTTTTTTTTGCCAAGATGAGGTTTTGAGAATTAACCAAAATTAACCAATCAGATGAGAGACAAGTTAACTAATCAGATGAGAGACAAGTTAACCAATCAGATGAGAGACAAGTTAACCAATCAGATGTAGGCATGCAAATGAGGTGGTAAGCATAACCCAACCACAACCAATCCAGGTGTGAGACACGCCTCTCCTAGGCCTATATAAGCAGCACCAGTTCTGGGCTTGGGGTCTTTTCACCTCTGCAATCAAGCTCTCCCAATGAACGTGTGCAGAAGGATCCTGTTGCAGCGTCGTTCTTGCTGGCCAGTCGGGCATGCGCAAGAATTTATGTTCACAGATAAAACACTCACATAGCCTTTATTTTAATATGCTTCATGTCACACAATAGCTGACCAACTGTCTACCCTTGATGATGTTAGAATCTACTTTCTATCCATAAACCTAATATTACCTATTATGTTTCATTTAGGCTGCTAATAGTTCCAATTGGCCAGCCCACATAGTCATGCATGGCTCAGATAACCCATGGTGGCGCCTCTCTCCTCTCCTGCACACTCTTCTAAGGCATGGCTGCTCTCTCCTTCCTCCCTTTCCTTGTGGTCCTAAGTCTAGAAGCCTAACCTCCCACTATGTGTCTTCTCCCCATCTACTGCTGCTGATATCTTTACCAATCAGAATTAACTGGGGACAGAGCCCTTCAGTGTTTTTCATATGTACTTCATTGTGCAAACAGTCTTGGGGGACCCAAATTAACATTAGAATACAAGCAGCATTAGCCCAAGCCCACTACATCAAGTCAACTCTTATAAAGGAATATTTAAATATATAGTTATATATCATACCATATATAATGTATAATATATTATGCTATAATATATTATACCAAATAAACAAACAAGAAATCTGGCTTACAGTTCCAGAAGTTTAGTCCATTATCATCATGGTGGGAAGCATGGCATCTTGCAGGCAGATTTGGTGCTGGAGAAGGAGCAGAGAAATCTACATCTTGATCCAAAGGCAGCCAGGATGAGACTGTCTTCTGCAAGCATCCAGAAGAACACTTGATTCCACACTGCTCAGAGCCTGAGCGTAGGAGACACACTGCCTCCAACTTGGCTACATCTCATTCAGTGACAGTCCCTGTAGCCAAGCTTTCAAACACATGTGTGAATCTTTGGGGCTAAACCGCTGGAGTAATCTTTAACAATATTGCATGATGATCATCAAAATTTGAACTACATGCCTTTATAATTTCAGTCCTCCAAAATGATGACTTTTTTTTCAAAAGTTTGATCATGTTAGTGGTGCATATTAGTTAGTTTCTGGGCCATATTTCCACCATATGCCTGTAGCAGTCACTGGTCAAATTCAACCCACGTTTCCCAGTCCTATTCTCTGTACTTTGTTTTAAAGATTTATTTATTTATTTTATATATGCAAATACACTGTCTCTGATACACCAGAAAACGGAATTGGATCCCATGACATATGGGTGTAAGCCACCATATGGTTGCTGGGAAATGAACTCAAGAGTTTTGAATGCTCTTAACTGCTGAGCCATCTCTTCACTCCTTAATGTGTCTTATTCCCTACTCTTCTTTCAGGCTGACTAGAAAGGGCACTTTTGCACATTTGTTTTATGTTATTTTATGAAAATAAACATTGAAAACCTTTATGTATTTCTCATGTACACACACTATCCCAAACTATTTCTAAATCTATTTCATATTTGTAACACTGGTAGTTCCTGGTAGATACATGAATTGTTTGTAACTTTGTATAGTTGAAACAGTGCTCATCTGGGTTCTCTTTCCTTGGCATAATTTCTGATTTTTGCCTAGAGTAAATCGTTCAAGTGACTTTGTAATAAAAAAGACAACCAAAACTTAGTTGATATCAAATAATACTCCTCTAAGTTTTGTTATTTTATGTATTTACTGAAAACACATCAAAGAAGTATTTCTCTACAACTTGCACAATGTAGAAGTTTGAGTCTATGCCTTTGTGAGTCCAGAGAGATGGCTCAGGAGTTAAAAGGTCTTGTAGAGGACCTGAGTTTGAGTCCAGAAGCCATATCTGGTGGCTCATAACCACTTGTACTTCTAACTCCATGGTCTCTGAATCCCTCTTCTGGCTTCTGAGAACACCTGCAGTCAGCCACATGTATACATACACACAAGCACACATGTATGTAATTAAAAAATACATCTGTGCCTTTGCAGTAGGTGATATGTGGTAATTGAATGTTCATATAATTTGTTTTTAATTTTCAAGTTTACAAAATTTGCCAATTTTTCCTTCATTATTTTATTTATTTATTTATTCATTCATTTACTCATTTATAGATAAGGTCTAACTTTGTAACCTTGGCTGGCCTGGAACTTGCTATGTAGACCAGGCTGGCATCAAACTCACAGAAATTCTTCTGTTTCTGCTTCCCGGGTACTGGGATTAAAGGTGTATACCACCACATCCAGTTTAATTCACTGTTTATATTAATAAATCTTGTGTTTCAAATTCAGAAGCAGAGAGCAGAAAGGAAATTGGTGCACAGTAGGCAAGACAGAGGAATTTTGATCTGTAGGTTTAACATTTCCAAGATACAATGAACAAGCTCTGGAGGTCAAGCCAAGGTACAGCATGAGAGTTAAGCTGACAATAATGCACTGCACACTTGAAAATTTGGATATATATACATATACACATACACATATATATACATATATGACACCTATATCTGCATATACAATATATATATTGGATGTATTAGATATATATATCCGTATATGTGTGTGTGATTGATGTTGGTTATGGGTACTGCAGTAGAGAAAGAAGCTCAGTAAGATGCTAAGCCTTCATTTTTCCAAAGTAGCAGAGGGGTTCAGCCTTATTGGACAAAAGACTGAGCCTCAATTAGCTCACTCAAGGTTCAAACACTCTCAAAACAATTTCTCAACCTCTATTAATTAACCAGCCATAGCAAAGGCTTTTCTGAAACATTTCACTCAAAGTCCAATACAAAGGATTTATTTGATATATCACTACATATGTAAGAACGTGTGTGTGTGTGTTTACACACACACACATATAATCAAATATATACATATATTCACATATACAATCAAAATCAAATCAAAACCTTTTTCAATTATGTGTATACTGAACATGTATAGTATTTTCTGTTGCCATTATTCACTAAGCAAGAAGCCACAGTAAATATTAAATGTTTACATAGCATTCATGTTATATTTAGTTTTATAAATAATTATTTAAATTATAACAGAGACTATGCATAGTTTGTGCAAATACCATTTTATTTAGAGGATTTGCACATCATTAATATTGACATTCTTAGGGGCCCTCACAACAATCTTCTGTCATTATCAAAGGAAGACTGTATATCTTTTTATATATGACAAAACTGAATAGCTTACTTAAGTATATGCTACAATAATAAATGTGATCAAGAGAAATATAAAATAACATATGTGGTCTAATTTCTACTTTTCATAAAAGAAACATTTTTCATAAACCATTTTAAATTAAACCTATTTTTAGGTTATATAATTAAAATGTAAGGTTCATGGGGATGCTTGAGGGGAGGGTACTATAAGAGAGCTTATACTGTTCTATAACTCAGCAGGTGTGTGCTTAGGGACCTCCTCCTGCTCCCTTACTACAGATCTCTAAGTTAGAGAAAGAACTCTGAGTGTCCCTTGTCATGCATTAGCTCAAGCCAAGGTTGGTGTTTTCTCAAAATGTGTAAAGGCAAAATAGTAAAAGTTACCTCTAAATGCATAGAAATATCATGTGCGTTAAGTAGGCAAGTACTTTGATTGGACTGACTGACGACCTTAGGTTTTGCTGTTGAACACCAAAGAAGATAAGCTTTTTTGACATATGGTGTGGAAAGCATTCATTTTCAACAAAAGTGTTCCAGGCATTTTAGGGAACATGCTGAAGAAAATGTACTTCTTATCTTTCATTAGCATGTTGGGTAAATACAAGAAAATATTTATGAGCTCATCCTAGTGGAAAATGTGTCTTAGCCAGAGTAGAGCAACAGAATATGCCAGAGAACATTATAATATGATCAAATAAAGTACATACAGGGGACCTAGTACATACTTTGCAGGTTTGTGGACCATCTGCCCTTCCATTAATCAGGGCAAATAACAAGGTTGTTCTTTTGTCATTGATTTATGCTATAACAAAACAACTTGCACACATGGTAAATAAGAAATATAAAACTGTTAACTCATTGTTCACCCCATAGTCTTGCTAACCAATCTCTCTTTAGCTTTTATCACAGGTGAATTCTAGTCTGAGATTTGTGTTCGCCATATCCCTGCTTTCTCATGTACGTGCAATGATGTGCAGTATTCTAAAGATCGAAGCTTTATGAATTAGATGTTTCCATATAACCGAAGCAAGAACTAGTACGTAGAATTGCCAGCCCACCAGAGAGCTCTAGGGTGCTCTCTCACATTTATTAACAGAACAAGTACAAATAACATCCCCCTTTTATCACTTTGACACATTTTGCCTGCTCCCCAAATCCACATGCCTCCAGTCATACAGTGAGTGTAACTGTTCTGTCCGATGTCTACCATTGATGCCTATGGGTATGAAATATTCATGTTGCTACATGTGTCTGTGGTTTACCCACCACTCCTGCATCCTAACCATTCTGTGATTACACCACAGTTTTCTTGTCTTACGTCACTGTTCTTGGTCATGGACTATTTCTAGTTTGGACATGTTTTAATAAAGCTTTTGCAAAAATATTACTCCATAGCTTACAAGAGCACTGCTTTTAAAAATAAAGCTTCTAAAAATAGTTTACAAGGGCACCAGCTTTTAACACTTAGACTTCAGGAGTTTAAACTAGGGTCAGGGTACAGGATTATATTTAGCTTTAGTGTATCTATATCTAAAGTCGTACATCTATACTAGATGGATCCATTTAAAATCCCATCAGGAGCATGTGAGAAACCTGGTTGCTCCATATTTTCTTCAAATTTATCCTGATCCTCTTTTCCTTTAAATTTTACCTGTCTGCTGGTTTTGTAATACTATCTCTTACTGTGGTGTTAACCTATATTTCCTTACACTGCCTTGACCAAGTACTCTGTTGCTGCATCTAGGGGTGTAGTCAGGAGTTCGTTTTCTTTACCAGTTAAAAATGTAAAGAGCAGCAAAGAGTTGCTTCCTGACATCCTGGGATGTCCCAGCAGAGCCATCATATTCCTCCCTACTGGAAAAATTGGAGTTGGTCATGGTTTTCTCTGGGTCATCATTGAAAACCATAATAAACAGACTCAAAGGGAAGCTCAATTAGAGTTTAAACAGAAACCTTGTCCATGTTGTATGTCACCAGTATCATTATGTTAATCTCATTCAAGCATTGTGCTTTCTCAGTCTCTGGTCAGAGTCACATGTTCAACTCCACGTTCATATACAGAATACACTATTGGCTGCAGATTTCTTAGTCTTCTGGCTCTGGCAATCTTTCTGCCTCACCTCCCATGATTTTCTATGAGTACCAAATATTTTGTACTCATACAGATCCTGAGGACTTGGCTTAGTTGGGGAAAAGAGAGAATGAAGAAAAGGCAGATACAAACAACACAAAGCAAACACTGGGATCAGGTGGCCTGGGCTGTCTGATAGAGAAACCATAGTATCCCAGAAGCTCAGAGAGGTGGGGTTATCACATAGAGATGAACAATAATGCAAGGATATTACATACAGATAAACAAGCAGGCAGAGAATAAGGTATACAGCTGAATGAATGGGACTGGCTTTGCTAATCTCTGTCTAACAGTTTCTTCACATGGTAAGCATCACAGAGTTAGAGAAAGCTATGATGGACACGTTCTACACACACTATCATCATCCACACATGGTCAAGAGAAAGGCTTTGCCACTTTTCTCTAAGCCATATTCTTGAGGAGCGTTCCTTTCCACTCCTTCAAGGATTTGAGCGTCTGGGGTCCTTGCCATGGTCATTCTCATGTCAGCAAGTGCACAAAGATTTACTTGGAATTTAATTCATGCAGTGCTTGCTCTCTTCCCCACATTTGAGCCTTATCTGTAAAGGTTCATGAAATTTCAGTGGTTTCACACTTAGATGCAGATCTAGATATGGTCAGCACCTGAGAAGGATAGGCATGAGTATCCTACTGGGATGAAGGTGTCCAATGGCAAGTGATCAGCCATAGACACATTTACATATAAGCAAAGCTAAATGGACTCAGTAAGTTATATATCTGTGTGCCTATATAAATGTGTGTGTATACACATACATACATAAAGAATGGATGAGTTGGGGGAGATGAGAAGATGAGAGGCGTGTCAGTGTACTGCTACTATATATAGATTTCAAAGAATTCATATTAATCTATGCTACATAGGCAATACTAATTATACATGAATTAATGTACTTATTTATTATGTTATATAATATGTTATTAATTAACATATTATTCACCTTGTGTATTACATATAATATTTATTTATAATTATATAATATAGTATATGTATAATTATACACATAATTATATATTGTATATAAAAGTAATTTTACATTAATTTGAGTATAATTAATGACAATAATTATATGTATAGTTATAAATTATATATAATTATATATAAATAATATGTAAACATAATGTATAATTATGAACCAGAAATGAGTATTTTTATAAAATAAGAAAAAGTAAAAGAAAGAATTAAAATCTCTAATTATTAATAGCAGGAAAGCTGTCAATCTTGCAGCTCCCTTGAGGAGGAAAATGGAGAAAATAAGCCAGCATGGAGACCAATGACATGATGAGGAAGAAAACTTTAGAGAAGATAAAGAAACACAGAACACTGGGGCATTTACTGCTCCCTCTGTCTCTGGACAGAATCAGAAAGAATATGGCAGAGGAGAGGAAAAGATGTAGAAAAATAGAATCTTCTGGTCCCTCAAAATGACTGAGTGGCACTGGAAATGATTTATTTAGTTGATTATTTTATGTATTTACATTTCAAATTTTATCCCCCTTTCTGGTTTCCCCGTTGAAGACCCCCTTTCCCTTCTCCCATCCTTTTATGAGGGTGCTCCCCTACTCACCCACCCACTCCCACCTCATCGTCCTAGTATTCTCCTACACTGGGGCCATAAAGCCTTCATAGGACCAAGGGCCTCCCCTCCCACTGATGCCAGATAAGGGCATCCTCTGCTACGTATGCAGTTGTAGCCATGGGTCCTTTCATGTGTATTCTTTGGTTGGTGGTTTAGTCCCTGGGAGCTCGGGGGTGGGGTAGGTCTGGTTGGTTCATGTTGTTGTTTTTCCTATGGGGTTGCAAACCCTTTCAACTCCTCCATTCCTTCCCATACCTCCTCCATTGGGGTCCACATGCTCAGTTCAATGGCTGGCTGCAAGCATCCGCATCTGTATTGGTCAGGCTCTGGCAGAGCCACTCAGGAGGCATACACATCAGGCTCCTGTCAGCAAGCACTTCTTGGCACCAGCAATAGTAACTGGTTTGGTGGATGAATATGCAATGGATTCCTAGGTGGGGCAGTCTCTGGATGGACTTTCCTTCATTCTCTACTCCACTCCTTGTCCCTGTATTTCCTTTAGACAGGAGCAATTCTGTGTTAAACATTTGGAGATGAGTGGTTAGCCCCATCCCTCAACCGGGAGCCTTGCCTAACTTCTGGATATGGTCTCCACTGGTTCTGTCTCCCCTTTGTTTGGTATTTCAGCTAATGTCCTCTCTGTTGGGTCCTGAGAGCCTCTTGCTTTCCTGGCATCTGGGACTTTCTGTGGCTACCACCGGTTTCCCATCTGCAATTGCTACACATCTTTGTTCAATTTCCTGACACTCAATATATCTCCCCCTGTATCCTGCCATACTTAGTTCTGCCCCCTTTTCCCCCCTTCCTCTCTTCCTCCCAAGTTCCTCCCACTCTCCACCTCCCATGACTATTTTGTTCCCCTTTGTAAGAAAGACTGAAGTATCCACACTTTGTTCTTCCTTCTTCTTGAGCTTCATATAATCTGTGAGTTGTATTGTGAGTGTTCCAAGTTTTTTCCCTAATATCCACTTATCAATGAGTACTTACCATGTGTCTTAGTCACGGTTTCTGTTCAGGCACAAACATCATGAGCAAGAAGCAAGTTGGGGAGAAAAGAGTTTATTTGGCTTACATTTCCATACTGCTGTTGATCACCAAAGGATGCAGGACTGGAACTCAAGCAGGTCAGAAATCAGGAGCTGATGCAGAAGCCATGGAGGGATGTTTTTTACTGGCTTGCTTCCCCTGGCTTGCTCAGCCTGCTCTCTTATAGAACCCAAGACTGCCAGCCCAGAGATGGCCCCACCCACAAGGGGCCTTTCCCCCTTGATCACTAATTGAGAAAATACCCCACAGCTGGATCTCATGGAGTACTTCCCCAACTGAAGTTCCTTTCTCTGTGATAACCGCAGGCTGTGTCAAGTTGACACATAAAACCAGCCAGTACACCATGTGTGTTGTTTTGTGACTGGGTTACCTCACTCAGGATATTTTCTAGTTCCATCCATTTGACTATGAATGTCATGAGTACATTGTTTTTAATAGCTGAGTACTCCATTGTGTAAGTGTACCACATTTTCTGTATCCATTCCTCTGTTGAGGGACATGTGGGCTTTTTTCCACCTTCTGGTTATTATAAATAAGGCTGCTATGAACATAGCAGAGCATGTGTCCTTATTACAAGTTGGAGCATCTTTTGGGTATATGCCCAGGAGTAGTATAGCTGGTGCTCAGGTAGTACTATGTCCAATTTTCTGAGCAACAGCAATACTAATTTCCAAAATGATTGTACTAGCTTGCAATCCCACCAACAATGGAGGAGTGTTCCTTTCTCCACATCCTCACCAGTATCTGCTGTCACCTAAGTTTTTGATCTTAGCCATTCTGACTGGTGTGGAGTGGAATTTCAGGGTCGTTTTGACTTGCATTTCCTTGATGACTAAGGATGTTGAACTTTTCTTTTTTTTTTTAATTAGATATTTTCTTCATTTACATCTCAAATGCTATCCCGAAAGTACCCTATACCCTCCCTCTGCCCTGCTCCCCAACCCATCCACTCCTGCTTCCTGGCCCTGGCATTCCTCTGTACTAGGTCATATGATTTTTGCAAGACCTAGGGCCTCTCCTCCCATTGATGGCCGACTAGGCCATCCTCTGCTACATATGCAACTAGAGACACAGCTCTGGGTGGCGGGGGGTACTGGTTCATTCATATCGTTGTTCCTCCTATAGGGTTGCAGACCCTTTAGCTCCTTGGGTACTTTCTCTAGCTCCTTCATTAGGGGCCCTGTGTTCCATCCAATAGATGACTGTGAGCATCTAGTTCTGTATTTGTCAGACACTGGCATAGCCTCACAAGAGATAGCTATTATCAGGGTCCTTTCAGCAAAGTCTTTCTGGCATAAGCAATAGTGACTGGGTTTGGTGGTTGTATATGGGATGGATCCCCAGGTGGGGCAGTCTCTGGATGGTCCTTCCTTCCGTCTCAGCTCTGAACTTTGTCTCTGTAACTCCTTCCATGGGTATTTTGTTCCCCATTCTAAGAAGGAATTAAGTATCCACACTTTGGTTTTCCTTCTTCTTGAGTTTCATGTGTGTTGCAAATTGTATCTTGGGAACTCTGAGTTTCTGGGCTAATATCCACTTATCAGTGAGTGAATATCATGTGTGAACTTTTCTCTAGGTGCTTCTCAGCCATTCAAGATTCCTTGGTTGAGAATTCTTTGTTTAGCTCTGTACCCCATTTTTAATTTATTTTTATTAGATATTTTCTTTATTTACATTTCAACTGTTATCCCCTTTCCGAGTTTCCCCTCAAAAAAACCCCTATCCCTTTCCCCTCCCCCTTGCTCCCCAACCCTCCCACTCCTATTCCTGGTCTTGGCATTCCCCCTATACTGGGGCATAGAACCTTCACAGGACCTAGGGCCTCTCTTCCCATTGATGACCAACTAGGCCATCCTCTGCTACATATACAGCTAGAGCCACAAGTTCCACCATGTGCTTTCTTTGATTGGTGGTTTAGTTCCAAGGAGCTGTGGAGGTACTGGTTAGTTCATATTAATGTTCCCCCTATGGGGCTTCAAACCCCTTCAGCTCCTTGGGTACTTTATCTCCTTCATTGGGGATCATGTGCTCTGTCCAATGGATAATTGTGAGCATCCACTTCTACCCCATTTTTAATAGGGTTATTTGGTTTTCTATCTCCAGGGTTGTCTTCCCTTGTTATTTCTTTATTGTTTCTGTCTCCATTTTTATATCCTGGATGGTTTTGTTCAATTCCTTCACCTGTTTGTGTTTTCCTGTATGTCTTTGAGTTATTTATGTCCTTTTTAAAGTTCTCTATCATCATCATGAGATGTGATTTTACATCAGAACCTTGCTTTTCTGGTATGTTGTGGTATCTAGGACTTGCTATGGTGGGAGAACTGGGTTCTGATGATGCCAAGTAGCCTTGGTTTCTGTTACATATGTTCTTGAGCTTGCCTTTTGCCATATAGTTATCTCTGGTGTTAGTTTGTCTTGCTGTCTCTGACTATAGATTTTCCCTCCTGTGAAGTGTGATCTTAGGTGTGTCATAACTCCTGGGAAAATAGCTCTCTCTGGGCAGGATTTGAGTATGAAAAGCTGTGGCACATATGGAAACCAGAAGGATTCTGTCTGCCACCACCACCCCCTTGTTCCCTGCCTGGCTTCTCTGTAGTTCCTGTGTTCTTTAGGCTTCTGGCCAGTCCCACTTGGGCCAAGTATTGGAGCAATAATGGTGGTCTCACTTGTGATCTTAGGTGTGACACCACTCCTGTGAGACCAGCTCTTTCTGGGCAGAGACCACAACAACTCTTATAAAAGGAAAATATTCAATCGGGCTTAGTTCGTTATCATCATCATTAAAACAGTAGAAGTGGAAGCAGTAAATGGTAAAATCTTGCAAATGTTTTTCCGATAAATTAAAAAAATATATGCTCAAGTCACTGAGTTACATTTTTAGGATCCTTAATTATCAAGGTTCATTTATATCCTAATTCATTCTTTCCACAAGTTAATACATTCTTTCATATTTAGCAGTAATTTGACAAGGCTATTATGTAAAACCTGAAAGTTATATTCAATGCTGACTTTGGGCTTAAAAATATTTTTACATTATAGTCTTGTTGTAAGAGTTTAGCCAGTCCATTTCAAATAAATTACCTTTTGCAACTTCATATTTCCTTTCTGTGTTAGATATTTTCCTGTAGCTATGATTAAAATGTTGTCTTTTAAAAATCCATGTAAGGAAGGGGGATTATCTGTATACTGTTTCCAGGGTTCAGCCCCGCACGTCAAGGAAGTTGTGTGGTAGAGGTTGGAGTAGTGAGGCATTTGGTCCCCTTGCATCTGCAGTCAGGGAACAGTAGAAGCTGCTTGTTGTGGAACTCAGCGTTTTCCTGGTTTTCATGCATTCATGCTCAGACAATGTTGCTCCCCTCCTTTAGGGTAGACATTCTCATCTCCAACCCAATCCACATAATCCTTCACAGGCTTGCACAGCGGCTAGCCTGATCTATACAATCCTGCACAGTTATGTCCAGAAACTTGCCTCCTACATGACTCCAGATCCTGAGAAGTTGGCAGTCAACACTAACTCTCACATTCACACACATGGGTATACACACACACACACACACACACACACACACACACACACACACCTAGTTCTTGACTAGTTTTATGTCAACTTGATGCAGGCTAAAGTCATCTGAAAAGAGAGAACCTCAACTGAGAAAATGCTAGATCCAACTCTGAGGTATTTTTTTAATTAGCAACTGATGAGTATTATGATCGAGACTCCCCCCCCCCCACAAGAGACCACCAGGGACCACAACTCCAATGTAAGCACATGAAAGTCTTTATTCAGATTTGGACTCGGAACACAAACCTTCCTGATGCAACAGATTAAGAAAGGTCTAGGAGTTTAGGATTTATATAGGCAAAAAATTGCAAGCAGGAGCTTTCAAGCCTTGGTGTTACATGATTGGGTAAATGAGTAAAGAAATATTGACCTTTAAACTGATTGGTGCAAATCATCTGTTCAAACCACAAGGAGAGAGTGTACATCTAAGGGGCTCTTGACCTGGGAATGACTCAGGTTTTCTGAAATCATCCTGTTATTGTGACCAATCTATCTTGTTATTATGAGCTAGCCAAAGGTTTTATGTCTATTTTCAACTCCTGATAATACTTTGTGGTCACTTTTCTAGATGCCAAGGGTGAAGGCCATGTCACTCTGAGGACAAGCAACTTAAAATGGAGTTTAGAGAGCAAGAGGGAGTCTATCCTGATACTTTGCCCTCTTCATGAGGAAGGTCCCAGCTCATTGTGTGTGTGTGGGGGGGGAGGGGCATCCTTGGGCAAACCATAAGGAGTAAACCAGTAAGCAGCAAGCCTCTGTGGTCTCTTCACTAGCTCCTGCCTTCAGGTTTCTGCCCTCACTGCTTTTGATGGTGAACTGATATATGGAACAGTGAGTGAAATAAGGCCTTTCCTCCCCCAAGTTGCAGTTTGCCATGGTGTTTCATTAAAGTAGTAGTAACCCTATCTAAGATAGCATCCTTCAAACTTCTTCAATGATTCAATATTAGGGAAGTCAGCTTTTTAATTAGTAGATTTAGTAACTGGTCATATTGACACCTCTTTATGCATCATGACTGTGCCGAGAAATTTTGTTGCTATGACTGGGCCCATGATTGCAAACCCACAGTGGGTAGGAATGTAGGGGACACTCTTTTTCTTCCTGGCTTTAAAAAAAAATCATCTTCCTCAATGGTGAAAACTGGTTTCAGTTCTAGTTAAATAATATGTTTTTGCTAAATTGTTATAGAAAGTAACTTATTTCATAGTTAACCATGGCCAGAGATGCATATATATGAACAATGAAAATTTTTGTTCCAACTTCTCAAGATCTTGGACAGGTCATAAAGTTTATTATATTTTTGATTCCAAGACAACTAGAAGCAGATTATGCAAGGGGAATTTCATTAAGATAGAAATGGTAGACATGATATATGGTAGAAAGTTTTTGATGATTCACAACTAAAGGAAGAGAATTCATTTTCTCATTTTCTAGTCAAAGACATGGGCTTACAAAAAGTCCAAATTCAACTGTGCTCATATACCAAACTAAAAATATTCAGTGCTCACTCTTAGCTGAAAATTGTACTGGTCCCAGATTATCCATAATATAGCTTTCTTAGGATATGTGGTTGGGTCATGATTCTCTATGGTGTCTAAAAACCAAAATGCAGAGACATCAACTTTCTCATTTACTAATCAAATGTGTGTAAACTAAACTAAAAAATTATCAAAAACAATCACCTTGTATTTTACTAATTACACATAATACATCTCCTAAAATTTTGTTATTGACATATAATATGGTAACAGTTATGTCACTGAGCAATTTTTAAAGCATTAAAATAAAGATTAGTTGTTATTTAAAGAGAAAAGGATAAGAAATCAGGATATAAACATTATATAAAAGATCACTAGCTGTGATTATATGATGAAAATAATCTCATAGGTTGCTATCTTTAAAGACTCTTCAGTACTAAATCATCAAATACGTTTTTCCAACTTATAAATTAATTATGAGATCAGAGTAAAGTTTTGTAAAAGTCTGACTTATGAAAAAAACCTAAGGTTTCCCACTATTCTCTATGTAACCTACCTTGAAAAATTCTCAGTCTCTTCACGTTATGAAAGACAAAAGTAATGTTATTTCTGTATATTTAACACATAATAAGAAAACTTATAAAATATGTTTGCCTTTAATTTTTACAGGCATATAGCTATAAGTACTATTCTGTTATTTATTCATTAATAATCTCTTTGGCTTCTGTCAACTATATTTATAAGGCTCATTACAATTATATTGTGTCTTTCTTCTCATCAAATATTATGGTTAACTAAATGGTTTACTACAATCCTAATAAGCATTCATTAGAAGCAAGATCAAGAATATAGTATATAAAGTACAAGGCAAATTTTCAGAACCTGGGTGATTCTTTGGTCAGCAACTCTCCCTTTTAGAAGTGGAGGGAGGAGGTTAGAGAAGGTTCTGTGACTCATAATGGTGCCAGTTGTTGGGAGTTGACATTTATTTACATTGTATTATAAAACAAATTGAAAATGTGAAGTCAAACTTATTTTCACTGTTCCCAAGGAATCAGAGAAGATACTTGGCCATTTTAAGTCACTGTCAGATGTAATTCATTTTCCTTATTGAGTTTAGCAGAAATGATGATGAACCTGGAAAAATGGAAAGAAAACTGCTTGGAAATAAAGGTGAACATTCAGTGAGAGTTTAGACTTTCAAAAATAGGATTCTACTGAATAATTGAAGTACAAAATTATTTCTAATTGCCAATTGTTGATAGCAAAAACAAGCTACATAAAAATGCATATTAAATAAATATGTCTTAAACAACAAGAAAACCACACTTGTGGGTTTTAAGAAACCAAATAGACAATTTAAATTCCATATCATGGTTCTCTCTTTGAGCTCTATATGATAAAACATTTAAGCTTGTTTTTGTCTTTGCAGTGGCCAGTCCAGATTCTGCCAGAGTCCATTGGGGAATTGCTGTTTTTCAGCTGGAAGGCTAGACTTTCTTCTTCATTGCAACATTTATGTTTACTGCCCAAGTGGCTTCCATCACGTCTTGTTATTTTTGATGTTTTTCAGTTTTGAAGAGTTCTATAAGTGAAGAAAAAAGTAAGAGGAACCCATCAGGAGGCTGCATGTTCTGTTTGCAAATATTTTTTATATTATCCCTCACACATATTCTTCTGAGAAATAATGGGGAGCAAAGTAAGATGAACTAAAAAGGAAAACCTGTAAATTATTCAGGAACAAAGTACATATTTATGAGACAGAAAAATAATGCTTTAGATTCACAATGTGCTTGCAGTTGAAAAATCATGATTTTGTATTCATTTCCATTCAGCATCATAACATATCAATTTTAGAAGAACGTAAGGTAGGAAACCCGAAGCCTTAGTAAAGGTATGGCTCACCTAACTAGACACAGCTAGAGAAGGATTCTAGATATAGTCTACCTGCAGGCCAAACACAAACACAGTTCTAAGAACTGCAGAGGAGTAATGGGAGACCTGTAAACATTTAAGTGAAGCAAATGCTACAGTTTTCAAAAAACAGCCATGCTAGAGAATGGTTCTGTTAACATGTAAACAATTCCATGTTGGCATAACAACCTAACAAACTCCAAAGAAAAGCAAAGAGATGAGAGTGTAAGAAACCCCTTTCGGGGACCCCCACTCTAGTCTCGGGAGAGAGAGCACACCCAAAGAAACACAAGAATCCTTCTTGTTGTAAACACTTGAGGTAGTTTAATGATTGATCTCTGGGTAGAGACGTATCTCACGCAGGAGACAGTGGATTCGACCCCAAGGCACGAAAACTAGGGGGTTTTATGGGGTAAAGGGTTTAGGGGTGGGGAATTCAGCATAGTGACACACTATTGGCTTATTCAAACATCAGCAGAAAAATTATATGTATGTGCAGGTCAAGGTGTCAGCAGCAAAAGAATACATGCAGGAGTTCTGTGAGTTGTTGACTCAGTTCAGATAGCCCTGTTATGTCCTCACATTCCTCTTTATCTTTATGGTCAAGCTGTTCCCAGGAATGTTTTAGCTACGGGGCATGCCCGGGTTTGTCTTTCTTTGTTCTCAGCCCGAGGCAGCCTCTAGGCTCACAAACAACCAGCAATTTCTGAGTACTTTATATGACTTACAGGTCTTGAAATTTCATCTTTCTTTCATTAGAGAGACAGAGACAGAGACAGAGACAGAGACAGAGAGACAGAGAGAGACAGAGACAGAGAGAGTCTTAATTAAGGTTGCATTGCTGTTAAGTGACACCATGACCAAGATAAGTCTCATAAAGGAGAATATTTACTTGGATCTGGCTTACAGTTACAGAAGTTCAGACCATTATCATCATGGCAGGAACATGGTAAAGTCAAGGCAGGCATGGTGCTGAAGGGGCTGAGAATTCTATCTCTTGATCTGCAGGCAGCAGAAGAGGTTTGTAACATTGGGCTCAGCTTGAGCTTATATGTGAGACCAGCTCTGGCTGGTTTTGTGTCAACTTGACACAGGCTGGAGTTATCAAAGAGAAAGGAGCTTCAGTTGAGAAAATGCCTCCATGAGATCCAGCTGTAAGGCATTTTCTCAATTAGTGATCAAGGGGGGAGGGCCCCTTGTGGGTAGTACTATCTCTGCGCTGGTAGTTTTGGGTTCTATCAGAAAGCAAGCTGAGCAAGCCAGGGGAAGCAAGCCACTAAGTAATATTCTTCCATGGCCTCTGTATCAGCTCCTGCTTCCTGACCTGCTTGAGTTCCAGTCCTGACATCCTTTGGTGATCAATAGCAATGTGGAAAGTGTAAGCTGAATAAACCCTTTTCTCCCCAACTTACTTCTTGGTCATGATGTTTGTGCAGGAATAGAAACCCTTACTAAGACAAGACATCAAATCCCCACTTCCACAGTGGTACACTTCCTCTAAGAAGGCCATATCTCCTCCAATAAGGCCACATCTCCTAATTATGTCACTTACAGTGGGTCAAGCATATTCAAACTCCCAGAGAGGAAGAAGGGAAGAAAGGAAGACAGAAGGACATAAATAGGATGGAGGAGGAAGTGAGGAGGAAGAAGAGACATCACAGGATAATGGCGCCCCAGGAGCAAAAGACTATGATTTCTAGGACCTACATCCTAGGCATAAGCAAGAAGGAGAGACACTGAATTTGAGTAATTCCTGAGCATTTTAGTGCAGCACACACAACTTTCAGAGGTTTTGCTTTTGTTTGTTATTGTTTTGTTCCTTCCTGCCTTCCATGCCTCTCTCTCTTCCTGCCTTCTCCCTTTCTCCTTCCCTCTTCCCCTCATACTTCCCCCTTTCTTTTCTCTTTTCCTTCCACTCCTTTCCTTCTTTCCAACCTTAAAGTCCTTCTCTATCATTTCCTAATCTTATGGGATTATTTCCTCATCTTTAGAGATAAGAAAGAACAAGATACAATAATACCAATTACACAGGATTCTCACACACAAAAAAAAAATGAGATAAGATCAAGAAACCCCCCCTCCAAAAAGAGTCTAAACTGTTGTGTCATCTCTTTCCAAATTTTATAATGCAAGTGAAATATAAAGACAAAACCTAGTTTTCTGATATCTACAGACTTCACAGTTCCATTGGAAGAAAGCCAAGTATCTCAAACTAAAAAGTTATATGATTTCTCTACACATCATGTTAACTTCCCCACTTCAGTGATTACTTGGTCTGGGGATTGGATATGAGGTGATACAGAGTGTTCCAGGGTCACATGTTCTCTTGGATTTCATTTCTTCTGTGTCTTATTAATTACAGCACCCAAGGGTGATCTTTAGCTTTTTCTGTCTTTCTCATACAACCAGATATTATAGAATATTAAAATAAGGATTTTAGGTGGTATGCCCAGATTTATTTCCAATTCCTATCACTTTCTACCTTTGAGACTTTATCTGCAAAAACAGATAACAACATTTTTTATCTCTTGAAGTGTTTCTTTTCTTCATTGGGAAGGTGGAAACGGAAAATTAAATGATTGTACTATAGTAAGAATAGAGACTGAAGATCTAGGCCTTGAGGCTTAAGTATACAACTCACTGGCTGCGTGTCTTGTCTAAACTTTGTATCCCATTTCCTTATCAGTGAATGAGTTTTGATGATAATAACCGAGGCACCAAAGTAAGGAAATATCAAATGAAATAATGTATCTCAAGTGCTTTGTAAAACATAAAATGCAGCAGAAATATTACCTGCTATTACCTTCCTATCCTCACATAAAAGGATTACAAGCTGGCGGTGGGAAAGTTCAGTCTGTCATTTTGACAGTTATTAGTCTCACTCTCCCCTGTCAATAAACTGATTTAAGATAGTACATTGTAAAGCAGAGAAGTGGGAGGTGAGGATATTAGAATAATTATATTATCTCAAACTGAAATAATGGCTGGGAGCCAGGTTAATTTTCGAAGGGACTTTCTAGGTCACTTCAGACAGTCTGATCTCCCTCTGTCTTGCCCCTTAGCACCCACACTCAGTCTAGCAGATAGAGCTGAGTTCACATTGAAGAGAAGTCTGTTCCTATCACATGCTCAATTGCAAGAAATCTTAAAGTATATGGGAACCATTTTTTCCCTGAAAATTACTTAGAATTTAGAGTGAAAGTTGATAATGAAAAACCTTTACTTTGGGACACTTAGCATACATTCCTTTAGAAATACCACAAGTGTAATACAGGGTGGTTTTATTTTTTTTCTATTTTACATTGAATTGGAGATCTTCTTGACCAATTATTTAGCTGATGAAATTAACAGAGGAAATTGGATTTATACAGAAGTTCCTGGGTGATTAAAACAAATAATTCCTCATTTGAACAGACAGAAAATGGGGTTTTATTTCATTTTCCATTTTTAAAAGTATAAATGAAACAAGTGATCTACAGTAGAAGAAATACACATCTTTAAAATTAACCTGTCATTCCAACTAAAAAGTATATATATATACATATATATATATATATGAGTGTGTGTATATATATATATATATATATGTGTGTGTGTAGTTACTATATTTATAAACCATATAATCAACATGAAGAAAAATCAACACTTTCTCATGTTTTGTAGAAATCAAAATATTTACATTTTCTTGTAAAACAATTATTTCCTAAAGCATTAATTTAAATCAAGCCTGGATACACTTCTCTTTCCCTGAAACTGAGAGACAAACTGCTAATGGCTCTAAGTCTGAGATGGAAGAGTGGAACCAGCAGGGAGGGCTGCTTTAGGGAGGAGTCTCTTCTGAGCTTCCCATGGAATCTCTCCTGAACATTTTCAACTGGATTTTCACCCATGCTTCCAACTGTGTGCCAATCATTTGCTTTCTTTTCTTTTGCACATTTTGAGATTAAACTGTGGGCTAAGACCAAGTACCAATGACACATGTGAAAAGCTGTTGCATCTCTCTCATTTGTGGTGATGAATTGAAAATCAATTATGTTTCAGAGCTAAGGCTGATGTTTGTGTTCTTGGGGAATGTTTTATCTAGAGAAAAAAATGTTTGAGAGGTGCCACACATTGTCTATAAAGTAGAGAATAGCAATCTGGAGGTCATTTTTTTTTTTTACTAAGAAAATATTCATTGTGAATTCAGCACATGCCAAGGAGTTTCTTAGCATCTAAAATTAGAGCAAAGTAGAATTTAAAAAAAATTCCTGTAATCATGGTGCCCACCTGCGTTGCAGGTATCTAATAACCAAAATGTATAAAGAAAGCATATGCTATCTTGGGTAGTCTGAAAGCAAGAGACAGTGTCAGGTAAGAGGTTGTCATTTTTGGTAAGGTTGCTGTGGAAAAGACCACCAAAATAGCTCAAGGCTGGTCTGCAGGAAGAGCCAGGGTAATTTCTGGACAAAGAATATGACTGGAATTTCTCTTAAGGGTGTGAGAAGTAGGAATTCAATGGATCATAAACAGAGGTGGTGGGAGACAGGAATGTCCTTGTGGGGTTTTCAAGGCAGGATTTCTGAGATTGACATTGGGTTTAGCATCTTGCAATTGTCTGTTTGATTGAGAGTAGACATCATGGAACAGTGGTAGAAGATGAATTAGCCTATTCAAGAACCCTGGTGATTAGTGTGCTAGTATAATTGCAGGCATATCCTACCACATTGATCAACAGCCTGGACAATACAGTCAGAGTCTGTTACAGGAGGAAAAAAGTCCTGAAAGAGTGGTTGATAGCAGATATTTGCATTAAGATGGTAGCAATGGTTATGGAAGAGAAACGAGCATGTTCTAAAGTGTAGAGAGAGAAAATAGAATTTGTTGATGCAGTAGGTGCAATGAGTGTATGAGAATAAGGAAAGGTTGCTCTTGCTTCTTCTCTGTATCACTGTTCCCAATCCAATAGGCTTCCTAGACATCTCCTGAATCAGAATCACAAGTATAGCATCTTCAAGTGGATTATTGGTATAATAAAAAACAAGGAGTTATTTTCTAGAGCACACACTAGTAAACCTTTTCTTTAAAGTGCCAGATACTAAATATCTGCCACAGATACTAAATATCTGCCACAGATACTCAGCTTTGCCCATATAGTGTGTGTAGTGTGTGTGTGTGGGGGGGGGGGTGGTGGTGTGTGTGGTGTGTGTGTGGGGGGTGTGGTGTGTGTGTGTGTGTGTGTGTGTGTGTGTGTGTTATATAAATACTGCTACAATACAATTTTACTTACAGGAATGGAAATTTGAAATTTAAATTTCATATTATTTTCCCCACACCAGAAAATACTTCCTTGATTTCCTTTTTTTTTTTTTCCACTTAGAAGTAAAAACAAACATTTGTTAGTTCCTGACCTATACAGAAACAGTCCTTAGGAAAGATATCACTCAAGGGCCATTGTTGGCCAATTGTGTTTTACAGACTAGATGCCCGGCATATGCATTTCAATGTTCACGTAAGTGATTTCTTTGTGCATAAGGACATTCTTATGATGTAGGCATTTGTACACAAATTTAAAGCTTAGAGGCAAAAATCACAAAAACATGACATTCTTTAAGGTGGAGTTCACTCTTGGGTCTGTCTGGTTGCAAAGGCTGCTCACTTTCCACAATATCCCATTACTTTGAGCACTATTTTGCTAGTAACTCATGGCCTCTTTCAGACATGGACTAAGACGGGGTTGAAGTGAAAAGAGAAGAAAGGGGTTGCTTTGCCTAGCAAACCATTGTTTGCTCTCCATGACTACACAGTGCTATTCTTATCATTACCAGTCTGCTGATGAGAAATCCCATTGGTGAAGCCTGACAAGCAGAGTGCTCTGCAAAGAGCCAATGCTGCAGAAAATAAATTAATCTCTAGGGGAGAAGAGGGGCGAGGTTGTCAGTGCTCACGCAAGTGCTAATGGCAAATGATATTTCAGAATCTGTCAGATGATGAAATGACTCTGCTTGTTCCTCCGGCACACCCTAAAACATTCAAACAGAATTCAAACATCCACCAATGAAGCAGAGCAACCTCACAACACTGTACTTTATGATTTTGCTATGTTCAAAGCAAGAGATCGTTTCTCAGAACTATGGGGGTGTTAACAATTTTGTGACTTTGTATTCTGACAATAACTTTGCATTAAGATTAAACATCAGCTGGAACAATAATTTGTTATAATGGTTTATGTAGAATATGCTATGAAGAGCTTGAAGCATAAAAAAGGATAAGATAGGAAAAGCTAGTTATTGATCAGTACATGTATGAATGTTTGGCAATGCCACACTATACCTGTGATGACGTATACAAGATTTTAGTTAAAGAAGTAAAAATAGAGTTGTTTTTAGCATATAATCCAGTCATATTAGGAACCAGATGTTGGTCCCAATTTTAAATTATCTAACATTTTAAATAATAAGTTTTCTAGACACAGGATTAAATGCTATTACTGAGCTTAGAACAGTGTTAGCAGCACTGAAACATAGAGCTGGATCTTCATTAATATTGAGAAGAATATGAACAAAAATATGTTGCATTATGGTAATATCTGAAGTAACACCTCCAGACATGGTATGACTAGGTAGTCAATCAAGGTCTCAAATATAGAACTCCTACTGTACCAAGTCCTTAATATTCCTTAGTAGGAATCCACTTATGTTCTATTTCCCATTGTACAACTGCAACATGATTTAGGTTACAAGACTAAGCCAAACTGATGTCCATACGAAGATCTCGTTAGATACCTTCTTGTCCAGTCTTTAGTCTCTGGGTTCTACCTTGGCCTTGGAGGAGAATTTTCCCATAGGGCATCTTTCTTTTCAGCTGTTCAGTCTACCAACAGAAGTGAGACTTAGGTGTAGAAAATAATTCAAATGACTATTACTCAGACATAGGACTTTAGGGAGCCAACCACCTCAATGTTCTATCAGTAGTCGGTATTGCATCAAAATTGTTCAAAGCTGACAGGCATGAAGATTGCCTTCTAGGATGAAAAAAAATTAGAGAGATGAAACAGCTTGTGCAAACGCTGTACCTTTAGGTTTGGAGCAGGGCTGAGATTAGAAAGCAAGGCACCATGTTTTATTTTCTGCTTCCTGTTTCTCTTACTGATTCAGGAGTCTAATTTATGAAGGATGAGTAATGGCAGGTTTCATTTAAAGATTAAGGATAATTTAAGGAGCATGACTGAGGAGTTAAAAAGAAAGAAATTGTATTAGGGACTATGAATCAAGAAAATATAAGGTATATTTAATAAAGAACATTTATGCATTCTGAAAAGATTTCAGCTTCCAGAGGGGCACATAAGTCAGAAAGAGAAAAACAGATCCCTGTGCACCTAGACAAGTCACGAGAAACAATCCTAGCAAGAACGAATGAGTAACACACATACTAACACAGTCTCCCTCCCAAGTAAATAGTAATCCTATTATCCCGAATGATTTTGCTCTGGGCCAAATGAAGCCTCCTGATCCACAGTCACAGTCCCTGGCCAGGACAGCTATATCCATGATGCTAAAAGACTGCTCCAACTCAGGGCACCTTCAAAGAGCCATGCCCATCACAGGATTCCATGAGGCTTCCCCTGAAGTCTTTTTGGCGATTATATCGGGACTTCTCTTCTCCCTCTGCCTATCCTGTTTCTGTTTCTTCACTTTTGGTATTTTCCCTGAGAGCACTTCCCAGTCAGCTTGCCATGTGCAATTCAATCTAGGGAGCTGGTGTGTAAACAAACAAACAAACTGAAAACAAACAAAACTAAAACTAAAACAAACAAACAAAAAGCCTGCTTAATGCAAACATTTCTAGAACTGGTTAAACAGTAAAAATCAGCAGGGTCAGATCATCAGCTAATTCTATCATAGCAATGCTTCTTTGAACTCAGGAACTCCCTGTCCATAGCTATAAAAATCGCCAGAGGACAGAATTCCCATTGGAAAAAAATGCAGACTAAGCCTCAATAACCCACAATATCAAGACTTCTTAGAGGTATTGTCATGAAATAATGTGTTCTTTGAAATGAACTCAGAGTCAGCAGTTTTTTGCAGCACTGAAAAAAAATTGGAGTTTGTTACGGTTAAATTAACTTTCACCTGCTTTATCCAATGAACTCTTCAAAGTAGCCTATAGACTAGTACCAAACATGGACCCAATTTAACAAATAGGAAGAGTTTAACAAATTGCCAATGGCACACTGTGAGTGAGTGGAGAGTTTAAATCTAACAGACACCACTAAGACTGCAGAGGTCTGAACTTTACCCTCATACCACACACAGTGCATTCGGAGAACTGTACTCTTATTTATAGACAAAACATGCAGAGTTAATGAGGATGTTGCTAAAAGATGAGGTGAGACTCACCAAGCTATTAGAGTAAATTAAGGGCCCACAGAAGGTCACCTAAGAGGTCAGTGAAGCTCTTTTGCTGGCTTCTTAGAGAAAGGAATTGGCCCTGACAATACTGTCCAGAGTTCGTTTCTCTGAATCTGACTGTAGTCGATTCCACTGCTGTTGCATAGTTCCTGTTTGGCCACTTAACAAAATCTAATTATCTACACTGACTATTTAGTTCAGTAATCTTTCTTCAGTAAGGTTCCATCTCTTGCACCTGATGAGCAAGACTGGGTACCCAGAGACACAAGATTAAAAAAACAACTAGCACTTTTGTCCTAATGAGACTTTATAATTTAGAATTTTTAGTCTGAATTCAACAACAACTACTTTCACCAAAGAGGAGGAGAGTCATTAACTAATATCTAAGCATTTGGGGGGAAAGTCACTGGGATAGTACATATTTATAGTTCTAGGACTTGCAGTGGTAAGACAAAAAGACCATAAGTTTAAAGTCAGCCTGGATCTCATAGCAAGGCCCTGTCTCAAGGAAAGAAGTACAGGGTGGGAAATGCAGTTTAGAAAAGGTCTTGCTTGCTCCTCCTGCACTCTGAAAGCGTTAGTGCTTACATAGAAGCAATCCCTACCTAGCATGGTAAGTGTGAGTCCAATCCATCAGTTTATTTTTAAATAAAGGTATATATTTTACTATAGATAATATGTATACCATGTGTGTGTGTGTGTGTGTGTGTGTGTGTGAATAAAATCAGAGTTGACAAAGTTTTATTTGGCCTCTACTTTCCTCCTTATTTCTATGGATGGAACTGTCACACAGTGATAGCTCAGACTGCAGATTCCAACCTGATTGTCTTGAAGGTGGGAAAGCAAATAAAAATACTCTGCACACACTACTAGTTTGTAGTTTTCAGGCAAATACATGCTGAATTAGCCTAGGAAGGGAAATTTTACTTTACTCTTTTGTAGGAAGCTAGGATGTCTCTCTAGTCTAGACCTGTTGTTTTAATCTGAGGCTCCTTTTGTCCTTAAACCCATCATTTATGGGCACTGTGTAAGAAGAGGTACTTCCAAAGTCTATAAAATATGCTGCATTATTCACTCAGGGCACAGCTGGAGCAGCTGATGTACTATCCCAGAAATGCACATGCTGGGAAGATTAGATACCCAAGTTCCCTGTGATTGAAACAAAAACTTTGATCTCAGGAATTGTGTTATCTGGTACTTTGTAGGATCCATAATCTTACAGAAAAAAATAGTTTCCAATGAATTAATAATGGCTTGAGTCTCAACCCGCTGCAGCAATTTTCACTGCACCAGTTGTTTCTTTTATAGTCACACTTGATTAGTATTTGAAATGTGGAGGAATAGCAATATGCATGGTTTTCAAAGCCCTTTACAGAATTTCATTTTATCACTCGGAGAGAGTCAATGAAAACGTAATAAGAAAAGCTCTATGGGATATTTTTATAGAAGTGTCAGAAGCCAGTAAGCTAACTACTTGAAAGAACTCAGACTGTACAGACACGGTTTGGAGCAGAAACACTTCAGAGACTTTAGATCTAGTATTTTGACTTTTATATGTCCTTGGAGAAAAAAATGTATTCACTACAAAATCAAATAAGGAGGGGTGGGGGAAAGGAACAAACCATATGCTTAAGAATAATTAATTTCATTTTTCCTGCAAACTAAATGTGAAGTTGTGAAGATAAGTGTCATAGGAATTGAGCTGGTTTGGTGTATCTAAAATATTGCCAAAAAAAGACAAAAATTCTGATTTCCCTTGTCAAGGCATGTCAGATTCCTGCCATATGGAAGTTAGACTTGTAGCTTAATTGAGTGCTGTCAGTCCTTCACAAGGCCATTTGCTCTTCTTTAGCAGAGACAGAAAATGCCATACCACCATCTCTAACAGCCATCGTAAATGAAGTATGCATTTGATTAGCTTATATTTTGAATATTTTATTAATTTGTAATAATATTTTTATTGATTACTCAGGAATTTCACATCAGGAACCCCAAGTACACTCACTTCCTAGTCTTCCCAGGTCTGTTGCTGCCATTGAGAACTCCCCCACACCCTAAAATAAAGGAGAAGGTGAAAAAGAATAAAGAAAGTAAAAACAAAAGACAAAATTCCAACTCAATTCTTCACTGAGTTTGAAAGGGCAATTTGCAAATTCATCTGGAATAACAAAAAACCTAGGATAGCAGAAAATAGCAAAAACTATTCTCAACAATAAAAATTACTTCTGATGGAATCTCCATGCCTGACCTCAAGCTGTATTACAGAGCAACTGTGATAAAAACTGCATGGTACTGGTACAGCAAAAGACAGGAAGATCAATGGAATAGAATTGAAGACCCAGAAATGAACCCAGACACCTATGATCACTTGATATTTCACAAGGGGAGCTAAAACCATCCATTGGAAAAAAAGAGCATTTTCAACAAATGGTGCTGGCACAACTGGTGGTTATCATGTAGAAGAAGGTGAATTGATCCATTCTTATCTCCTTCTACAAAGCTCAAGTCTAAGTGGATCAAAGACCTCCACATAAAACCAGAGACACTGAAATTTATAGAGGAAGAAGTGGGGAAAAGCCTCGAAGATATGGGCACAGGGGAAAAATTCCTGAACAGAACAGCAATGGCTTGTGCTGCAAGATCGAGATTCTACAAATGGGACCTCATAAAATTGCAAAGCTTCTCTAAAGCAAAAGATACTGTCAATAAGACAAAAAAAAAAAGTCAAAAGATTGGGAAAGGATTTTTACCAATCCTAAATCAGATAGGGAACTAATATCCAATATATACAAAGAGCTCAAGAAGCTGGACTACAGAAATTCAAATAACCCCATTTAAAAATGGGTACAAAGCTAAACAAAGAATTGTCAAATGAGGAATACTGAAGGGCTGAGAAGCACTTGAAAAAAATGTTCAACATCCTTAATCATCAGGGAAATGCAAATCAAAACAACCCTGAGATTCCACCTCACACCAGTCAGAATGGCTAAGATCAGTAATTCAGGTGATAGCAGATGCTGGCAAGGATGTGGAGAAAGAGGAACACTCCTCCATTGTTGGTGGGATTGCAAGCTTATACAACCACTCTGGAAATCAGTCTGGCATTTCCTCAGAAAATTGGACATAATACTACCTGAAGATCCAGCAATACCTCCCCTGGGCATATACCCAGAAGATGTTCCAACTGGTAATAAGAACACATGCTCCACTACGTTCATAGCAGCCTTATTTATAATAGCCAGAGGCTGGAAAGAACCCAGATGCCCCTCAACAGAGGAATGGATACAAAAAATGTGGTACATTTACACAATGGCGCTATTACTCAGCTATTAAAAACAATGAATTTATGAAATTCTTGGGCAAATGGATGTATCTGGAGGATATCATCCTGAGTGAGGTAATCCAATCACAAAAGAACTCACTTGATATGCACTCACTGATAAGTGAATTTTAGTTCAGAAACTTAGAATACACAAGATACAATTTGCAAAACACAAGAAAATTAAGAAGGAAGACCAACGTGTGGATACTTCATTCCTCCTTAGAATAGGGAACAAAATACCCATGGGAGGAGTTACAAAGACAAAGTTTGGAGCTGAGACGAAAGGATGGACCATCCAGAGACTGCCCCACTTGGGGATCCATCCCATAATCAGCTACCAAATACAGACACTATGGCATATGCCAGCATGATTTTGCTGAAAGGACCCTGATATAGCTGTCTCTTGTGAGGCTAGGCCAGTGCCTGGCAAATACAGAAGTGGATGCTCACAGTCATCTATTGGATGGAACACAGAGCCCCCAATGGAGGAGCTAGAGGAAGTAGTTGAAGGTGTCTGCAACCCTATAGGTGGGACAACAATATGAACTAACCAGTACCCCCCAGAGCTCGTGTCTCTAGCTGCATATGTAGCAGAAGATGGCCTAGTCAGCCATCATTGGGAAGAGAGGCCCCTTGGTTATGAAAACTTTATATGCCCCAGTACAGGGGAACGCCAGGGCCAGGAAGTAGGAGTGGGTGGGTAGGGGAGCAGGACAGGGGGAGGGTATAGGGGACTTTCGGAATAGCATTTGAAAGGTAAATAAGAGAATAGCTAATAAAAAATTGAAAAGCAAAAACAAAAGACAAATGAAAAAAAGTCCAATTTGTGCTACCCATATAGTCATGGTCAAGCTCCTGGTGGCCATTCCAGTAAAGAAAAACTGCATCCTTAGAAGTTTCATTCATGTATGTTTGGTAATAAGCCACCAGGGCTTTTGAGATGAAGCTTCTAAGATCAGCCTTCTGTCTGAGCTTGTGCCCTGAGAAGACCTTGCACACTAGCTCTGCACCCAATCCCACAACATCCAGAAGAAGCTCAACCCAAGGCCATGTAACACACTCAGGATCATAAGATCTCAGGAGCTTGGTCAGACCAGGATTTCAGGATCCCAATGGCAGCTTGACTCCCAGGAGCTCTGACACACACAGCATCTCAGGATCACAGGATCACAGAAACAACAGGATCACAGAGACACCTAGACTCTGAGGAATTCTGACAAAACCAGGATCACAGGAGGAACAGGGTCTAGTCAGGTATATCGAGGCCATGTAGCACTAACCAGATGGTGAGAGGCAAGCCAAAGAACATAAGCAACAGAAAACAAGGTTATTTGGCATCATCAGAACCTTGTTCTTCCACCAAAGCAAGTCCTGAATACACCATCATACAGGAAAAGCAGGATTCAGATATAAAATAATTTCTTATGATGATGATAGAAGTCTTTAAGAAGGACATTAAAAACTCCCTTAAAAAATACAGGAGAACACAAGTAAACAGGTAGAAGCCCTTATAGAGGAAACAAATAAATCCCTTAAAGAATTTCAGGAAAACAAAATCAAACAAGAGAAGGAATTGAACAAGACCATCCACGATCTAAAAATGGGCAAAGAAACAATAAAGAAAACACAAAGGGAGAGAACCCTGAAGATAGAAAACCTAGGAAAGAGATCAGGATACACAGATGCAAGCATCACCAACAGAATACAAGAGATAGAAAAGAGAACCACAGGTGCAGAAGATACCATTGAAAACATTGACACAACAGTTAAAGAAAATGCAAAAAGCAAAAATCTCCTAACACAAAACATCCAGGAAATCCAGAACACAATGAGAAGATGAAACATAAGGATAATAAGTATAGAAAAGACCAAAGATTCCCAGCTTAAAAGGCTAGAAATTATCTTCAACAAAATAATAGAAGAAAAATTCCCTTACCTAAAGAAAGAGATGCCTATGAACATACGAGAAGCCTACAGAACTCCAAATAGTTTGGACCAGAAAAGAAATTCCTCCTGTCACATAATAATCAAAACACCAAATGCACAAAACAAAGAATATTAAAAACAGTAAGGGGGAAAGGTCAAGTAGCATATAAAGGCAGACCTATCAGAATTACACCAGACTTCTCACCAGAGACTATAAAAGCCAGAAGAGCCTGAGCAGATGTCATATAGACTGTAATGAAAGACCAAGCTACTATGCCCAGCAAAGCTCTCAATTACCATAGATGGAGAAATCAAGATATTCCTTTTCAAGATGAAATTTATACATCTTTCCACAAATCCAGCCCTACAAAGGATAATAGATGGAAAACTTCATCACAAGGAGGCAAACTATGCCCTAGAAAAAGCAAGAATGTAATCTACTTTCTACAAACCCAAAAGAAGACACAAGCATAATTCCACCTCTAACAACAAAATAACAGGAAGCAACAATCACTTTTCCTTAATATCTCTTAACATCAATGGACTCAATTCCCCCAATAAAAAGACATAGACTAACAGACTGGATATGTAAACAGGACCTAGCATGTTGCTGCATACAGGAAAAAGACAGACACTACCTCAGAGAAAAAGGCAAGAAGAAAATTTTCCCAAGCAAATATTCCCAAGAAATAAGCTGGAGTAGCCATTCTAATATAAAATAAAATTGACTTTCAACCAAAAGTTATGAAAAAAGATAAATAAGTACACTTCATATTTGTGAAAGGAGAAATCTACCCTATTAAAAAATGGGATAGAGCTAAATAAATAATTCTCAACTGAGGAATAACAAATGGCTGAGAAGCACCTAAAGAAATGTTGAACATCCTTAGTCATCAGGTTAATGCAAATCAAAACTACTCTGAAATTCCACCTTATACCAATCAGAATGGCTAAGATCAAAAACCCATGTGACAGCAGATGCTGGCGAGGATGTGGAGAAAGAGGAACACTCCTCCATTGCTGGTGGGATTGCAAACTGGTACAACCACTCTGAAAATCAGACTCACTGTTCCTCAAAAAATTGGACATAGTACTATCTGAGGATCCAGCTATACCACTCCTAGGCATATACCCAAATGATTCTCCAACATATAATAAGGACACATGCTCCACTATGTTCATAGCAGCATATGTATAATAGCCAGAAGCTGGAAAGAACCCAGATGTCCTTCAACAGAAGAATGGATATAGAAAATGTGCTACATTTACACAATGGAGTACTAGTCAGCTATTAAAAACAATGAAATTCTTAGGCAAATGGATGGAACTAGAAAATGTCATCTTGATTGAGGTAACACAATCACAAAAGAACAACCATGATATGCACTCAATGATATGTGGATGTTAGCCTAAATGCTTGGAATACCCAAGATACAATTCACAGACCACATGAAGCTCAAGAAGAAGGAAGACCAAAGTGTGGGTGTTTCAGTCCTTCTAGAAGGGGAACAAAATACTCATGGGAGGAAATACTGAGACAAACTGTGGAGCAGAGACTGAAGGAATGACCATCCAGGGACTGTCCCACCTTTGGATCCATTTCATATGCAGTCACCAAACCCAGATACTATTGTGAAGGCCAAGAAGTGCATGCTGACAGGAGCCTGATATAGCTCTCTCCTGAGACACTCTGCCAGAGTCTGACAAATACAGAGGCATGTGCTCGAAACCAACCATTGGACTGAGCATGGAGTCCCCAATGGGGTCTCCAATGGAGGAGTTAGAAAAAGGACTGAAGGAGCTGAAGGGGTTTGCAACTCCATAGGAAGAACAATAATATCAACCAACCAAACCCACTAGAGCTCCCAGGGACTAAACCACCAACCAAAGAGTAAACATGGAGGGACCCATAGCCTTGTCAGGCATCAGTGGGAGGAGAGGCCCATAGTCCTGTGAAGGCTCGATGCCCCAGTGAAGTGTAGGAGAATTCGAGGACAGGGAGGCGGGAGTGGGTGGGTGGTTGAGGGAACACCCTCATAGAAGCAGGGGAGGGAGGATGAGATAGGTGGTTTGGGGTGGGGGGAGCCTGGAAAGGGGTAACATTTTCAATGTAAATAAAGAAAATATCCAATTAAAAAATTTAAAACAACAAAAAAGATCAACCTAGTGTCCTTTTATTTATTTATTTTTTTACTTACCTATTAACCCATTGACTCTGATTTTTTGCTATACATATATTCCTTGGTATGGAGCCCTACACTGGAGTGTAGTTGATCTAACAGGAGACATACCCTTAAAGAAAGCTGGCTCTTCCTCTTCTTCAAAGCTCCTCAATGAGAAGGGAGGACTGTTGAACTGCTTCCCACTCCAGGCTAAACTGAATACTGGCTTGGTCTTGCTCAGGTCCTATACAGGCAATAGCTGCTGCTGGCAGTTTAGTAGCACTGTGGTGCAGCCAATTCCCGAATACACTGTTTCTCTCTGATCTAACCTAACATCTGGGTTTGGAGAGATACAAGATATCGATACCCCATTTGCGGCTGAGAACTCATCAATGTCTTATTCTCTGCACTTTGATGGTGGGTTTCTATGCTAACTATCGCCCACTGAATAAAGAAAAGGTCTGAGAACCGGTTAAAACTCAGTTATCTTATCCTCTTTCAAACTATTAGGCATGTTTTACTTTTTCACCTAGTAAAAATTTTTTAAAAATTATGATTAGTCTAGGAAGGTGGCTGAGTTAGAAAGGTATCTGTTCGGAAGGACCTAGGTTTAAACTTCTAGCAACATATAGAAAGACAAGAACAGTGACATGAATAAGTAACTCCAGAGCTGGAGCAGGCAGAGACAAATGGATCTCTGGGTAGGCAGCCTGCTTGAATGAACTGATGAGCAAGCTCCAGGTTTAGTGAGAGACCCTGCCTCAAAATTTTAGGTGGGTAGCTCCAAAGAGAGCTCAGTGATTAAAGAGTATTTGATTGTTATGCACACAAAGGACCCAGGTGCTCTTCTTAGCACCCCGGTGTGATTATTAGCCTCTGTAACTTCAATCTCTGGAGATTTGCCTTCTGGTCTTTCAGGGTACTGCATGCATGTGGTACACAGATATACATACAGGCAAAGCACCTATTCTCTCTCTCACACATACACAAATATATCTTTCTAAGCCACCAACCAAGGAGAGAGAAGAGGCCCTTGTTCCTGTGAAGTCTTGATACCCCAGTATAGGGGAATGCCAGGGCAGGTATGTGGGAGTGGGTAGGTGCACATGCTCATAGAAGCAGGAGGGGGGTATGGAATAGGGTGGCTCTGGGGGGGGGTGGGAAAAGGGATAATATTTGAAGTGTATATAAATTAAATATCCAATAAAAAAGATATATCTTAAAAAAAAAAAGTGGGTAGACCCAAGGAAGATTCCAAACCTCTGATTTCTATACACATGCTCTATTCCAAATATCATGGAAGCAAGAAACTGTGTGTTGTAGCCTTATCAGGTAGATGGTTAAAATAATATTTTATAGTTTAACTGACATGTAGTCACAGTGGTGCTTGCGGCTGCAGTGGCCCATGCTTGCTCTTCTGTCTCTCCACATCAGCCACATCATTCTGAAAACCAACTGGAGCTCTTGAATCCTGGCCACTTTCATCTGAGGGAAGCTTCTTGGGTCTGTCTACATGGTGACTCTGAAATGACAGGCACATATAAATTATCAGTCCAAGATAAATGCCTTCTACAACTATGACAAGGATATTTATTACACAGAAAGTCATTTCTGTATGTCTGAAATATTCTATATGCCAAATCAAGTTATAAATCCTAGGTTTCTCAATGTATTTTAATAATCTAAGTGTGCAAGTTTTGAGGTAGCCAGCTGAGTAGAGTAAAAAGTTGTTATAGAAGAGACAGTTATCTTCCAAAACTATTTATATGTATTACTTTTTCCATGTGTAGTTTATAAAATATTTTACATGTAGAACATTCCTACTCAGTTGTTCCCAGCATAGTCAGACAATCCAATACTTTATCATATATCACATCATTATGTATCAATTCTGCATTATTCTTTTGTGAACTTGTTATTATTTTTAAATTTTGTGTATATTACAGGTGTTTTGCCTGTATGCATGTATGTGTACCACTTGCATGCATATTGCCTAAGGAGGCTAGAAAATGACATTAGATCCCCCTTGAACTAGAGGTACAGTTGTGAAATTTCATGTGTCTGCTGAGAATAAAACCCAGGTTTTCTAGGAGAATATCGTGTGTTCTCACCCACTAAGCCATCTTGCCACAGTTGTTTCTATGCTTTATTTAGAAGAAATCTCAATATCGCCTCTAAATTTATACACATTTTATTCAACAGTTTGCAAATTTGACAACATTCTCTGGCCAATTTGAGAATAATAATACATCATACTGATGAATTATTAAGGCCCAGCATCAATGGGCCCCTGTAACTTATACATAGGAAATGTTATAATGTTTGACAGTATACTGACATATTGCATACTTCAAAAGATACAACAGTTATGATCCCAAATCTAAGAAATACCTAAGGGGGACATTAAACTTCAGCCCTTTGTTTCTTTATCAAATTCAGAATAGAAGCTTATTAATTTGACTATGACTGTAAAATATTAGCAGATTTGTAGTTAAAATTAGGTAGTCAGTTTTGGCCAGTCATACTAGTCAGTTTGATACTGAGGGCAAGACAATGATCTTTACTCTAAAGTTCTGAAATATTATATATGCCAAATTAAGTTATAAATCCTAGGTTTCTCAATATACTTTAACAATCTAAGTGTGCAAGTTTTGAGCTTACTCTAAAGTTCATCATAAAATGACTTATAGAATTTAACATGTTAATGTTGGTTTTATAGAATGAAAGGATTATGAAATTCTAGAAGTATATAAGGACTGGGAGTCTCATAAAATGACCTGATTCACCCAGGTTAATGAAACAAATGGTGGAACTATAACCCCTGGTCATCAGTACCCTATTTATGTTAATCTGTTATTCATTGGTTCTGTCTGTCAGTACAGAATAATGATCACACTGATGGCTACACATCTGTTGCACTTTTATTTATCAGAGTCCTTTGTGTTCAATTTTAAAATGCCCTACTGTTTTAACTTTTGGCTTGCCCACATGACTTCTTTTGAACCAACAGGATATTGACACACCTGGAGGCTTAAGAGTTAACAACACTATTGTTTATTTGTTCATGCCTGCATTTTCATTAAGCGATGAGACAGGTTCAAGCTTGTGTGAGGGAAGCAGACCATGAGCTGTAGTTTAGGTGGGTTACCAAATTGTCTAAGCTGAGGTAAGACACAGCTAAAGGAGTCCAGGATTCTTAGGATACACCAGTTTAGACCAGTGTAAACCAACTCATGTTGGCTCAACTCCACAACTTCATGAACCCATTAAATGTGATTTCAATTATATGCCATACTTTTTTTTTTCTGGTAGTCATGTAATACTGTGCAGTAATAACTGTTTCATTCAACCAAGATCTATCCCAAACAGTGTTGTGTGACAAAGCAAATATATGACAGCCTCGGACTTGTCAAATATGGTATTTCAAAATACCTAATGAGAGAATAAAAATAAAGTGGCAAGCATGCACAGATAATTCTCAAGTCCCCTTCTAATATCAAAGGATAGCTATTTAGTGGTATTGCCAGGGATAAATCAAAGGATCATTTTGATTATGAATAGCAAATTTAACTATTTATCATCACAGTGCATATATTCCACTTGCTCACAAGCCAAAAAAATATAAATCAGTAATAATAATGTCTATTGCCAAGCCTACTAGTATCATCATACAATATTTGAAAAGAATAATATTCAGCATGTACATACCTTCTTGATTGTTGAATTACATGCTTTTGAAAATATATTAATGTCAAGGTAGAAATTAAATAATAAATTCCCCATACTAAGCAATAAACTAGATGAATGGGCAAATAGCTGGATTTTTTTCATACCACATTCAACTGATAACATTAAACAGTTGAGGGGTCACTAAGTGGATAAAGGCATTTGCCTGAGGAACTTGATGACCTGAGTTTGATCCCTGGCACCCACAAGCTCATATTTGACTAGTTGGTATTTGACTCATTCACAAACCACAAAAAAACCTAAGCTGAGACCTGAACCCTGTAAGTAGTGCTCGGACCCCCACGTGTACTCTGTGGCACAGAGCATTTCCTCTCCTTCTCCTCTCAGACACACACAAAACAAGTAAACTAATGCTTCTAAGGATTTAAACAAACAAATAAATAAAGCTGTGGATCAAAATCTGCAGTTTGTGGTAATTATGCTATGCTATAGTCCAAATGCTAAAGAAGACATTTTAGATATTATTAGAGAACTTTGTCATAAAGCCACTATGGGAGAAAATAGCCACCTGATTCATAATGGGCCAGCAATTATACCTTTATATGAGTTTCTTGGTGCAAACATTTGTAGACTTAGATATTTTAGAAATACATTAGAATTTCATAAATTAGTAATGTACATCTGCTGAAAGAGCCTAAGCAGAGTCTCCCCCAGATGAGCCGTGTGGGGTTTTCTAACTCTTTACCTTATTCATAGCCATGTCCTGTCTCCAACATGGACCCTCAAAGGATCTTGTGGTTCATGAGTCACTGGCCCAATCCCAACCTCTACTGAGTTTCGGTGCCACAAGTCTGGTTCCTACATCATAAATTACTATTTATTTTCTGCCACGATGAAGTTCCCACACTGTTATTTCTTCATTGCCTGCTTGCCTTCTATTAACCCTTGGCTCTCTCTTCTTTCCCTTTACATGATTAACAAATCATTTTACTCCGACTTTCTCTCTTCTTTCGTGGCTCACAAATTTCACTATATATTAAACTTTCTTTTAGAACACAGCTTCTACCTTCGTACACTGGCTACAGGGGCACTGGAGACTCATTTACTCTAAATGATGGTCATTGTCTTCAGGTTATCCTTGGGTTGATGGTCCCTGGCTCTCACTTCCTGCTGCTTTCATATGCCCACCATCTAGCTATAGAACACATCTCTTCTCGTTTCCATTATTTGCCTACTAATCTCTAACTACCATGAATTCTGGATCGCTATTTCCCCATCCCATCTTACTATGGACAAAATTCTGAGTGGCATTCATATGTAGAACATCTCATTCAACACCCTAAGTGTCTCCTCATTAGAAGAATTTTTTTCTCTACCCCAGTCCTTCATTTTAATCTATCAAATATGTATTTAAAATATTTTAAGCATGCTAATTATTGCATCATTGAAGGACAGATGGTTATATACTATCCTTTATATCTCTGATTCAAATTACACTGGTCAACTACCTATAGAAATTACAAGTGAAAATGACAGTTATGTTAGATAAAGCAAGAATCTATAACTGAGTGTGAAAACAGAACCCAGTATATTAGAAAATTGCCTGGTAGATGAAACAAAAATGGGGGGGTGTCACTCTTTGTCACTGCTTAGATACTGAACCTTCAAGTTGAAGATGGAGTACAGAGGAAACTTATAGAATGAAAATGTGTGGCAAGAGCAGAGGAATTGGCGTTTGGAATGACATGCATCAGGCTTTTTTTTTTTTTTTAGCTCCATAGTTGCACAATCAAAATTAAATTGTTCTGTGGAATTTCTAGGCATAAGAATCCTAACTGGTGATACTAAAGGACCATTATATGACTTCTGATGCTCTTCTTTTTTATATTTTAAAGACTTATTCTTACCTTTAATTATTTATATGTAGGCAGGCTGTATGTTCATGCAATATCCTCAGGGGCCAGAAGATAGCACCCTTATAAAAGAGCAATCCTCTCCAAACAGATGTGTTCTTAAAGAAACCACCTTCTCAGCATTCATAAACAGCCACTGTGTATGAACATCTCGACTATTTCTATTCAGAAAGTAAACATAAGCGGTAACTCTGAAGAAATGTCTGGTAATATTTGGGGATTTCTTTACTAACTTTGATCCTATTATTGTGCTATGCTCAAGTGAAACCATCTTCCAGAGAAACACTAGCTCTTAGGAGAACACTAGTTCTGAGACTGCATTATAATACTCCAACTGTAAGAGACAGACACCTGCCATTCATGTCCTGATGACCACAAAATTTGAGAGAAGTGGATGCAGGCCTCCATGTAAACTTTCTTTACCCTCTTAGGTGAGGGCTTCTTGTTTGATTTCTGTCTGAATGACTACAAATAAGTTAATGACCAGAGATATTATTAAATTAAGAAAAACAATTAAGAATATGGAAGCCGAAAGTAATTTTTCTCCTTTGCCTTGTACCTTTATTTGTGTATTCTCCTTGGTCATCGGGTGTCAGCTCAATAAATAATATCGATTACCAAATGGATTAACACAGCAAGAAGTTTCTCATTCTGCATTATGAGACTCTGATGTAATTTGATTTTTCTGGGGAAGGTATTTAAACAAGAAGGAACACAAACTGTGAAAACTAATCTAAATCTGACCATCCATATCATCCTCTCTTTCAGACAATATTCTAAGGTTTCACATAATTATACACATAGAATTACTGACCCCTTTCTCTGCACAGAATATATTTTCTCTCATACTAGTGGGGAAAAGGTGCATTTGAGCTGCCTTACTTAAAAAAAAAAAAAGAAGCTGTCATTTTGCATCTTTCAATTCCTTTCTTCTTTATGTTGTTATTGGGAGTCCACTGAAGCCACATGTGACAGGTCTTACTCCATCAGACATCGGAAGCCAATTTCCACCTTTTCCTCCAGCCTTGGTTTACAGCTTCCTCAGGTGGGACATTGTGCTGGCATCTAGAACCCTGCAGGCCCAGAGCTCCTCAAGCTTTGAGTACATGAGCTGGGCTCTGACCCTCTGCTGGTCAGAAGCTATATAAACAGCCATGGATGCATATATGTTGACACTGAACTCTCCTCGAACCCAATTTACTTGGCACTGTCCCTTTAATCAGGCATTTAAAAGGGTTTCCGTGTCTCCAATCCTTTCTCTTGGATGAAAGAAGAAACCATTGATCTTTAGAAAATGAAGATTTGGGTACCTCTTGGTTATGTTGCCCTGATAAGAGATAAGAGCCTCCATCCCATCTCTTCAAAGGCCACCCCTTCCTCCAAGACTGGCTGCGACTATATCCAAGCAAAGCCATCTCATCAGCCGCTGCGATTGGAAAATCTTATCATGCCTCCTATAATAAACATCTTACCCTGTTCTCATAGATAAAACCTTTCAAGTTGTCATTAAGGCTGTTTTAAATACCCATTTCCAAAGACACATTTCAAGAGCATATTATAAATCTGAACAGTTCAATCATTCTGCCTACTTCTATAAAGATCTGTGAGTTTAGCTGAAGATGACATAACTACTGAAGCACTACTTAACCAACCCCATTTCTGTTGTAAAGTGAGAGCAGGATAGATAGCAGGATAGATAATTTAGACAATTGTTATCCTTAGAGAGATGAGTGAGAAACCCTACAGCCTTCGGTGATATTTGTCTTGTAACACCATGTATTAGAAAAACTTGCAAACGCGTTTGCTGCTTTCTTGCAAGTGTGGCAAGCATCTCTCTTGCAGACGCCAACTCAGCTTACTTAAGATGTTAGTGTCATAAACACTGCGGTTGCTCTTAGTGCACAGACAATTCTTTTTCCTTCTTCCTTATTTTGCTTTTCTGCAAATCTTAAAGCAATTGGTTTGCATGGCTATGGTCACGTAGTTTCTGTTTTATTTTTTTTTAATTTTTTTATTACATATTTTCCTCAATTACATTTCCAATGCTATCCCAAAAGTCCCCCATACCCTCCCCCCCACTTCCCTATCCACTCATTCCCATTTTTTTGGCGCTGTACTGGGGCATATACAGTTTGCGTGTCCAATGGGCCTCTCTTTCCAGTGATGGCCGACTAGGCCATCTTTTGATACATTTGCAGCTAGAGTCAAGAGCTCCGGGGTACTGGTTAGTTCATAATGTTGTTCCACATATAGGGTTGCAGATCCCTTTAGCTCCTTGGCTACTTTCTCTAGCTCCTCCATTGGGAGCCCTGTGCTCCATCCAATAGCTGACTGTGAGCATCCACTTCTGTGTTTGCTAGCGTAGTTTCTGTTTTAATGGACAAATCATAACTCTTGGATTCTGGGAGAGTAATTGGTGGCTAAGAACAGAGAAATCATCTTATTTAGAAATCAAGAAACAGAAACTACAATGGTATAAAAACAATGTGAATTTAGGTTAAATTTGTTAGGGGTGAAATTAGTTTTGAATGTAGCATTTAAACAGTGTCCAGCAGAGTCAACCATGCAGCAGATGCCAAATGGGAGCTGTGGTGTGCTCAATAATAGGTCTGGAGCCAGTGAAATTATTTTGAATTTGTTTCTTAAAAATCACATTTTAACTTTCTGAGAACTAAAACATACCCTTTCACAAGAACCTTTAAAAAGCAGAGAACAGAAAGTAGCAACCATTTAAAACAATGTCACTTAGTTGTTTGAGCTAGGAACAGTTCTGATGAGTATGATATATTCCAACTCTAGTCAAGCATTCACACTCTAGAAATGCTAAGCAGCATACTTGTACTAAAATGTTGCCAAAATTAAAAAGCTTGTGAATGACTTAAGTGGCCAACATAAGGTGAGGTCTCAGCAAGCTGCTGTCTGCCACTTCAAATAGACTCTGCTCTTGAGGCTAGTTCTTGCACACAGTAGCTCTTTTCTTTGTTGCTTGTTTATTTTTGTGGCAAGGTCTCACACATCTGAGTCTGGTACTGAGTTCACTACGCCGTCACATATGTAGTCACATGACCTTGAACTCCAAATCCTTCTGACTCTGTCCTGCAGGTGCTGAAATTATACATGTGCAGGACAATCCTGATTCATGTTGTGCTGTGAACCAACCTGGGACTGCCTGTGGTCTAGGCAGGAACCCTACCAACCGAGCAACATCTCTACCCCACAAACAGATTCAATTTTGCTAGGATCCTATGTGTACGTGTAACAGAGTACCACTAATGTCAGGGATTGGTGCTTGCCCATGGGATGGGTTTCAAGTCAGGCCAGTTATTGGTTGGCCATTCCTTTGTTCTCTGCTCCATTCATGCATTTCTTTTAGACAGGACAAATTTGGGGTCGAAAGTTTTGTGGGTAGATTGGTATCCTTATCCTTCCACTGGAGATCCTGCCTGGTTACAGGAGGTGGCCTCTTTAGGTTCTATGTCTCTGCTGTTGTTGTGTGTTTTAAACCTATGGAAAGTAGTCTTTATTATTTAGAATTTTCTCATTCTTGAAATCTTGGCTCTATGGCAATCTGCTGCTCTATGGCTCATGCGCACTTCTGCTAACACTGTGCTTCCCCTCCATCCTCAATTCTTATCTACTGTCTCCCCATCTCACTTCTCCTCCCAGGCCTCTCTGAAGCTGCCTGCCAGTGGCTGATTTGTGGCGATTACAAGAGCCTCAGCTTCTATTCCATCCATTATTTGCCAGTCTCTCAGTTTTCTCTCACCAACTCCAATGTTTTACAATTTACAACTTGTCTCCGATGTAAGTCTCTGTTTACAATTCTATCCTCACTTATCTCTGGATCTGTTTTATTTCCTTGTAAGGTAAAAGATGTCAGACCCATCCCTCTTACCAAACATAATCATAGCAGTCTAGAAACCCTTGGAGTTAAAAACCTATTTAATTACTTAATAAGTTGAGATGATCTGGAATCAATTACCATATTTTTTCCATTTCCCCGTCTCTCTTTTTTACCCGTATGGTGATAGGCAGATACAATAGGACATTTTTCTATTTATTTATTTATTTATTTATTTATTTATTATTTATTTATTCATTTAACTAGTCACTTTACATCCAGATTGCATCCCCAAATTTCCTTCCAGTTCCTCCCTCACACACCCCTTCCCCCACCCGTCTCTTTCTCCTCTGAGAAAGGGGAGGCCCCTCCCTGGGTATCAACCCACATTGGCACATCAAGTACTGTTGGGTAGATCTATCCTCTGGCCTCCTGAACTGTCAGCAGTAATACTCAAAGGACTTCCGCCCAAGATTGAGCCTGATATCTTTCTGTCATGCGGGACGAGAGGCTGGGGGAGGTGGCACAGCAGCTGTCTCAAGGCCAGTCCTCTCTGTCAAATTTATGGTTGATAATTGTTACTAGAGGAGAGAGGGTTCCTGAGCCCTCTGCCCTCCCCGACAATATACTGACCTGTAACTTTTGATGAAGAAATAGATCGTTTGCATTCAGTTTTGTAGGAGCTCATCAAATGCCCATATCCTGCAAGTAACCCACCATTCCCCTTCATGTAAGTGACCCTAGGGCAACTCATAGTTTCTCCCAGCTAACATGAGTGGATTTGTTTTCTGTTTCTTTCCTTCGTGCTTACTCTGAGGTGAAAAGACATTTTGTTATTTTCTCAAAGGTCCCCCAATTTCTGGCTCACAAAGTGCTCTCCCCACTTTCTAAAATGAGTGCCTCTTCCCTGGATTATGGGTTTTCCTATGCCTTTCTCGTCCTGACATCCCAAATCAACGACTTTTCTTACAGTTTTGACACCCACTGACCCTCCTCCTCTAAGCCCTCACTGGCTTGGTCCTGACTTTAGTAATGCTGCCCTTTTGTTGCTGTTTTCTGACTCTTCTTTCCTGCTCTGCTGGGTCTGCAGAGTGATGTGCTCATTGCCTATCCAGATGCTACACTGCTACACTGACAACATCTTCCCCAGTGTTTGTTCACATCACACAGGCTTATAAAAGACCTCTTTGATATCTTAGTTGGCGGCTTTAGAGTACACTTTAATTATTTGGAAACTTTTATAAATGGTTAGAAAAAATATATATATATATAATATCCTCTCTTGATGAGTTATGTTTACATACAAATAATAACTTACATTTATTTTGAGCTTATCAAATACTCAATGTCATTCTAGGCTGGATACAGATGTTGTATAGTGAGATCTTCAAAATTTTGTAAACATCTTTATAGGTAGTTTTTCAAACAGACAAATCGAGGACAACAACAACAACAAATGCTCCTAGCATGTCACTACATTGATTCTTTGTATTATTTTAGCTATTTTTAGTGATCAATAGTGTACCTAGTAATATATAACATTTTAACTCCAATTTTTAAAGACTCCAATTTTTAAAGAGTTAACATTATTTTTCTAAATTTTAAATGTAGCAAAGCCTTGGATTAATAATAATAATTTTAAACAATGGAAAATTACAGACAATTATCTTTCTATTCTTATTGCTTAGTTTAAATACATATCATTAATTATAATAATCTGAATTTTGTCAAAGAATAACATCAAATAATAGAGTAAAATATGGTGAAGTGCATTGTCACATAAGAGTGTTTGAAAGCTTCCTTTCATTCTTGTTTATAATTTCAAATTTTGGCTGAGATTTCGATGAACATAATAAATTCATCTTTTTTCCTTTCTAATGTAACTAATAAAGAAATACCAGAAATGTGAGAAAAATGTCTATTTTACGTTTTTGAAACAAAAAAGCTTTATTTCACATATAAGTACAATTTATAACTTTATTTACTTTCAATGAGTTAGTAAGAGAAACATGGCTCAATGACCCAATACAAATCAAATTCACCTATGGAACTACTACCCCACATCCGCAACCTGGAAATGGAATATTAAGGCCCTGGTATCTCCCCCATGCTTCAGTGTAATGTCAGTCCTTCTCTCCAAAGCAAACCATTGTCCTAACATATTTTATTTTCATTACTGTTTTGAACTCCATGCACTTTGAATTACACTGTATGTTCTGTTTTCTGGTTGGGTTCTTACTTTTTATCTACAACATAGGACATTCCATGACTGAACGTGCCAAACATAAACTTAAGACTGTTTGGGTTGTTTCTAATTTTACCTATTACAAATGATACTTCTCTAAACATTTCTGTTTCTCTTCTTTTAGGCTTTTCTTCTGGGTGAACACTTGTGCATACTTCTGTAAGAATCAATGACGGTTAATTTCTATTATCAACAACATAGCAATGCCACACGTTTGGGTAAGTCTGTGAGGAATTTTCCATAGAAGATTAGGGGAAGAAAAACTCACTCTGAATATGGGTGGCATCGTTGCATGGCTTGCGGTCCAGACTGAGGTAAAGGTGGGGACTGAGCTGAGCACGAGCATCCCTCTTTTTCTGTTTCCTGATGTCCCAAGATATGGGTAATTAGTCATGTTTTCTCCATAATGGATTTCATCCTTATAGACAAAGAACCAAAAGAAGCTCCTCATCCTTTAAGTTGCTTTCTGGTGTGATTTTTCATATCAATGAGCAAAGTAATAAATATAGTGTGTCCTCACTTGGTCATGTATGGCCAGTTTTGTAAATCTGGCACAACATTTTCCTAGAATACCTCACTCATGAGTGTGTGAAAGTCCAGTGTCTCCATACTCTTTCAGAGATTTGCAACTCTCAGGCTATTGAAAACTCCTATAGGTTCTGAAGTGCTGGTGTTACCTCATCCTGATTTTAATTTGTTTTTCCTAGCTGACTGTAGAAATTAAACAGTGTTATGTGGGTTGCCGCAAGTAATTATTCTGAATACATAGAGCATTACTTAGACTTTTTGACTCTGTGACAAATACCTGAGCACCAACTTAAGGAGGGCAAGGTTTAATTAGCTCACATCATTCGATGCTACATTTTTTTTTTGTAAAAAGAAGGGTATTGCAGACTGAAATAGTTCACAAGGTGTCTGACAAGATATAGCAAGAGAAAATTCCTGTTCTCACTGGTTTTCTATTTTTTTTTCATATTTTAGTATGTCTTGGTCCCTATTTAATGCATCACTCATTCAAGGGAGGGCTTTCTCCTGAGTCACTCTTCTCTGGAAACATGTGTGCTCACTTACTAGATAGTTTCAATACACTGAAGGAGACAATCCAATCTAAATAGCACACCCTTTTACATAGTAAGGATTTGAGCATCTTGTTCACTTTCTCTATCAAGCTGTCTGTGTTTTTGTTACTGATTAGTATAAATTCTATATATACTCTGAAAACAAGTTATTTTGGTACTCCTTAGCTATTTTCAAACACTTTCTTCTGGAGCTTGTCTTTCACTTCTTAGCAATGTTTCTATTATCTTAAATCTACAGGTTGATTTTGGTGATTTAAAATAAATACTTGTTCATTTTATCTAGTTTAATTTCATGTAAACCCCAGACTATAATTTTTATTTCATTGGATTCATTGAATCTATAATAAATGTAATCCCCTGAGATCGGTAGTGTATGTTGTTATGTGCCCTGGCTAGAAAGACACTGAATATGTGGAAACAAAATCAAGACCTAGAAAACAGTACTGTTCTACTGTTATATAACTATGATCAACGGCTATAAAGGAGGAGGAGGAGGAGGAAGAGGGAGAGGAAGAGGAGGAGGGGGAAAAGGAAAAGGAGAAGGAGGAGGAAGAGGAAGAAGAAGGGGGAGTAGGAAGATAAATACGAGGAAGGGGGGAAAATGGCAGGTGGGGATGAAGAAAGGAAGGAAGGCAGGCATTCATGCATTTGTAACCTCCACAGAAACATACAACACTGGTAGTATTCTTCCTAGGTAAACAGTCTGAATATCAAGCCTTGAAATTAAATGACAAATATACAGGGAAAAAGGCAGAGAACACTTTGTGCAGATGCTTGCCCTCGGGTCAGGCTTTGAACACATGCTAGTTCAGTGTGGGATAACAAAGGATCCTAAAAAAAACCACCACTTAATTCATTTCGCCACGAATCACTATGTGACCGCCATTCCAAACCATGTTCACCTGCAGCCACAGGAATATAATCAACAAAACCCATGCCGTGTCCTCCTCTACAGAAAATATCCTTTAGCTTTCAACATGCTGAGAAAAAAATAGAAGAAAGTACGCATTCAAAAAGACATAAAATTAGGGGCCAGCAAGATGGTTCAGTCTCAGTACCAGTTCACAGTCTCTAGCCAGAGCTGACCTCCAGCGGTTCAATGGGAAATGTATCTTATCACCAAACTCAAAACCATGGCTCTGACCCCAGGAACTTAAATGATGGAGAGGATCAACTCCCACAAATTGCCCTTTAACCTTTCCATGTACACAGTGGTATATGTGTTCCACTCTCCAAAAGCAAAAGTATAAAAAGACAAGACATAAATTGATGCAAGTCAATTGCAGTATATGAATAATCTAGATCATGGTTTGAACAACAACAACAACAAAAAAAAAACATTTTGTGAGACAGCTAGGTAAATGTGTGTCTTTACCTGAATTTTGTTTTGTTTTGTTTTGTTTTGTTTTGTTTTGTTTTGTTTTGTTTTTCGAGACAGGGTTTCTCTGTATAGCCCTGGCTGTCCTGGAACTCACTTTGTAGACCAGGCTGGCCTCGAACTCAGAAATTCGCCTTCTTCTGCCTCCTGAGTGCTGGGATTAAAGGCATGTGCCACCACGCCCAGCATAATTCTTGATGATTTTGATAAGTAATGTTGCTAATGCTTCACCTATGCTATTGAATTGTTTGTTTTAAATATACCTGTCTTTTAGAGTTACCCCTAAAAGAAGAATTTATTGATGAAACTAAATGAAATATGTTTGACTTATTTTTTATACACCCCAGGTATAATAAAGAATATGCTAGAACAAAGTTGGCTTTGGCCTGAGAGTGGGTGAAGTTAAGGGTTGAGTACATGAAGACGCATCACGAATTCTATTTAATTTTTAGGTGTTCTTATTTTTTTTCTATTTTAAGTAAAACTGATATATAAAAAATGTTTTTCTCCTAAAACATGAGATCAAGACTTAAATACAAAGTAATGAAACATCCACTGGGTTTCAAAAAATGTTTCATAAATCCTAGGTTGGATGTTGGTGATCAGTACAAGGGTTGTATGACACTTGCCTGTGTTCTTAGAGGACTTGACTCAATATTTCTCTGGAAGCAAAGAAGAAGCCACAGTATGGAAATTTTTGAAAAAGGTAGAGACCAAGGTTGTAAACAAGATAGCTGGACTTTTTCTTATAAAGGAGAGGTTTTTTTTTTTTCTCTCTCACTTTAAGAAGAGATGTTGTCCATTGTGATAGGAAGGCACAGAAGGTGAAGTACAATGTGGGTCAGCGTTATATCTATAGTTAGAAAGCAGAAAGATAAATAGTTCATGTTCATGTCTTCTTTTTGCTTTTGTTCATCTTGTACCCTAGCACCACCCACAGTCAATATTAATAATAATTCCCCCAATTGAACCATTTTGGAGAATTATCTCTAAACATATCCATAGGTGTTTATCTTAGGTGATTTTAAATGTCCTCACATGTAATGAAAACTAACCATGATTGTGTCTTTCTCATATCCAAAATGCAGCCAGTCCAACTTCCTAAGTCCCTGTGTCCTTTAATAGCTTCAACATTGTCTAGTCTCTTCTGAGACTTGGAACTAAATCCTATGAGCCCCATAAAATCAAAATATAATTGTCACACTAGCACAGACTAAACATTCCCATTCCAAAATGGAGGAAGGGAAAGGTAGCAAGGGAAGACTTGACCAAAGCAAAATGCAGTTTAAACATAATTCAAGCCAGCACGTGTTTCATAAAATCCCAGTTCCAAGAGGTAAGGCTCTGTTGTAAGACCAAGAAAGGGTGACAGATCAAAGACTATATAAGCAAGTCATGGGCAAAAGAAACAAGACTGGAAATTCTTATATTGCAAAGTATGAAGGTGGTTAAGTGCAAAGCTAAGCAGCGCTAGGCTGTGAACAACCAATCAAGTACGTACATTTTCTCAAAACAATTAGTGTGTTCAACATTAGGAAGAAATAAAGCCAAGAGACAGTGGCTGAAACAAAATGCTCAGCTGAACATCTTAATGACTTTGCCATACAGGATTGGATGTAAGCCAGCTAAAATAGTATAACCAAAGTGGCTACAGTCCTACCACATTAGACCCAAATAACACACTATGACATTTGTTCAAAAGTGTGTATATCTTGAGAGAAAATGTCAGTCAATATTGTTTGTGAAAATTCCAGTTTTAAAAAAATCTTCATATTGGATCTGAATGGAGCAATGCCTGTCAATGAAAAAGAAATCTGTGGCAAGTAGGTAATATAAATACACAGTGAGTATTTTTATATAATACTGACTGTTCACTAGAGGAAACCCATCAAATACAGATAGCACACAAACTCCTTTAAATTCTCAATATATTGACACTATCTCATTTTGTAATGTTCAGATGCCCTGTTGCAAATTCAAAACAAACCAGTGGGTTCTTCTCCAGCTGTGTGTGATACAGTTAGAACTTCAAGTCTTTGGGAAAAAAAGGGGGGGGGGACGACACGGTGTTTTCAGAGCTCACATTTGCAGATCCTAAGAGTCTCCTGAAAGAACAAGCTAGCCTTGTAGACCCTGTGATCCAGTGACTCTGGACTGAAATGAAGACAGAGATAATCTGTCATGGAATTTACCAATCTCTAAGTGCTGAGTGACAATTGTCAGGCTAGTTCTTCCAGATCATATGCATCAATGGGTGAAGATACTAGTCCTGGGCTACTTTGCATGGTTTGTTTTACGATGTGGAATAACAGTGTTTGTTTATTTAATAAAAGATCAAAGATACTTCCAAGGAGTGCTAGAGAAGTCATCTAGCATGAATGCGTTCTAAAGATTTTCAGCTACAAAAGAGCCATTAAACTGCTGTATTCCTTGTTGAAGAAATCAATATTTCAGTAGAGGGGTTTGACCAATGTAGTTCCCATAACTGACATGCTGAGCCAGTGACTTTGGCCTTAGGCTTCTGAATGACCAGTGCATGCAGAGGCTGTTTCTGAGCTCTTATTTGTACATATGCAGAGCTTATGTCAGTCTTCCTGAGACTCCTTCCAGATCGTCTCATCACCCAGGAAAGATTAACTCATGAACACAAGGGAAAAGATGAGGTCCACACAGCTTCAGAACAAACTATCATTTATTCTTCTGAGAAGAATGAACATTGCTCTGAGACTTGTTTTATTACCCCAGGACCTTTTATCTGCATAACAGGACTCTGTGTGCTCACTTCTTCATTGAGTACCAAATTTCCTTCTGTATTCCAGATATAAACTTAATGTGTCTCATTGTTGTTAAGATATCATATTTCATGGATTCCAGTGCACAAATATGTTAACTAACTATGGTCTTTTCCCCTATTTATTTGCTTTTTATCGATTCGGTATGTCCCCCTGGACAAGGAATCTAGGAGAATAGAGGAAACTGTTTTCCCCATATATACACCAGTCAAATAGATGTAGAATCCCTGGGAAAAGTTGTAAATTTACAATAATATAGATGAGATTGTTCAGTATAGCCAGACTCACCATATATAAAAGTACTTCTGAGTGCATATTAAAGGAGTTAATGAGGGAAGAGTGTTTAGATCCAGTGCCTTTTATATCTAATCTGAAATTCTCTTTTCTTGTTTGTTTGTTTTTCCAAGACAGGGTTTCTCTGTGTAGCCCTGGCTGTCCTGGAACTCACTCTGTAGACCAGGCTGGCCTTGAACTCAGAAATCCGCCTGCCTCTGTCTCCGGAGTGCTGGGATTAAAGGCATGTGCCACCACTGCCCAGCTTTGAAATTCTCATTCAAGAAAGTAAAAAAAAAAAAAAAAAAGAGCATGCTATTTCTCTATATCTCTATACTGTATAAATAAATAACACCTATTTAAAGTCATATATATATATATATATATATACATATTACCCCCACACACACGGAAAAGTAAATTCAAAGGTAAATTATTCAAAGAACAAGTTGATTATAAACAATGCATATATCCCACCTGAAACAATAGTTCTAACCCACTCCTGCATTCACTCTGGAGAGAGGGAGACTTAATAAGTCAGAAGACAAAAGTAACACTAAGAGATGCTTACAAACTAAGAAGTTATTGACATGAGTAAGGAATATCAAGATCTAGAGAGAACACTGACTGTTTTTCCATAGGTCCTGAGTTCAATTCCCAGAACCTCTTGGTGGCTCACAACCATCTGTCCTGGGACCCAATGTCCTTTCTGGTGTCTGAAGACAGCTACTATGTACTCACACATGTTAAATGAGTAAATCTTAAAAACAAACAGACAAAAAGACCCCAAGATCTAGCTTCAAGGTATTATAAAGACTTTAAGTACATTAAAAGTGCATAGTGTATAATTAACATCAGCCCAGCAGACAGAGGCAGCAAAAGAGGCAAAGACAATAAGTGAAACACAAATGTGAAGGACTAAACATCATTCTCAAGTACCAAACAAACCAACGCATAGGTCTGAAAACCGATCACTTGCAGACCTATATCCATGTTATTTTTTTTTCCATTTTATGGCTTCTATATCCTTTACCTCCTAATGTGGTGTGAGGTGAATAAGCCTTTGCCCTTTCTTTTTGTCGCAAGACGGCTTATCTTACTTTTTGAAAACTAGAAAATGATGACTAAGGAAAAACTGGTGTAATGATCACAGGTTTAAAAGAAAAATGTTTAGGTGTTCATCACCATCATTTTCTTAATGCAGTAGAACAACATAGGTAAAGCAATCGAACAAAATAAGAACTAAATTATAAAATAGCAATTATTACTAATTAAAATATTGTTTATCTCTACTCCTCACTGGAACACTCTGATTAGGGCTCCTGATGCTGAAGGATGCTTCGCGGGTAACTGGAGAAGAAAGGTGATTATTAATTTCACCAAGCTACACTGTGACATGTGAGACATACTACTGCAATAGTTACATAAATATCACACATAGGTGTAGCCAAACACCAAGCTACACTGTGACATGGGAGACATACTACTGTAATAGTTACATAAATATCACACATAGGTGTAGCCAAACACCAAGCTACACTGTGATGTGCAAGGCATACTACTGCAATAGTTGCATAAATATCACACATAGGTGTAGCCAAACACCAAGCTACACTGTGACATGGGAGACATACTACTGCAATAGTTACATAAATATCACACATAGGTGTAGCCAAACACCAAGCTACACTGTGATGTGCAAGGCATACTGCTGCAATAGTTACATAAATATCACACATAGGTGTAGCCAAACACCAAGCTACACTGTGACATGGGAGACATACTACTGTAATAGTTACATAAATATCACACATAGGTGTAGCCAAACACCAAGCTACACTGTGACATGGGAGACATACTACTGTAATAGTTACATAAATATCACACATAGGTGTAGCCAAACACCAAGCTACACTGTGACATGGGAGACATACTACTGCAATAGTTACAGAAATATCACACATAGGTGTAGCCAAACACTTTTTTTATTTTAATTATTTACTTCCAAAATGTTGCCCCACCTCCTGGTCCCCTCAGAGAACATTCATGCTAGGCTCCAGTCTGCAAGCACAACAAGAAATCAGGAATCTTGTCAGAGTATGGTGCCTATGCATGGGATGGATCCCAAGTTGGGCCAGTCATTGATGGCCTTTTCTTCAGCCTCTGCTCCATTTTTGTCTCTGCATTTCTTCAGACAGGTACAATTCTGGGCCAAAAATTTTGAAGGTGGCCATCCACTTTTTAAAAATATATATAAGACTTCCTTCATTAGAAGGAGCCCATACCTAACTCTGATAAAACACACAAAAAACCTGAGATTAGTTAGGTCATAGGCCTGGAAGAAAATCATTATTCTGCTAAAGCAACATAGCGATAAAATGACTACTAATGACATATGGCTATATCCATAAAGAACTAACCCTTATCAGAAGGTTCTTCTTACTGTAGAAAGAAATCATCGAGGAGATTCTCAGTTGGACAGTGTGCAGGAAGGAAGAGACTTCGGAGCACTTGACCCTACATGGGATATCTGCATCAAATCTTCCCCCTCAAGGTTTATGTACAATGGAGGCAGAAAGGTTGTTAAGAGCCAGAGAATGAGGACTTCAAGGAGACAGTGCCTTCCTGACACAGGGATGATGCATATAGGAGAACACAGACACTGTTACAGCAGACACACACACACACACACACACAGGACCAGACAAAATCCCAGCACCACTGCTTTAAGCAATACTCCTACATGATTGACAATGATCCTGTCTTCTCCAAAGTTCAAAAATAAGTGTGGACATATCCATCAACTAGTAAAAACAACTTCAGAGATATTAGCCTCCTTATGTATAAGAGATTACTTTGAGTGTGAAAAGTTGTTATTGCAGTCTTTGAAGTTAGGAAAAAGTAACAATGTTGTCTGAAGTTTCTTCACGAGAGAAATGAATTTTATGTGTTTCTTAGCCTTAGGAAGTAAATAAAATAGAATATTGCTCACTTGTCCTCTGTGGTATTCAAGTTTTAATTAATTGTACACTTGCCTTAAACATTAGGTTATTACCATCGAGTTATGGGTACTAAGAACATGGAGCAGGATCCAGTAGGGAAGAGAGAGTGTGCGTTATTGTGCATGTATGTGAGTGTCACACAGAAACCCATTTGCTTTCATAATTAGCCAAATAATGCAAGTTAATAATGACATATATGTTAAAGTTTAGCTATAAACAACCAACCAGGAAGCTGGCTTGAGTAGTAACCTTATATGACCACCAGGTGGCAGTCTTCCCCATCGTGTCTGGCTTTTTACATCTGACAAAGCAGTGACATTATATCAGGGCATTGGATTTAAATGTGGGAAATTTGCCAGGACTCTTTGGCTCTGGGATTAAATGTCTTTCATCTGAAAAACTGACCTCCTTGGGCAAAGGTGGAGGAGGTTTTGTGGGCGGGGCGGAGTGTTTGTTGTTGTTTGTTTTGGTTTTGATTGGTTTTAGTTTTTTGGGTGGGGAGTTGTTTTGTTTCTGATTTTGGTGCTTTCTTTTTTTAGTCGTACAGACACCTTCTGGACTAATATTATTTTCATGAACTTCAGGTCACTCACACTAGAGCCTCCCAGGAGAGCAGTTGGCACCTTCCCTTGGTTGTGAGGACTCCAGGAGGCTGGTAAATGCACCTATAAATGCTTCAGAGTATTGTGTTTCTGAAATCACAGCCAAGTAAGAAATATTCAAATGCCACCCATGTCCTAGCTCCTCTTATCTCAGCTCCAAGAATATTTACTTAAAACATTTTCATTTTCTTGGCAAACAGCTATGTAAATACATTTAATTTTACCATTTAAAAAAATGCATGTGTCCCTGAGACATATGAGTAATGTGCTGGATTTGAGAATTTTGCTCTCTAACTACATAGGCATAAATGTATCACAGACTAATTTAAGAATTAAAGGCTTAACATCGTGATCAGTGACATTTGCATTCGGGAATTACAAGCAATAGAGAGTTCATCAGCTACCTTCACTGTAAGAGAGAGCTTGAATGCGTTTCCTGACTTGCAAATTCTAACAAATGCCTGCTTCCGACAGGGATCATCAGTATTAATGGAATGCTCTGTACGGGAATTCACATAACCTTAAGATGCTGTCTGCATTTTACACATGGAATAGATGGGCAACACCTCAGAGGTGGGCACTGAACACAGCAAGAGATAGGAACCCCAGGAAAATAACACCCCAGAAGGGAGAAAGACAGGGTGGTGTAGGGAGGGCCATCTTTCTTTTCTGGCCTTTTCTATCCATGTCTAACAGAGAAAAGAGCAGAGCTCAAGGACCCTGCTGTCCTTTCCTTCTTGTCCCTCACCACTATGAAAAAACAATGCAGTATGCTATTCATGTGGAGAATGCAAACTATTTTTAATACACCTAATATAAAGCAAGCATAGAAATTCAATATAAATTTAAGTAACAAAAATACTCATTACCCAGAACTAAATTCACAGTCATCCACAGAGAACTGGACTATGATCCAATTTCCAAGCAATGTAGCTATATAGATATGATCATACATAGAAAAAGAACTACTTTATATGGGGAGTTTGGGATCAAATTATTCAGGTAAGCAATGCAACATCGAGAGACCAGACAATAGCAAGTTCTACCCTACTTCAGTAGCAAAGAGGAATGGTTTCCACATAAAACTAGGGTTGCCAAGTGATCTCCTTTATATAGTGCCTCTGGGACCCCTGTTCCACTGCACATGCAAATTCCAGAGTACTGCCAGCAATCCTAAAGATTATTCTACATCCTACCTTGTTCTCTCTCCTGCTATGCACAGCTTTGGAATTCCACCAGGAAACCTCAGCCTTGACTGCTTGTAACTCCATCCTCCTATGCACAGTGCTCCTGGCAATTTTTCTGCTGGTTACACTTTCAACATCTATCAAGCCCTCAATACACGAATGATGAATTAATTAATCAAATAAGTAACTCATGGGAGGGTTTTTTGGCTAGGCTGTTTAGGCAAAACTTCAAAATGTCTGGCAAACACGTGTTTATTCACGTGTTTCGAGAAGTTCTGGAACACTGGAACACTACATTAGTTTTCATGAGCTACAGCTGCAAACTATCACACAGTCAATGGCTTAAAGTATGTTCCTCTGAAATGCCTGAAGGTTGAAAATGGTGGTGGCATCATTCTGCCCCTTGCCTTTACCCTCGTGTTCACTTCAGGATGCTGTTCTAGGTCTTCACTTCCTCTGCTTCCTTTTTCGGGGACACAGTGTTTGGATCCCCTGGTTATACAGTGCAGAGCTCTTCCCCTCAACTTTATCACATTTTTCTATATACAAGAATGTTTTGGGAGAGGATCATTGAATGAAGAGAGGATCGTTTGGGAACTAGGGCTAAGGGTAGGGAATGGACTTTACTTACAAGAACAGGAAGCATTGGAAGATAGAGAGAAAGAAGAAAGAAAGAATAAGTGAAACTTTAAAAGACATGTCTTATAACTGTCTCCATGAGCTCAGAATAAATGAGAGTGGGTGCAGGAGATTAGCTAAATTGCCTATCAAGCACGAAGACTCGAGGGTGATCCCCAGAACCCACAAAAAAAGGCTAGGGAGCTGCAAGATGCTAAAATGGTAAAGACGATTGTTACCACAGCTGGTGTCCTGAATCTAATTCCCAGGATCCACATGGTGGAAGGAGAGAACTAACTGACTCCCAATGACTGTCTTCTGACCCATCATGGGTGCTACAACACATGTCTGGACACACACACACACACACACACACACACACTGAGACAGAGAGAGGGAAAAAGAGAGAGAGTGTGTGTGTAAATTAAGGATGGGATGTATGTATAATACCAGGGTTGTGGACACAGATAGAGAAGGACCCTTGGGGATCACTGGCCAATCAACAAAGACTAGTTGAAGAGCTCCAGAAGAAACTCAGATCCTGTCTCAAAGGAGATGCTTGGCCTTCCTCAAGGTTATGCCCTCATTCTAGTCATGTGTTCGTATCCATTCATGTGCCTGCAAGTGTGCAAGCACACACACAGAAGGCAGAAGAATAAAAATGAAAGGAAACTGAAGGAGTAGGTGACCCTAGAAGACAGAAAGAACCTAGGCAGCCTACTTCATTGTGCCCATCAAATAACCTCTAAGACTTTGTATGAATCATACATCTGACAACTTTTCAATCTTCACTAACTCTAAGATTCTATTATACTAATAGGTAAAAGCCAGCGCATCTTTACATATTATGCATTTCAGGGCTCACATTTAGCTGGTATGTATTGCTACTACACAGCAGACAAGCAGCCATTCTCCACAAGGCATGCTCTGATTGTCCATCATCCACATCAATTTTCTCCAAGTTCATGCCTAAAGGCATGAAAAGACAGGGTTGGTAGAGAGCCACTGGGGAAGGGAAAGAGAGGATCTCTCTGATTCCTCCAGGGAAATGAGTGGGAAATTAATTAGAGCAGCTGCAATAGGGACTTAATTGGTTTTTTTGTTTTGTTTTCTGCTGCTGTGTAGATCTTTTCTGGACATGTAGAAAAAGTTCATCATCAAAAACATTTAAAATAACTTTAAACACCTAAAATATGAGGTGCTGGCAACTCATATACGTTTTCTCAGTCCATGACGCAGAGCTCAGACAGAATAAAATAAAATACTCTATTTGTAGCCGATGTTTCGGTTGAAGCTGTTGGCTGGTGACCTTGTATAAATGACAGCGAGTACCTTGTTGTGAGAAGCTGCTGAAGAAGCCCCTCATTGATTGGAGCACTGCTAAAATCTAATTGTACATAAAGTTCAAGCCATTAATCGTCATTGTTCAACAATTATTTTTAAATGCAGCAAATAAGATTTAATCAACTCCCACTGCACAGCCAATCAAATCTTCTCATCGAGCTGGTTTTTAGCCTAATATAAGATCAGTTTTTATTAGGACTTGCTATGGGAGGTACAGTAGTATAAATAACTGAGCCATGTCTCCTTTTGCTCCGCTAAAACAAAGCTTCTATGTGGTCACCAATGGCTGTGAGGGAGAAGAGGGTCTTTACTGAAGCAATCTGTGATGGACAACGCTTTTATCTCCAGAGACCATTACGAGTTACTAGGACTCCACAATATAACCATAAACCCTTTACTGCCACAATTTTAAGGGAAAAAGGGAAATAATTTAGAGGGAGATCTATGGTGTAGGCTTTTCTCATATTTCTAATAATTGCTGTAAGATTAAAAAAACCTTTTAAGAATTTTGCTTTTGTAATCATGCCTAAAAATATTTCTTCTTTTCCCTTCCATCCTATACAAAGACAATTGGATATGTTTGCTTGCCTAACTCCAAAAAGTACTTAAATTTATAGATAACATCTTTGAGAGACCAAATAAAAACCTAGACATACTGCAGCTTGGTAGAATATTCAATTTTATATCTGAAAACCTAGAATCCTACTTTACTATTTTTTGGCCTGTGGTCTATAGACACAGTCCACACAGCACATGCGATCAGCACAGGGCTAGCTCTTCATTTGCTTGAAAGTTAATATTATACTGCCTTGTACATTTCCTGTCCCTCTTAGGCTTCAAATGAGGTCTAACCTTTATTTAAATGTAGACGAATATTTCTAATTCCTTTGGAATCTCTTTGGGTCTTGAAAATATCTGATGTGGCAGCATTGCTTGGTGCTGCTCATCAAATTTTACTTGAATATAGAATTAGAATCAAAGAAAAAGGAAAAGTCTGCCAGACAGAGAATGTGCTTGACTTCATTACAAAATGAAGACACAAAATTGAGGTGAAGGAGCCAGGAAAATGAACTGCATTGATAAAGTCCTTTCAGGACAAACATGAGAACCTGAACTCAGACACTTAGCAGGCATGTAAAAGCAAGGCACACTGAATTGGGAATTTGTTGTTGTTGTTTGGGTTTCTTCTTCTTCTTTTTTTTAATGTTGTTTTGTGGTTTTTTTTTTTTTTGCTTTTTGTTTGTTTGTTTTTATTTACTTTACATACCACTCAATGCCCCCTTCCAGTCACCCCCCTCACACAATCCTTTCTTCCATCCCCTTTCCCCTTCTCCTCTGAGTGGGTGGGGCCCCGGATATCTCCCCCCACCACCACCTTGGTACATCAAGTCTTTTTGAGGGTAGGCACATCCTCTCTTACTGAAATCAGAAAAGGCAGCCCAGCTATAAGAATATTCCCACATGGTCAGTCAACAGCTTTTGGGATAGTCCCCACTCCAGTTGTTGAGGATCCACATGAAGACCAAGCTTCATATCTGCTACATATGTGTGGAGAGGCATAGATCCAGTCTGTGTGTGTTCTTTGGTTAGTGGTTCAGACTCTGAGATCCCCAAGGGTACAGGTTAGTTGATTCTGTTGGCCTTCCTCGGTGATAGTGAGGCAAAGGCATGTGGATTCCTGATGCTGGCCAGCAACCTAGCTGAATTAGTGAGCTCTGGGTTCAGTGAGAAACCCCAGTTCCAAAAACAAGATAGAGACCAATCGATTAAGAGACTGAAATTGACCTCTGACCTCAACAAGCACACCTATGTATGTGTGCTTACAAGCACATGTGTACGTGACCACATATAGGAAAACAAACATACATCACACACACATACTCACACAGAGAAATACATACATACAGCACACATACACATGTACACCCTCAGGCACACACACACACACACACACACACACACACACACACACAAAGAAATGAAGGCAGAGATTAGAGTAGACATTTGTAGATCTGCTCACATAGGGATATTATTCATAATCGCCAAGATGTTAAAAGTGATCCAAGTGTACACTGGAGGATGAATGAAAAAAAAAACAAAAAAACAAATCATGCTATCTGGATGTGGTGAAATATCCAACCTTTAAAGGGGAGGACCTTCCGACACATGCTGCAATGTAGATAACCTTAAAAGCATGACACCTAGTGGAGTAAGTGAATCAGAGGGCAGAGAGTCAGGTACCAGAAGATGGGAGCGGTGACAAGGTAGGGGTTAGGCAGACCAATTAGAAGGACCATATTAGAGTTATGCAGGAGCTTGAATCTGCAGAGTGGGTCCCCACAGTTGCAACATTTTAGTTTATATTCTTTCAAACTTGCTATGTGAAAATGAAAAGAATGATGAAGAGCTGGATATAGCAAAGCCTCGGATCTGCTATGTCCTCACAGCAGCATCCCTACCAGATCCTACAAATATATGAAGCTATCGTGTATGACTTAATTAAAACATTCGAATACATTTCTTCTTAGACTTGTTTAAATCAAAACTTATGGAATATTTTAATAAAAAGCCAAACACTTAAAGGAATGCGTTATTTGTTACTATTACTGTACAGCCTGAGGAAGATGGCTCAGTAAAGGAAAGTGAGTTGCTCTCCTGGTGGAGGTCATCATGCTAATGAGTGGTTCATGAGGAATACGAAAAGCAAGACATGCCATTGGGTGATTGCATCTCTGGAATAAAATGGCAATCCCTCAGCTTGGTGGAGATTTTTGTGTTGGTGCCTTTTAATTCCAAGTCAATTCGTTGGTTCTTAATCATGTGGGCTATAAACACTAGAGAGATGAAGTCCGATCCTGGGGAAATGCAGTCTCTCTCATTTTTTTCCCTACCCAAAGCCAACCAAAATGAAAATGTCTGCTTGACATTTGGAAACGAATAGATGTCAATGAAAGGAACTAAAGATGCTCAGGCTAGAAATACTCTCAGTGTTTAAGAGGAGCAAAAGAATGAGATTCTAGAAGAGGCAAGAGTGAAATGGGATAGTCTGACATGTCCTATTCATACCTCAAAAAAAAAAAAAAAAAAAAAAGGATGGAGAATAAAAGGTTGTTCAGATAGAATCTCCTAAGGAAAACAAGTGTGGCTTAGCTGCTTCATGGACAGATGCTGAATTCAAATAAAATTACAGTCATCTTACTGTGCCCCAGGCTGCCTGACATATGTATGAGGATGAAAAAGTTGATGATTAAATAAATGCTTTTCATAATTCTTACCCCGAATTTCTCAGGCAGGTGCACAATGCAAAAAAAAAAAAAAAAAGCAAATCTTACTTAGAATCAGTTCTATTGCAAACAATGTGTTTGTTGTGGGAACGATTCCTATGCTTTTCAATATTGTTCTAGTCATTTCTGTATGATGCCTAGAGGTGTTTTCTCAGGTAAAGAAGCAATTCACTAGGTTTTGCTTACAACAATATAGCACACTTGTTATTCGTTAATATTTTATTTTGGCCCAAAACCAAATAAATCGTGAAGACAAATAATTGAAATCCAAATATAGAACTTTTATTAAATTCTAGAGCTTAATCAACATCCCAATATGAAATATACTGTGAAAAGCCCAGGGTAGCTCATGAAACACACTGTGTATTGATTGCCTAGGAAACTGTCTTCCAACCAATCACAGGAGGCCTGTGTTTTTTATTGGGTTGTCAGAATCATCTACTCCTTCGCTCAGGAAGTTTGAAAGGGTTGATCCTTTGAAAATTTTCAGTGGAAACAAAATTTGTCATTTCTTGTCAATCATTCTATTGATTTCCCAACCTCCTCTGATATCCAGTTATCCCAGTCTCTTCAAACTGTGTTTAATTCAATGTATGAGAGAGGACAGATGGACATAGGGATATCTGTATTCAATGTTAGTGACATAAACTATCCATAGATAGAAAATAGCAACACACACACACACACACGTGACTAAATATTACTCCGCCTTTCCTCTTTAAAAATTTCATCTTTAAAAATTTGTGGCATAAGTGAGGAATCTGAAAGGTACCATTGTAGTTTAAATGTCCATTATGGGTGAATTAGAATAATTACTTTATGATTCTATTTATATGAGGAATCCAAAAAAAAAAAAAAAAAAAAAGGTCAATTTGGGATTGACATGGTGGTACAGAAGCTAAGAGTATTTTCTAGTCTTGCAGAGGACCCAGACTCAGTTTCCATAACTCACATAGCAATCCACAACTGTCTGTCATTCTAGATCCAGGAAAGGGATATAAGAAAGTGTTGAAGGCTGGAAACATGGCTCAGTGGTTAAGAGCACTAGCTGTTCTTCCAGAGGTACTGAGTTAAATTCCCAGTACGCATGTGGTGGCTCACAACCATCTCTAGTGAGATCTGATGCCCTCTTTTGATGTGCAGGCATACATGCAGGCTAAACCCTGCACATGAAATAAATAAATGAATAAATAAATAAAACTTTTTTCTTAAAGAAATCATTAACAACTCCAGGCATGCTTATGATCCTGGTTGTTGGTATGTTTCATGGGTCTTTACATGTGGTCAAAATCATCAAACTGTATATGTTAAATATCCGTAGTTGCCTTGCATAGAATTTATGTAAAATGGAGTCTCACCAGGTGTATAAACCAGACTAGCAGTAGATCGCTAAAACAAAACAAATTCAATGGTGTTTTTGTAGATATGTTTTACTTATCTTGCTTTGTTTGGCCTTTTAGTTTTTAATCTTACAGGTATTTTGCTTGTATGCTATGGTATCAAGTAAATAAAAAAGAAAGAAATTATACTATAATCAAATTATCCAAAATTCTCATAGTAGAGCTTATGTCAAAGGGACTTTTGAGTTTGGACATACTGAAATTGACTATTCTGCTTAACCACAGATATATACAAAGCAAAGCTTATACAAAATTTATTCAAAGACATCTAACCCTAGACAAAATTTTCTTCACCTAGTGGCAAAGTGCACCCCAGTCTTTTTAATATGACTATAACCTTGACTGATAATTCAATTCTATTTATAAAAAAATGTATCTAAGAAACATAGCTTAAGTGTGAAATAATTCATAGGGAGTGATGGTGAGTTCACCAAATGAACTGCTTGCTTGTTTGTTTTCTTTGAAACATGATCTTGAACTTGGAGACTCAAATCATCAACCTCTACTCTAAGCCTACTTAGTAGTTGGGACTACACACGTGTACCATAATACTTGCCTACATAAGGTAGTTTAGAAACAATTTTAAAAGATAATCTTTAATGATTATAAGAGTCTAAATGCCATCATTTTATATAAAGAAAGCTAATGGCAATGTTGTTATGATAATAGAAGATATCCATTCTACTCTACCAAACTTTAAGGGCTGGTGTGCAATATTAGCATAGTATATTAACACGGTACTCTTAAGATAAATTTGATTTTAAATTCTAAATCTCCATGTTGAACTACATACTGCCTTCTTGAGTAGGTGGGGAACAGGTAGTCGATCATAGATAATGTCCACTGTGTTCTATATGTATGCAAAATTGTATTATACAGGACACATGTATTTACAGTGATGGAGCTAATATAAAGAAAGAACCTTATAATTGAATTCTTCATTGAAGTAAAGGAGTTAACAAATTACGTTTAATATAAAAATATGACATTGCCTAGATCTAGACCTCTCTCTAACTATAGTTATGGTAGATGTTTCAAAGATTGTCCAAATTTTTAACATGAATTTAAGATACATAATTTGTAGAAATTAATACAAATAATAAGAATATTGAAATGATTTGTTTCAATTCAGTTTAGTTTATGATCAGTTTTATTTCTTCCATTTTTTTCCCTGAATATTTTGGAACTAAAGGGAACTGCAACCCTATAGGTGGAACAACATTATGAACTAAGCAGTACCCCAGAACTCTTGTCTCTAGCTGCATATGTATCAAAAGATGTCCTAGTCGGCCATCACTGGAAAGAGAGGCCCATTGGGCTTGCAAACTTTATATGCCCCAGTACAGGGGAACGCCAGGGCCAAAAAGGGGGAGTGGGTGGGTAGGGGAGTGGGGGGGTGGGTATGGGGGACTTTTGGTATAGCATTGGAAATGTAAATGAGCTAAATGCCTAATAAAAAAATGGAAAAAAAATAAGATAATTTTTTAAAGTTATATTGGAAGGGCTAGCAGTATACGTCAGTGGTAGAGTGGTTACCATATACAAGGTCGTAGGTTAAGTTACCAGTCTAGTAACAATTAACATGTAAAAACAAAAATTACATTGGACTGTGTAACATGAACCTCAAAAGTGATTGATGCTCATATCCACACTGATACAATTCATGGCCTTTATATTCAGACTAAAGGAAATCAGAGGAACCCAAGATATTTCGACCTTAGTATTTTCTGTAGTGTGTGTTTCTATACTTTTCTTTCAGTCCCTCTTAGAGATTTCTTTTTATCAGAGATGCCAATCCCCTGCTCTGAAATGTCCACTGAACAAATGCTGCCCCAAGAGTTAAAATAAAGAAAGTTATAACACTAATGAACTTCAAGGAAAACCAAACACAATCAAGTATACCTATATAACCTCTAAAATGCCACATTCTGGAGGCAGCACTCACAGAAAGCTACCACATCTCTGAAACTGAACATCTAAGTCAACTTTTAATAACAAGATTGTGTAATGTGCTGATACTTTATTGAATGAAAACTTGATATTCAGAGAGTTCACACACACAGTTCTTCCCTATCGAAAGAACACTCAAATAGAAAGCTAGACAGAAATATGCATGAGTTCAGATTTAAGGATCCAAGCTCAGTTCTGTTCCAGATATTTTCCTCCTATTAGGCTATGTCTTGAAACCTGAAAGTCTGTCTGCAAATGAAGGAGTATGAACTAATAAATGCAAAGTCTTATTCAGGTTAGTTAACATCCATTGAATAGGACACTGATGGCAAATCCAAATCCAAAATTATTGCCTCAGTAAAAATCTCCTTCTAGTAAAAATTGATCCTGCCCTGAATCTGCCATGATCTCCAAACCTACAGTTCACCATGGGGAGAAAGGTTTACTTCATTGAACTTAAAAAGTATTGGTTTATCCAGCCCCTGTACCATACAAGCTGGTACCTTCCCAGGTATTCATTGTTCAGATCTAACAAGATCCACAAAATATGTAGTTAGTAAACCCAACTAAGCAAAGCAGTTGTACTCTGCATCTACTTAGACTGCAGACTGATGTGTACTTTGTAGAGCTGATAGAGAAAGACAGTCATATCATGAAGTCAGATATGAGGAACTGTGTTTCAGGAGCAGTTTATCTTGAAAGAAAGATTTCAACAGCAAAGATATTCAGGAAGAGTTTTCATCTCAGTCTTAGTTTCCCCCAAAGGGACTTTGCTGTGTGTGCCATATGCCTTCATCGCTAAAAACAGGTGGTGTAGAAATTTTTAATCCCAATCTGGGGTTTCTAACCCACCTTTGAAATCTGAACCCACGCATATTTAGTTCCCAAATAAAAGACATTCACAAACTTTATATTTATAATAAGCCTCAATCAGCATAAGAGCTGAGCAGATATCTATCGTGTATGTTATTATATCTATTTACCATCCAATAATCCCATTATATAATTTTCCATGTTTCATCTGGGTTGCTTTTAACTCCACTTAGCCAACCCACATGGCCATTATATTAAGATTCATATCCCATGGTGACTTCTTCCTCCGTTTAGTTTCTTCTTCCACTCATTGCTTTTCTTTCACCCCGAGCCTGGTAACCTAAAGGCTGCATATGTCTCATATGTCTCCCCTGCACAGCTATTGGCTGTTAGTATCTTTATTTACAAATAAGAAATAACTTGGGAGCAAGGTCACATATCATCATTTGGATCTACATGTGGACTCCTTTCTGGGGCAATGAGGTATTGGGGGCCACACTCAGCATTACAATACATAGCAAAAGATCAAGCCTCAACAAGTCCCTTTTTTAGTCCAATAAAAGCCTCCTTTTCTATCAGATATAAACTGAACACAATTATACTGATTGTGAAAATTATAATACATGATATACATTTTTAATGTTTGGTCCATTATATTTGGCAATTTAGATAAAGTATTTTATCATCTATCCTATCTTGGTGAGTTATAATTTTGTATTTAAATTATTTCTTATTTTAATTTGTATTACCATCCTAAGAGTATCTTCTTAAATCCTAGACAACTGAAGCATAGTTGTGAGACTATAAACATGCAGTCTTCAACCAGATCTCAGAAGGAATAAGTATGAAGGAAGTGCAGGGATACAGCTTTCAAAAATCATAGAAATTATAGAGATAGCTTACCACCAGGACAGTTCCCAATATTCCTTATAACTTTGGAGTATCTATCTTTAGCCTTTTGGCTCAAAACATCTGACAGACCTTAAGTGAGGTAGGAATTATGAAGAACTGGCTTACACTGTCTTGGCAGAGCTTAGCAGTCAACTATCTGGCATCTGTTTGTCCTTTTTGGACAGCATTTTGTCTGCAGATAAAGTTAGGGCATTTCTTGCCCAGTGGCTAGCTTGCCATAATAAAAGTAACTCTACTTGGAGGTATTGGAGCTCATTATCTTCTTTAAAATGGGATGGAGATACTGTCTGGAGCAGAAGTGACTCTAAGTCAAATGTTCTTTTAATAATGAAATAACCTTAAATGCCATATTCTGTGAGTCTCTGATGCTTTTGAAGACCATTTGCCTATTTATAGCAAATCCAAACAAGCAAAGAATGCTATTATCTGTTCAAGCATGGATGTATATTTCTGTGATAATCCAGATTAGAATTTAATATGACCATGAGTTTGATTGACTGGTTAGTTACTTGCATTACTTAATTATCTTAAACAGTTTGTAATAGCAGCTAGTAAAATAATTAGGATTAAATCTTTTACTTTTAAATGAGTTACATAGGCACAATGCCTATAGAAGAGTTGAAATATAATATTAATTTTAATTTTAATCTTAAATTTTGTCTCAATATACAAAGGTTTATGCCAATGACAACCTTACACCTGTAACAATACACAAACTTATATACCAATGTAAGATAAGGGCTATAAAATGTTTTTAAGAATAGATTCAATATACCCTATTTGTCTAATTTTTATAGTATTTCTATATCCCTCCTTTTTCTTTTCAACCCCCTTTCTCTTAAGTAGGAAAGAAACCAAGATAGAAATCCCTGAGTCCATGCTCCCTATTTTCTTTCCTCCCTATCCAAAACCATAATTATTTGTAATCATACCTTAAAATGATAACATATTTATAATTTATGCCTTCATGGAACACAGTATCTCTTAAAAGGTGGTAGGCTTATAGATAAGTGAAAAACATTCTGAGACAAGATGAGGTATTTCAGAAAATTTTGAAATAGGGGTAAGATGACAATCCAGTCGCCATATTTGATGAGACTTTGACAAAGTATTAGTAACTATAGGCTTAAAGAGCTTTCGACTTCACTATATTGAAGATGAAATGTAAACCATAAAATAGGCCTTGCCCTCAGATCTGCTGAATAAGAAGTTAAAGTTGAGAAGAAGATGAGAATTACCACTAGCACATTTGACTACAGGAACACACATTACTGGATGCACAAACATTCAGAGTTTTTACTAGAACATAATAGTAACAAAAGCTATAATGCTGGATCCCCTCTGGCATATTAATGACCATAAAAATACATGCTCAACTGTTAGCAGTCTGTATATATGTGTTCAGGTTGCGTGCACAGGGTTATGAGAGTACGCAGAGCTGTGCAGTCCCTCTAGACGATGAGATCAGGCTATTGATTGTCTTCCTCTAATGCCTTCTGCCATACTGTGCTGCAATGAAGTGGGTATCTCATTGAACTGGGGGCTTGATGTTTGGTAAGGATAGGTGAGCAGTGAGTGATGCTCTACTCTCTCCAATCTCTAATCCTGGGGTTACAGGCACATGCAACCATGCTTTGTTTGTGAGTTCTAGGGGTTCAAACTTAGCACACTTCCAAACTGACCCATCGTTCCAATTTTCTTTAATGAATATAGTGCTTACCCCTGAGAATTCCTGGAAGTTGCTATTGTTCTGACAAGTAAATGATGATAGTCTAATTATAACTATTGATATTATGTAATTCTTACCACACCCTCCAGGTCTCAGTGAACTAACTGGACTAGGCTTGTATATTCAAGCTATATTCAAAGGAGCAAGAAAATTGCTGGTGTCTTTTAAAAGAAATTCCTACTCTCCCCATATCTATCCAATATAGTACTCCAAGTGCTAGCTAGAACAATGAGAACAAAAAGAGATCAAGAGCCTACAAACTGGCAAAGAAGAAATAGAGGTATCACTATTTGCAGATGATATGATAGTATACTTAAGTGACCCCAAAAATTCTACCAGAGAACTTTCTACAGATGATAAACTACTTCAGCATAGTGGCCAGATATAAAATTAACTCAAATAAATCAGTAGCCTTCCTTTAGACAAATGATAAACAGACTGAGGAAGAAATTAGGGAAACAACTACTTTCACAATAGCCACAAATAATATAAAATATTTTGGGGTAACTCTAACCAAACAAGTGAAAGATCTGTATGACAATAACTTCAAGTACCTCAAGAAAGAAATCAAAGAAGACCTCAGAAAATGGAGAGATCTTCCATGCTTATGGATTGGCAGAATTAACATAGTAAAAATGGCCACCCTACCAAAGGCAATCTAAAGATTCAATGTAATCCCTATCAAAATCCCAACACAATCTTCAAACACATGGAAAGAACAATTCTCAAATTTATTGGGAAAGGCAAAAACCCAGAATAGCAAAAACAATTCTTAACAATAAAAGAGTGGCTGGAGGAATCTCCATCCCTGACCTCAAACTATATATACTACAGAGCAATATTAATAAAAACTGCATGATATTGGTACAGAGACAGGCATGTTAATCAATGGAATAGAATTGAGGACCCAGAAATAAAACCATATATTTACAGACACTTGATCATTGACTAAGAAGCCAAAAATATACAGTGGAAGAAATAAAGCATCTTCAATAAATGATGCTGATCTACTGGCTGCCTGGATGTAGAAAAATGAAAATAGACCCATATTTTTGTCACCTTGAACAAAACACAAGTCCAAGCAGATCAAGGACCTCAACAATACACACCAGATACACTGAATCTAATAGAAGAGAAAGTGGGAATGATCCTTGAACTTATTTGCACAGGGGGAAATGTCCTAAACAGAATTGATAAATGGGACCTCATGAAACTAGAAAGTTTCTGTAAAGCAAAGGACATAGTCAATAAGACAAATCTGCAACCTACAGATTGGGGAAAAAAATCTTCACTAACTTCACATCCAATAAAGGGTTAAGATCCAAAATATATATATAAAGAACTCAAGAGGCTAACCACCGAAAAACCAAACAATCCAATCTAAAGGGGGGGGGGTAGAACTAAACCAAGAATTCACAGCAGAGGAATCTCGAATGGTTAAGAAGCACCTAAAGAAAATTTCAAAGTCCTTAGTTATCAGAGAAATGCAAATCAAAACGACCCTGAATACCACCTTACACCAACCAGAGTGGCTAAGATCAAAACCTCACGTGAAAGCACATGTTGGAGAGGGTGTGGAGAAAGAGGAACACTCCTCCATTGCTGGTGGGATTGCAAAATGGCACAACCACTCTGGAAATCAATCTGGCTGTTTCTCAGAAAATTGGAAATAATTTTACCAGAGGATCCAGCTATACCACTCTAAGGAATAAACCCAAAAGATGCCCCACCATGCCACAGGAGCATGTGTTCCACTATGTTCATAGCAGGCTTGTTTGTAATAGGCAGTAGATGGAAACAACCCAGATACCCCACAACAGAAGAATGAATACAGAAAATGTGATTCATTTACACAATGGAATTCTATTCAGCTATTAAGAATGAGAACACCCTGATTTTTGCAGGCAAATGGATGGAACTAGGAAATATCATCCTGAGTGGGGTAATTCAGACCCAAAAGGACATGCATGGTATGTATTCACTAATAAGTGGATATTAGCCAAAAAAAAAAAAAAAAGAAAGAAAGAAAAAAGAAAGTAGAGAATACCCAAGATACAGTCTACAGAATTAAAAAAGGTCAACAAGCTGAAGAGCCCAAGTGAGGAAGCCTCAGTTCCACTTCTCCCTGAAGAGAGCAAAAACAAGGGGAGAGGGAGGGTGGGGCCTGGGAAGAAAAGGAAACGGGGAGGGGAAGAGGGGAGCAAGGTCTGGTATTGGGTGGGAGAAAAGGACTGAAGCCCTGAGGGCCAGCAGAAAGAATGGGAACAGGCAAGCTCCGGAGGTAGGAGGTTGGGGGAGGTGAGAGACTCTCAGGACTCACAGGGAGGGACCTTAGATGAAATACTCTACATTGGGGAAAGGGAACTTGTAGAGCCCACCTCCATCAGAAAGACAGGGCATCAAGTGAGGGATTGGGTTGCCATCCCAGTCAAAACTCTGACCCGTCATTGTTTCTGTCTGAAAGAATTGAAGGGATGGAAATGGGAAGGAGTCTGAGGAAAATAAGGTCCAGGGACAGGCCCAAAGTGGGATCCATCAGAGGAGGCTCCAAAGCCTGATACTATTACCTAGGCTATGGAGTGCTCACAAAAAAGGACCTATCTTGACTGCCCCCTTGAAAGACTCAACAATCAGCTGAAAGAGTCAGATGTAGATAATTGAACCCAAGCAGTGGACAGAAGCTGCTGACCCCTGTTGTTGAATTAGGGAAACACTGGAAGAAACTGAGGAGGAGGGCAACCCTGTAGGAAGGCCAACAATCTTAATTAATCTGCACCCCCTGAGATCTCTGGACCACCACATAGCTGATATGAGGTCCCCAACACATATATAGCAGAGGACTGCTGGGTCTGGGTACGTCAGAGAAGATGCACCTAACCCTCAAGGGACTAGAGGCCCTAGGGTGTTTAGTGGTCTAGTGGGGCAGGGGTAGGGTAGGGGTAGAGTGGGGATGGGGACATTCTCATGGAGATAGGCAGGGAGGAGATATGGTATGTAGAAGAGCTGGAAGGTGGACCAGGAGGTGAATAAAATCTGTAGTGTAAAACAAAAAAGAAAAAAGATTAAATAAAAAATTTAAAAAATTCCTTCAAGTAGGAAAAACAAGGGATTAACAATCGATTAATTACATTAAGTCAGGCATCATATTTTAGATCAAGCCTTGGCTTATGAAACATCCTTCTACATCTCACCTTAAGCACTGACTTTGTTTAGTTTTATATATACTTGATAACATATATTCTACAGTTGATCCAAGAAAGAAAGCACAAGATAATTCATTAATTATAGGCATACACTTCATTATTCATTCATTTATCATGATGTCTCAGTCAGGATGTCAATATACCATCAAATAATAACTATGCTCCTATTAAATGTATTGTCTGGAGAGAAAGCCAAGCCGTAAGCAGGACCGGCTGCTCTTTCAGAGGACTCAACTCTATTGCCCAGCACCTGCAAGGTGCATCACAACTGTCTGTAGTTCCAGTTTGAGAGATCCAGCTCCCTCTATGGACGCCAAAGGCACATATGAGATACAGACATATGTGCTGACAAGCCATCTGCATACAGAAATTAATAAATAATAAATAAATATATGTCTCTGCATTCTTTAACCAATGCATAAAACACAGTCTTCTGTGGGTCTTGTAACTGAAAAAAACAAAAACAAAAAAACAAAAAAAAACAAAAAACAAAAAACAAAACAGGGAAATGCTATTCATTCTAAGGTTGACTGGATAATTACCAAAACATATTTTGTTGTTCATTAAACTTTATAAGTAAGTTAAAATACAATGAAGAAGCTGCTTACAAAAGGAAAATAGCTCACCATATATAAAAGAGCCTTCTTGAAAAAAATTAGTAGAGTTATTATCCAAAACCTTCCAGGTTAGAGGACTGTGTATATTAGAAGTGCTCAAACAAGCAAACAAACAAATGAGAACAAAAAACCTGCCCACTATGAGTATTTCCACCAGAAAATGCTTTGTCTCAAAAATATAAATAAAGAAAACAATCTTCCAGACAAGCAAAAGCAGAGAGAATTCATCATTTTTATACCTACCTTATAAGAAAGAAAATTAAACTGAAAAAAATCTAATTAAAAACTCCAAATACAAATAAGGAATACTCTCCTACCATCAAGAAGGTGTACAAAAATTTTTAATTGTCATCCAAACGCTAAGTTACAAAAGATTTTATAAAAAGCAGAGGTACAATAATTTGTGAATGAGTATCATGAAAAGTTGTAAATCAACGACAAGATGTGCTTCTCAGAAACAGCAGAAGTGTAGAATTCTTGTGTCATTTTATGTGATTCGACTTACTTGTTGTCAGTTTAAAATACTCCATTACAATTATGAATATTTTATGTAAGGCTTGATAAACACAAAGAACATGCCTATAGAAGGTAGAGAAAAAATGAATCAAAGCATATCACTATGAAAATTATCTAGTCACAAGGGAAGACAGGGAGAAAAAAACAAAGACAGTTGACTTCAATTTCCAAGAAAAATATATGCTGAAAGTTTAGATATGATTGTTTTTAAAAAGTCTATACAGACTAACTAAAGAGAGGGTAGATGGTAGTGCTTATATTTTTAAAAATAACTTTAAATTTGTTACAGGAGGGAAACAAGGTCATTGCATCCTTCATCAAATAGTTATAATAATTGTGCACACACACAAATACACATACAAACACACACACACACACACACAGAAGCCCTCATATATATAAAACAAATGTTAACAAAACTTAGCAGATTAATACAATCAGTAGCAGAAGGCATATTCAGTACTATGTGACCAGCATGGATTGTTGATCCATACATAGATTCAATTTGGAAATCATATAACCCAGGTGAACCTAACAGACATGAATGTTACAGTATCTTATAAGACTTCATAATGCATATTCATCTCAAGCAAATGTTCTCCAGAATAGATTATAGTAGGCCACCAAACTCCTGTAAAACATCTAAGGAGTTTGAAGGTTATAGAAGAAGCTCAGAGGTACAGAACTTGCCTAACAGCAGATAAAGCCTTGGATATAACACACACACACACACACACACACACACACACACACACACACACACACACACCACTCCTAAAAAGATTAAAATGAAGTTCATCACAATTTATGAATTGACACAAAGTTAGTTTTAAGATGGAATTTTATACCCATGAATGTCTTCCCTGATGGTGACTGTGGGGACAAGTAGGCTGTCTTTGTTGGAGTAGGTGCAGGTGAGTCAGCCCCCAAGGGTATGAGAGCAGGAGAGGCAACTCTGCCCCTTGCAGGTATCAGCATTTGGGTGAGCCAGACAGGGCTGTGCTAGAGAGTTTGCCCTGGTAGTGCTGGTCTGGGAGAGTCGAAGGTATGACTAACTCAGCTAACTATCGTGGCCCAGATTCAGGGCTTTGAGTTGGCCCACTCCAACATTAGTTTTCTATGAACTGCTGGAGTATGTGAAAGAGCTGGTCCTGCAGGTCCAAAGCTACAGTTTCCACAAGATGTTTTCTATGTGGAATTGGGTGCATGAAGTGAGATTCACAAAGAATCAATAAAGAGTTTAAGAAAAAAGAAAGAAAGAAAGAAAGAAAGAAAGAAAGAAAGAAAGAAAGAAAGAAAGAAAGAAGGAAGGAAGGAAGGAAGGAAGGAAGGAAGGAAGGAAAGAAAGAAAGAAAGAAAGAAAGAAAGAAAGAAAGAAAGAAAGAAAGAAAGAAAGAAAGAAAGAAAGAAAGAGAGAGAGAGAGAAAGGAGGGAGGGAAGGAAGGAAGGAAGGAAGGAAGGAAGGAAGGAAGGAAGGAAGGAAGGAAGGAAGGAAGGAAGGGAGGAAGGAAGAGAGGGAGGGAGGGAGGGAGGGAGGGAGGGAGGGAGGGAGGGAGGGAGGGAGGGAGGGAGGGAGGGAAAACATGGGAGATGTAGTAGCCAATGCCTATTAGCCCAGCACTTAGAAGTCAAGGCAGAAGAACTATGACTGGAAGAATCTACACAATTAGTTTCAGAGCTGTCTGAGCAGCATAACAAGGCCGGTCACACACAAAAAAAGATGATGAAGAAAGAAAGACATGTCACCCATACACCCTTCCTTTACACCTCAAGAAACCAGTAAAATCAACTGAACACAAAGTTAGGAAAGAGAAACCTGGTTAGAATAGAAACAACTGAAATCAAGATGAGAGAAGCAACAGGACAAATCGATTAAACTGTAAGCTGTATATAAAGACAAAACTAACAAATTTCAGCTAGATTTTAAAAAAAGAAAGGAGGACCCAAATAATATGATAAATAAAAGAAAGGACATCACAATATATAACTCAGAAACACAAAGCATCATGATGAAATGCCTTGAAAATTATTCACCAACAACTGGAAAAAGCTGAAGGAATTGGTGCAGTATTAGAAACATTCAACTTATCATGAGAAAATAGGAAGGCTGAGCTGGCCAGTGATTAATCCTCATCAAACTTTAAACACTTCTCACTGAAGAGAAGTCCAGGACTTTCACTGGTAAATTCTATCACCTATTTAAAGAAGAATAATGCTGAACATTCCTCAGACACTTCCAAAATATTCAAAAGGAAGGAACAATTACAAACGTATTTTACGAAGCCAGAGTTTCCTGATACCATAGCCCAGTGAGAATACTACGATAAAAGAAAACTACAAGGTGTTTTCCTTTCCTGGGAGTAGATTCAGATGTTCTCAGCAAAATACTAGCCAAGTCTGTATAAAAAGCTCACAAACCAACATCAAGCTGGTATATCATTTGGTAGATGGCAAAAGCTTGAAGTGATAATGATAGGCACTATCTATAAAAGTCTCCAATTCTATTCATTAAAGATTTTTATTAAGCCAGTGAGGAGGCTCAGTGGGCGTAGGGGCTATTCCTGGTTGTCAACTTGACTATATCTGGAATGAACTACAATCCAGAATTGGAGGGCTCACCAGTGATCCTAATCTGGAGGCTGGGAGATAGAAGTTTCTGACCTTGATCTTGGTATGGAGATCTTGAGGCATAGTGGCTATGAATTCCAAAAGATTAAGACAGGGAGATCTCTGAGTTCAAGGTCAACTGGGATTAAAGGTGTGGTGGCACACACCTTTAATCTGGGCTACACCTTCTGTTGGAGACCTACATAAGGACATTGGAAGAAGGAAGTCTACCTTTCTCTCTCCTTCACCTGCTTGCCGTGTGGGACTGAGCAACTGCTAGATCGTTGGACTTCCATTCACAGCTGCTGTTGACCATTGTTGGGAATTTGACTGCAGACTGTAAGTCATCAACAAATTCTTTTACTCTATAGAGACTACCCATGAGTTCTGTTACTCTAGAAAACCCTGACTAATACAGTGGGTAAAAACAGTTGTTTTGTAAGCCTGACGACCTGTCTTCTGTCCTGAAACCCACAGTGAGAGGAAAGACTCAACTCCTGAAAGTTGTCCTCTGACTCCAAAAAACACGGGATGACACAAGTGTGTCCTCCAACACATTCAAAATAATAACAATAATCACTATAATTCTAAAATTTTTAATTTTTTGAATACCGGGCTGATTAGCTTGGTTTCTTGGCCTAAGCATACCTTGGGTTGCTCCGGAGGAATAACTGGTCAAAGTGCAAGAGTTGTGACATTTCTAATAAAGTGTGTAGCATTTCACAATATCATCCATAGTGTTTTCTGAAGTTCCATAGTATGTTGAAAAAAAACATCTGGCATATGGGATACCATCTTTCCAGATGTTTTAAATCTCACTACCAGCTTAACTATAGCTTTCTTGTGATACAAAAATGTGTCCCATAAGATGACATTGGAAAACACTGATACTCTTTCCCCACATTATAATCGAGTAATAGTTGGTCAACAGTAACCTAAGTACAGGAAAGGATTCGTGGTGTATAATCAGCCACCAAAAGATCCCCTAGGAAAAGAAAGGGAAGGAAAGGAAAGGAGAGGCACAAAGAAAGCTGGTGGCTTCTCAGTTTAACTTTTGTTGTTGGGAGAAATACTTTAACAAAATGCACTTTAAGGGAGAAAGGGCTCACCTTGGCTCACAGTTTTCAGGTTACAAACTATTGATGTGGGAAGAAAAGGGCAGAAAAAAAGAACATAATGTGGCTTCTTGCTTGCTTTTTTTTGTTTTTTTTCAGCTTTCTCTTATATGCTGTCCAAGACCTCCTTTGCAGAGGCTGCTACTTACAATGACCTTAATCTTTCTACATCAATTCATAATCCAAACAAGCTCCGTCAGACACGCCCACTCTCCATGCTGATCTGTCTTAAGACTTCCTAGGTGGTCCTAGGTTGTATCAAGTTGACAGATAAATTAGCATGTCTGTCTTTGTCATGATCTCATTTTAAAAACTAAAAACATCAGTATCTAAAGTTTATGAATTTCATCCCAAGATTATGCAACTTAACTGTCTAAAAGTTGACACGTGAAAGTATTAGTATGCCAACAAGTGCTCCATTGTATGGCTGTGCAGTAAGAGCAAACAAAGCTGCTGTCTCTTAAAAACAGTAGCACAGAAACAGTTTGTTAACTCGAAGATCAATGCCAGAAAGGCAATTCTTAAATTGTTGACAAATTCCACTAGAACTCTAAATTATACCATGGGGTTATTTTTCATCAACTCTGCTTTTGCACCAGCATAAAAGCATCGTCAGCACAATGTCCCCGTGACCAACTTCAACTTTACTCAAGATGGCTGTCTGTCAGAGCCTCTAATGGCCAAGTTTGACAAGATGATAATAAAAATAAAGAGGCCAGAAAGATCAGTGTACAAAACAGTTCAGAAAATTTTTTTAGCACTTTTAGAGGAAGTTGTGATGTTTTCCTTTCAAATCTGCTGTCAATCAATCACATGGTCTCATGACTTTTGTTAATTAATTATTTACTAAAATGACAGTTGCTTTATTTAGCTAAAGGTGGAAAAAGTAGAATGATAGGGTTTTGCATATCACTTTAATATGCTAGTCAAATTTATTTCTAAAGCAAGATATATGAGAGCATCTTTTCACTTAGGTTTTACAAAGGAACAATAATATCACATTGAACTTTGAAATGTACTGTTCTGCAATCCAAGTATTTATATCATGATAAAAAAGACTACCACAATTAATCTTAAATTATTTGGGGGGGGGGGGAGATAAGCCTGTAATATGTCACAAGTTTTCACAGACATTTTCCCATTAGAACATTTCTGTCAGTTTGTCATTATTCTGTGGCAGAAGTAATGAAAGCCTAGCACCATGATAAAAAAGAATTATCTTTAAAAAAGAAAAGTGGGGAAACAAAATATGTATATTTCAAGTCAAAAGAAAATTCTTTCATTCTATAACAGAATTTTCCAGTAACATTTTCTATGATGTTCTAATAAAAGCATATATTTTTGCATAGATTTAAAATGGTTTGAGAAAGAAAAAATTTTTCTTCTTTCAAAGGGAAGTTTTCTTAGGAAGGGATGGAGGGGTGGCACTGAAGAGCATCAAGGGAAGTGTGGTCATCAGTGAAATGTTGTGACAAAAATATTTCTAAATTTTAATATGAATTATATAGTACTTTCCAGCTTACCAAGTTCTTTCATGTAAATTTCATGGTTAGCTCATTAAAAAATAAGAGATCTATTGTTTCTATCTTTGACTGAGTTAACTAACATCCTCCTTTTAAAAAGTTATATTTTAATTCCCCAAAAAGATGTGGTGTTTCCTTCAGACACCTGCTCCTGGGCAATACTGGGTTTTTGCATAATAAACTAAATTATTGTTAAAAGCAATTTCAAGCAGCAACAAGTACTTGTCCTAGGTTTCCTACCATCTGCCTCACGCAGGACAAATGAGAACCATCAAGTTCTGCTTGCAAATGTTTGTAATTAGGTCTTCAAAAAGAACCTCCTTTCTTTGCTCTTAGTTAATTCTTTGTTCCCAGAGATCTGTTCTGTCTTATGTGTAACCATTGGTCACAAGTGACCACTGAAGGCTTGACACATGACTTTTCTAAACTGAGAAGTGTTTATAATATGCAGAGAAGCTCTAAAACTTTTAAAAGAACATAAATTCTCACATTTTACTACTAGAAAGTTCTGAAAAGGGACACAGTTACACAAATTCCTATACACCCCCAAGAAACTGGTTTAATTAGACAGAAATAAGGAAGGCTTCACTAGTTTAGAAAAACAAGGAGTTGGGCAATGATAGCCCACAAGGCCAGCCTGGTCTACACATGAAATTTCAGGACAGCCTAACTCTGGGTGGGACTTCTCTAACACTGATCTGTTTTTCTGATGTGTTTTTGTTTTGTGTTTGTTTGCTTGGCACAAATGATACCAATGATGATGTTTTAGAGTTTTGTGGCTGTGAAGAGATACCATGACCAAGACAACTCTTATAAAGAACAACATTTAATTGGGGCTGACTTACAGTAGCAATTTGTTCTTCTGATGGAAAAAGCAATTTTGTAGACAACTTTGAGAGAAGTAAGAAGCTTCAAAAGAAAAAAATGCTAAACCAGAGGAAGAGTCTGGAGGACTAAAACAAGAGCTAACTTAGGCAGAAATTCAAAATCGAGTGAAACAGGGATCATTCCCATTGGTACTCTAATGTTCAAGTACTGAAAAGGTTGATGCAGCCCACAGCAGTAGCAATGCCCTCTCCTGGTACAGAAGGGAACATTAAAGAAGAAGGAGAAGAACACTGTAAAGAAGGCAAGGGAAAACATTGTAAAGAGAGTGCCCGCAACTCAAAACCATCTGAAATTGCAGTTCCAGGAATCTGACACCCTCTTCTGGACTCTTAGTCATAGACACAATATGTGTATACATTCATGCAGACAAAACACCCATACTCATAAGATAAAAATAAATATTCTTGTAGAAAGAAGAAATGGATAAGAGGAAGAAGAAAAACAAACAGGCAAGCAAGCAAACAAACAAACAAAAATCCAGGAATAATTTGTAGCAACCGGTGACTCTAAGTCAATAGATGTTTCCCTGTGGTTCTTCAAATGCCTGCCAAAGAAAAACCTGATGCCAATTCTTAGTATGTAGGAGAAACAGATATTTAAAAACTATCCCAAAGGATGGTTGATGGTGCAATGAGGTATCCTCTAGAACATAGAATTGCCAGATGATTTCACCAAAATACAGGAATACTGTCTCAGCCAAGAGTACTGGTTGGGTTCTCCAAAAAGAAGGGGAAATTTGGCTTCTCTTAATTCCTGGAGAAGGACTATCTCTAGTACGATCCCTGGTTAATCTGACAAGGAGTTGAATCCTAGGAAGAAGATGTGGGGACAGTTCAGTGTTTGTACCAATGATGACTGTGTAGCCATATACAGAGGGGGCTCTCTTCAATGTCAAAAGAAAGGAGTGTGTGTGGCTCAAGGCATGCCAATAGCTGAATTAAATAAGATAACATGTTCCATTAGTAAAAAGCATTGGTGAAAACCTTAATAATAATCAAAGGAATATGGTTATGATCTAAACATTAAAAAATAAAGAAATAAGGGATAAATCAGGACCAAATTCAATTCCTATATATTTTGCCATAGACACTAACCAATACTTAACTTCTTTTTCCTTTCCATTTTATTGGAGGATGCAAACGTCCTAGCTTCCCTTAATTTGGGGTAAAAACCACTGATATGGAAAAGTGGTTGTGAAGGTATGTATTCAGCAGTCTTGTGCCTGATATGATTGGACTGAAAAGATACACTTCTTAACTGCCTCCCAAGTAGCCACCACCTAAAGATAGTGTGAGTAGGTCATACATTCCCAGACATTAGCTGCTGTCCACTATCTGTTGCAAATACTCCCTAAAATACACACTTGGTAATGCCATTCTTCTAAGGTAGTCCCTACATAGAGGTACCAAATGCTGGTGGCAACCAAGACACTACTGCTCATTAGTAATGAGTTTGTCTCCCAGTGTCTTCCCAATGGCCCTCCAACTTCCTATTAGCTTTTTTAGCATATGTATTTTCTTAAACATTTAATATTAAATTAGAACCACCTCCAACTATAGCAAGCCTTTATAATTCATTTCATTCTTACCTCATGTCTGCATTTGTAAAGGCCACCACAGCAATGTCTTTTACTGTGAATTGCAAAGCTTTGTGTCAACTCCAAGAACCCCATAAATCTAATTCAGGTGCAGGATGGCTCTTGTATACTAACAGGACACCTACTGAGGCATTCAAGACCTCTCTACTGGCTGGTTTTGAGTGTCAACTTGACACAGGCTGGAGTTATCACAGAGAAAGAAGCTTCAGTTGGGGAAATGCCTCCATGAGATTGAGCTGTGGGGCATTTTCTGCATTAGTGATCAAGGGCGGAGGGCCACTTGTAGGTGGAACCCAGCTGGTAGTCTTGAGTTCTATAAGAAAGCAAGCTGAGCAAGCCAAGGGAAGCAAGCCAGTAAGTAACAAGCCTCCATGGCCTCTGCATCACCTCCTCCTTCCTGACCTGCTTGAGTTCCTTTGGTGATACACAGCAACATGGAAATGTAAGCTGAATATACCCTTTCCTCCCCAACTTGTTTCTTGGTCATGATGTTTATGCAGGAATAGAAACCCTGACTAAGACAAACTCTTAAAGTCAAAAATATTGTTATAACTTATATAACAGTTCTTTTCCTCAAAAATCCAGTAAGGTAAATGAAAAAAAAAAAAAACTGTAAGTGGTCTTCAGTCTCTCTGCATTTGTACAGACTCAAGACTAAATTCACATATAAAGCTATGTTAGGCATAGGAATTCCAACTTACTTATACCTCCTTATTATACAACAAAGTTTTAATCATGCCATGAGTTTTTCTTTTTAAAGGAAAGAACGAGAACGTAATAAAGGTTCAAATTGGGCTGGGTTGTCAAGTATGAAAACGAATAGAGTTGCTGATTTCATAGACCAGTTTTGAGGTTTGCCCACAATTGTGACAAGTGATTGCATGTTATTTAACTTGAAAATAATTTCTAAACAATGAAGAGAAATTTGTAATTCTGTACTTCCAAATGTAAGGCAGTACTTCTCAAGTTATGCAAAGGGAATGGAAAAGCATCATGTGTATTTGAATGCTGTGTTATCAATCCAAATGCAATTGCAGAGAAACCTACCAATGTTTTAAAATAAATGCTCATAGCTGCCCAATCCAGAGTTAAGCTGTATCAGTTGGCTAAAGGCAGTGCAGAGGCACATATATTTAAAATAAAGCTTTCCAAAGTCAGATCCTCAGGCCTGATAACCAATAAATTAAGTGCCATTCCCTGTGGACTAAGTATTCAAGCACATGAGTCTATGTGGGCCAAACCTATCCAAAACCACGATAAGGAGTTTTCCCAAATGTTCATAAATATATTTCCCATTCTTAGGACAGACATAAAATCAACTAAAAATTCTTTTTCTATGACATCTTGAAATGGGAATTACAACACATTTTCAGTTATTCAATAGGTTCATTATATTTCATCATTATCTTTTTTAATATCTGCTTATTACTTATAATGCCCACAAGAAATTTTCACGGCAATTTTATGCACTTCATGTATCTTTTTACTTGTTTGTTTCATATAGTAACTAAGAGTGTTCTATAGATACAAGATGAATCATGCATTATTAAGTAACAAAATCTTTGTTTTAAAACATTCATTTTAATAATCTGCTAAAAATAGCTTGTTATTGAACGTAGAGTATATATCTTTTCTATTTTATCTCAAATTCTAAGCAATTTATTTCCTCTTTTCAGGTAAGTAAGTGTATAAAATATATTCAACAGGTCCAGTACAATAACTGGAACTTGCTGATGGCTGATGTGGAAGTTTGAATGAGAATGTCCCATTGGCTCAGTGTATTTGGCCCCCAGTCATTCCAACTGTTTGAGAATAAATCAAGGGTGTGGACTTATTGGAGGAGGTGTGTAACTGGGTGTGGAATTTGTTGTTTCAAAAGACCCCTGTCATTCCTTCTGTGTCTCTTTCTGCCTCCTGTTTGAAGAACAATACAATGGGCTCTCAGCTGTTGCTGCTACCATGGCTTTGTTCCACCATCATGGCTTTTAACCTTCTGAAGCTATCAATCCAATTAAATGGTTTCTTCTATGAGTTGTCTTGGCCAAAGCTTTTTGTCACTGCAATCACAACATAACTAAGATAATTTAAGACAGACTGTTTTATTTAGGGTTTTTTATTGCTGTGAAACGATACCATTAAACAAGGCAACTTTTATAAAGGAAACCTAGCTGGGGCAGGTTTACCATTTCAGTGGGTTAGTGCATTATCAGCATGTGGGAAGAATGGCATTGTGTAGGCAGTCTTGGTGCTAGAGGAGCTGAGAGTTCAACGTCTTGATCCACAGGAGACTGATTCGATACACTGGGCAGAGCTGGAGCTGCACAGTGACACATTCCCTCCAGCAAAGCCACATCTATTAGTGTCACTTCCTGTGGGCCACATAGTCAAACACATGAAACTATGTGGGCCAAACCTATCCAAACTGCCAAAAAGAGTTTTCCCCAAATGTTCATGAATATATTTCCCATTCTTAGAACCCGTGTCTAGCAAACAACACATAGAGACAAAGTCACATGTCATTTTGCCCCACGGAGTAGTTATTTAATGATGTTACCATCTACACCGATTACACTTTTTTTTTTCATTCAATGGAAAAAGTTTATTTTCAGAGTGAAACAAATGTTAACTAACTATTTGTATTCTAGGGCTTCATCTCCCATCCCATCTAATTTACTTAAATGTCTTGCTGTGTTTCCTGATTTGTTAGAGACTCCAGGTACACCTCCCTCCCCCTTGCCTCTGTCAACCCAGCAAGCTGTTTCCCCTGACTTCAAAGTGCAAATATTTTTGCTTCATCACCAGTCTGGTAGTCTAAAGGGCCTTTTGGCTTACATAAAGAGAATCATATTTTGCAAAGAAAACAATAGGCTTGAGATACTAATCAATGCCTCCTTTTCGAATATGTATTTTCTTCCTGAAAAAACTAGGAGATTTTCTTTTATGAAAAAACAAAGGCAGAATGAGAATGAAGCCATCAAAGAGTATTAATTAGATTTTAAAATTCAAGTTAATTTTTTTTTAAAAAGACACAATTAGCTGAATTTCTTATATATTTGTGTGATTATTCAGATCAGGAACCTAACAGGTCCAAAAACATTAAAGTGTTTTCAAACAGAAGTTCCAGTTACTCATTGTGCCTGAAATTACCTGATAAAGAATGCTAAAGTTTTCTTCCTATTGCTTTCTACTGGGAGGTTTACCATTTTGGCAGCCCGAGCCTTAGCTCCCAGGGAGTATCGCCCAGCATTTTTGCTTAACAGGTGATCAACCCTAAGGAATCTTCCAATTTGAAATAGAATGAGGCTGTGCTCTTTTTGAAATGTAAATATTCTGGGTTTCAGACGCACTGTCAGCAAATAACGTGAATTCACATTTGCTTTGCAAAGATCTGTGGCCAAGTTGCTTTCTAACTTCTGGTTGAGCTCTACCTCAACCAGAAAGTAAAAATTATACTACTACTTTTGGTAGCTATTTTATTTTTTAAGGTAATACATCAAATGAAGATTTTAGTAAGGAACAAAACATGTAAAATATATGTAAATAGAACATGTATTTTTAAGGATCCCACAGAATTGGCCAAATGGTTTGAGCTAGTGGCCCTTTGCTTTCTGTACATTAAACAGAGAAGGAGGTTGTTTTAAACTCTCATAGTTGTATTTATTATGAATAAACAAAAATTAATGCCAAAACAAGGGTCTGTCCTTTGTTCAGTTATGTCTGAAATGCTATACTTTAATGCCTTCTTTGTATTCCCTGACAAACATCATAGAGAATATCGAGCTGCACAAGTGAAGGAGAGGCACAGTGGTGCCCAACATGCTCACCAGCCTACAGGCCATCACCAGCCTACAGGCCATCACCAGCCTACAGGCCATCACCAGCCTACAGGCCATCACCAGCCTACAGGCCATCACCAGCCTACAGGCCATCACCAGCCTACAGGCCATCACCAGCCTACAGGCCATCACCAGCCTACAGGCCATCACCAGCCTACAGGCCATCACCAGCCTACAGGCCATCTACTCAGACATTACCCTCTACTGTGGTCATGCTTATTGCACAGCTGCAAGAAGGTTTTTCTCTGCTCCATTAAATGAAGAACATTAGAAAATACCTTTAAATTTCATAGCAGTCACTAGCCTCACATAAGATGCTGAAACTCTGAAACTAATTGTTTCCAATATTCTTAAGCATCACCTGAGACAAAAACAAACTTCTTTAAAGTCACACTATGGATTTTTTTTCCATTCTTTTTTTGCTTTTTTTTTTGCAATTAAAAGAATTTGGGCTGGTAAGATGGCTCAGCTGTTAAGAGTGCCGACTGTTCTTCCAAAGGTCCTGAGTTCAAATCCCAGCAACCACATGGTGGATGGCTTACAACCATCTGTAATGAAATCTGATGCCCTCTTCTGGAGTATCTGATGACTGCTACAGTGTACTTATAATAAATAAATAAATAAATAAATAAATAAATAAATAAATAAATAAGAATCCATGTATTCACAGCCTTTACCTCTATTCTCTCTCCTCCTTCCACAGGGTTACTGCAAATAACTCAGTGTGTGTGTGTGTGTACACACATGCATGTGATATCATGTACAGATGTATATGATCAAACTGAAATGTATAATTTTGACTGTGATTTTTCTTAACAAATGGAAAAACAATGTATATTTTGCTTTACAATTTGCTTTTTTCACTTAATAAGTTATCTTATTTTAATATTTACTATTTTAAAATACACCCCCACCTGCATTAGTATTTAAATATTTGGAACCATCCTTTGATTTATCTAATTTTTCATCCATCAATAGACATCTGGACTGGTTGCGCATGTTCAGAATTTGAAGTTATCCAAAAATGATCTTTTATGAATGTGTATATAATGCTTTCTCTAATACAAATAATTGTTCAGTAGGATTGCCAGGCCCAAATGCACACCTTTAGGGTGTTCGAGAATATGTGTCCTTACTCTCTTGGGGCTTAGCCTCACCTTTATTTTCATTGTGTATCCAGTGAATTCAAATTTCTCATTTTAATTTTTGCATAGACTTGAATTTCCATTAGATTAAGCAGTGTTTCACATAGTTAGTGATTATTCACACTTCTGGAAGTTTTCTATTGCTTGAGGTTTTCTTCCCAACATACAAGGGGGAAATGAATACACTCATGGACCCATTTCACAAAGATGACTTTCATCTGTATACTGAGGCTCTTTGAGGAAATGTTCTTACAGCTCAGGACACATCCTTTTTTTTTTTTCTTTTGTTTTACTGCTTAGTGATGAAGCTCCTGATGTCAGCCTCTGGAAATCCTTGGCTCTAGCACTTAGTTTGTGTACAGCCAGATTCACTCACGTGTACTTGGGATGTCATTTTGAAGCTTCTCTACTCTGTACCCAGCATTCTTGCTAACAGACTTTCATTCACATGGCTCTTCCTTGCAAACAGCCATTCTATCTCTCAAGTCCAAATTATTAAAATGTTCCCACTCTCAAGGAATTCTGAAACTGTAAGAAGGTCTCCTGAATAGTAGAGATCTGATCCCTTCATTTATATGGGTCACTAAGAGCTGGGGGTGCACAGTTCATTCTAGAAATACTGTACACACACTCTAAGCCTGTTAGCCCCTCCCTGGCTTCACCAGCCAAGCTATACTTAGAAAAAATGAAATTAAGTTAAATCAGTGTGATAGAGCTGGGTAAGTTCCATAATTTAATGTCAGTTTGTATATAAAGATATGTTAACACCAACTAAGTATTTAAAGCCCCTGATTAACTTTTTGCATGATTCAAATGGCTAAAATATAACTAAAAAGCTAGGGATAATTTGAAAATTTTGAAGTAAGAGAATAAGAACTTGAGCCTGGACTATACTTCCTTGGGGAATAAGACAAAGAATGTAGGTTTTTTTCATAACAGTTTCACACACAGAAGCCAATGTGATGGCATCAAGACTGGTACTAAGACTGGCTGACACAGCTTTTAGAGGCATGTCTTAGGTTTCTGATCACCAGACATATTCCTGATAAACCATTACTGCCAAATTCAAACCTTGTCTCTTCCAAAAGAAAGATTTATGTTTTTAGAGCATGTTGAACCTCATCATCTAATTTTTGCCATTAAAATCTGAGCACTGTTAAAACTATTCAGAGATCTTTAAAAAATATTTGTTTAAAAATATCTGTATTTCTATGCCTGATAAGCTTCTACAATTCTAAACTTCCGCTTTAAGATTTTTTAAATATCCTCTTATGACAACAGGCATATTATGGGTATTTTCATCACAGGCATGACATCTGCTATCTCTTTGCCTGCCAAGATCTATAAATGGCTTAAAGTATCACTTTATGAAAAACCACATTATTAGAGAAGCTAGGAAACCTAAAGCATAATTAATACAGCAATGACTCTGTGTGACTTTAAATCTAGTTGCCATATCATTATTTGATATACAAAAATATTTAAGGAGGACCAAAGTTTAGAGTGAGACATAATTATCACATTTATTCATTTAAAATCTACATCATTCTGCGTTCTTACACAGTCGGTGACTTAAATAGCTCAGTTATCTGTTGCAGTGTAACAAATCTTCCCAAGATCTAGTCAGTGGCTGTGAACACAGTTTTGGACAACTTTGAAGGAACCACGCCCAGTTCCTGGAAACCTTACTTGGACATTTCATCCATGCTGTTTCATTCTCTGCCGGACAATGTGGTGAAAAGAGCTAAGCACTGATAGGGTGCTCTGACAGTTGACCCTCAAATAGCTCACTCTTTTACATGGCAGATGGGGAAAGTGAAGAACAAAGGAGAAACTACCCAACTTTTATGGCTTATTAGGAGTACCGGAGGAAAGATGCTTTCACCCTAGCTCGGTTGCCTGAAAAATCACATGAAAAGTGCAAACCCAATTTTAAAAAATGCATTAGTCATTTTTTTCTCATTGTATGACAAAATGGCAAGAGCCAATAAAAGGAAGGGGTAGTTTATTCTGGTTTAGAGTTCATGGGGATACATTTCATAATAGCAGGGAAAGTGCCCTGGCAGGAGCAGGAGACTGACTGGTTACATTGTATACACCGTTAGAAAGCAGAGAGTGGACCACAGGAAGTAGGACCCAGCTATAAAACCTCAAAGCTCTCCCTTAGAACCCCTCTTTCTCCAACAAGGTCTACAACTGTCCTAAATGGCACCAGAATCTGGGAGCCAAGTGTTGATATATATGTGCCTAGGGGGGACATTTCACTCCCAAATCACAGTAGGAGACAACTATACAGAGCCGAGAAATCAGGCAGTGATGGGGTCCAGTTTTTGGAGACTAGAAACCACAGGTTATCCTTTAGCCAGAGATGATCTCTGTTCCTCCCACATTGGAAATATGCTCACCAATCTCCCTAAACTCTCAATACCCCATCTCTATGCAGATCATGCCTGAGATCGTAATCTCTTCATTTAGATCAAGTCCAGGTAAACTAGTATTTTTCAATCTATGGGTGAGCTGTTTCCCATAGAATCTGATTTATAAACAAAGACTATCTTTTTATTTTCATTTATTTTTATTTGCGTATGGGGGGAGGGGAGAGGGAGGGTGTGTGCTACATGTCCAGTGCCTGGAGGTCAGCAGATGGTATTCCCTGGAACTGAAGTTTCAGGTGCTCATGAGTTGCCCAGTGTAGGTGCTGGGAACAAACTTTGGGGCCTCCGTAAGGGCAGTAAGCATCCTGAACTGTTTCTACAGCCCCAAACAACTGTTGTTTAAGAAAGAGGATGCACTTGCCCATTGAATCAAATGGAGACTCTGTTGAAAGCCTGTTGGCATGTACAAGTGGACTTGTTTCAGTGTCTCCTGACACTTCCTTACTCCACTTCTTATGCCGTGCCACACTGTTTGATCACTATATGTTTATTGGTAATGATATTTTGTCTATACATTGCTTCCGTTTACAGAATTGCTTTTACTATTTAAGGTTTTCTTAATATTACCATTTGCATTTAATATGAATTTGTCAATTACTAGTATCAGAAAATCAACTGAATCATAATAAATATATAATCATAATTTTTACTGAATCATAATAAATACATAAAGATGGGAGACAAATAACAGATAACAACACTGAGTTCTTCTGGTTCACAATCCTGTATCTTTTTCTATTAATTTAGCCTTTTAAGGTTTTTTTTTTTTGTATTCTTTTGTTTTTTTCAAAACTTGGCTACAATTTTGTTTTATATTCCGTTTTAATTTCAGCTGCTCTCATTATTGATTAATTCCTTTTATTTACTCTTTTCTAGTCTTCAGCACTTTTAAGGCAGAAGACAGACTTGTCAAGAGAAATTAAAATTATCAATGTATATAAAACATCATACTAGCTGTACTATAAAATTATAATGATTTTTGTTTTTTAAAAATTCAAATTATTTTTTGATTTCCTTTATAATTTCTGTCTTTTATACATGAATTGTTTAGAATTTGGCCTTGTGAGCCAAATAGTCAGGCAATTTTCAAAATGTTTTTGAATCAATAAATTATTGATTTCTAGTTAGTCCTATTGTATTAAAAGAAGTTACCATCTGTGGTTTATCCATTTATCGTCTATATCTGTAAACAGTCTTTAATGTTTTAGCCTAGTACATGATAACCCCAGCCATCACTGCTACATGTACTCACTCTCCTGACTTTGACAGCAGGTTGATATCAGGAACTAGAGTCTAATAGAGGCATTAAGCAGACTTGAGAGGTTTGCTGAAATTGGGTTATAGACTTCATCTCCTTTACAGTTGCTAACAGGTTGTCAGTTCTGTGAGAGGCCTGTGGATGTGGCCATGAGTTTCAGCACCAATGTCCTGGCTTGGCACACTATGACCTTAGAAACACAGATTCCGATGAGGGGAATCTTAGCTGTAACCCTTATTGTAGTATCGTAAGATCCTTAGTCACGCCATTCACGCAAGCTTGCTGATTCCCAACTCACAGGAAATGTGGAATAATGAACATATTTCTTTCCATCTATTGGAATAATTTTCATAAAAATAGATAATTAATGTAGATATAAGTTAGAATTCTCAATGAATATTCAAAGAATCACAAAAAAGCATGGTTTTGAATGGGGGTTCCAGTAAAATCAATGCAACTTTTAATTTTTTTCCTAAATAAGCTATTTCTTCCCCCCCTCTCTCTCTCTGTATCTCTGTATGTATGTATGTATGTGTGTGTGTGTGTGTGTGTGTGTGTGTGTGTGTGTGTAACAGCTCATTTGCTGTGAAGAGACACCATTTCTAAGACAGCTCTTACAAAGAAGGCATTTAATTGGGGGTTTACTTCAGTTTAAGGTTTAGTTGATTGTTATGATAAGAGCTTGGGAACATTCATAGTGCTGGAGCAGTAGCTGGGGATTGCATAATAATCTACAGGCAGACGAAGAGAGAGAGACAGGGAGGGAGAGAGAGAGAGACAGAGAGGGAGAGAGAGAGAGAGAACCTATGGGGGCATTTTTATTCAAGTCATCATGGGGGCATTTTAATTCAAACCATCACACTCTTCTTTTTTTTATTCCACCAATTACAGGCATGTTCCAATTTCCAGCTATAACTGTGAATTTACCCATTTTTCTCTAACAGGTTTTTATTTTTGTGTTTCAAACTATTAGGTGTATATGCATTAAAACCACGGTATCAGCCCAAAGAATGAGCATTTCCTCAATATAAGATTTCTTTTTCTATGTGCAGCTATATTCATTTCCGTGGAATCTTCCTTGTCATGAACGGCTTCTAAGCTTTCTTTTGAAGAGTATTTGATAGTATTTTAACAGCATTTACTCCCCCCCCCCACTCCCCATTACCATTATTTGAATTTGAAACTATACCTTTATATTTCCCATGTATTTTCTGTAGGAAATGTCCATGAAATGTTATTTTTTACTCAGTCTGTCTTGGGCTTTAGATGAAGTACCTACCCATATGCATTAATATTAACTGAAGTGATGGAGTTTAAATATACAACATTTTAAAAATTGTTCTGTTTGTTTTGTACCTTATTTCTTGCCTTTTGTTAATAGCAAATAATTTCAGTTATTGTTTTATCTCTGCAATTAGCTTATTTGCCCTCTTCCTCCTTTTATTTTCAGTTACTTTATACTTTGTAATGCCTACCTGTGAAAGGGTTGATTGATTCAACTGAAATTATAGCACCTTTGATCTAGGAAACATTCTTCATAATAATACCTGAGACATGAACAATAAAGCATATTTTCAACTCAAACTTTTAGTTCTCAAAATATCAAAAGAAACAAAAAATTGTCACATGAAAGAATAAGCTAAGAAATATTAAATTTTTATTCAAATAGTTACACTTAAAGTTGAAACAATGTTGCTATTATAAAAATAGTATGCTAATTCGATCATTCTTTTGGACCATGACCAAATACTTTAGGGGCTGGGGAGATGTCTTTGTCAGTAAAGGACCTAAATTGTATTTGGGTCCTTCTCATCCATTTAAAAATACAGGGCACTCAGGACAGGAAAGAGAGCTAGGTTCCCAGAGCTTGTTGACCAATTAGTCTAGCCAAGGATTAGTGAGTTCAGGATCTCCAAGAGATCTTCCTCAAAGAATAGTGTGGCGGGGGCGGGGGGGGGGGGGTTAGTAGAAAGCATCCAATGTCAAGCATTGGTCTCCACACAAGTGTGTACTCACAAACACACTCACACACATGAACACAGGTGAACACACACAGGAACACATATGAACAGAAACTGGAAAGCAATAACTGTGTGTATCAAGTGAGATGGGGGCTCATCACCATTGCCCTATGAGCTCTGACTCCTTCAGTATGCATGATGCTCCCTTAATAAATTGAGACTAGTTTGCTCAATAAGATGAGTGGGTATTTGTCTTATTGCAAACATCACTTGGGTTTTCTGAAGGGGATGATTTATCAAAGAGTGCATTTTCACTTTAAGGTACATATGAAATGACCATGGCAGCTGGGATTTTATAGCTTTCTCTAAAAGAATGACTAGTTTTCCTACCACAGGAAATTTCCCACCAGAAATGGGTCGTGGTGGAACTAAGATCATAGCAATGCGGATCTGCTCACTATTACTAAGAAAGTGTAGAGCAGAGGCTGAAGGAAAGGCCACCCAGAGACTGTCCCACCTGGGGCTTCATCCCATATACAGTTACCAAACCCAGACACTATTGTGGATGCCAAGAAGTGCACGCTGAAAGGAGCTTGATGTGACTGTCTCCTGAGAGGCCCTGCTAGAGCCTTACAAATACAGAGGTGGATGCTCTCAGCCAACCATTGGACTGAATGCAGGGTCCCCAATGGAGGAGCTAGAGAAAGGACTGAAGGAACTAAGGTGGGGGGGGGGTGTTGCAACTCCATAGGAAGAACAACAATATCAGCCAACCAGATGCCCCAGACCTCCCAGGGACTTGTCATCAACCAAGGAGTTGATTGCCTATAACGAGTATATATTTGGTTTTTTTTTTTTTTATTGACTTTGGCCAGTTGGTAACTGTTTACTTACTTCTATTAAATGGCATTAGAGATGCTTTCCAAGGAATCTAGTTACCAGCTGAACTTGGAATGTTTCTCACACATTTAACTTTTTTTTTTAATTTACTAGTCCCTTAGAGCAGCCAGAATACTGAAGACATGTATGACAGTAATCCCCTTTGTCATCTATAAACCATTTCTTTCATTAAAAGGAAGTCAACAGTGCATAACGCTTCATTTTCTTTGTGTGTAGTTTTGCATCTTATTTTTAGAAAGTGAAGTATGACAGTATTTCATCCGACCAGACTACTTTGAAGTGTTTATTAAAGTCTAGTCCTAAAAGCCATTCAGATGGAAAAATCTTTACTTTCAAATGGAAGAAGTGAAAGGGGTGGGAGGATAAAGAAATAATACCCTATGGAGAACAGCCATGGTACCTACATCATGACCAAGTTAGTCAACTCCAAAACTGTCTTAGACACCTAATCATCAACATTTTCCAATATGGGTCAAGCATTAAATACTTGCCTCCCAACATCAAAGATAGACTGCACATAGGGGCAAAGAACAGATTCCAATATAGGTTAGGTATTGCATCCTGAAGTCCAATGGCTAGACCTGAGTAGATGTGGTGGTGTCTCAGACAAGACTCTCCAGTACCTGTGTAAATGTAGAAAACTAATGGCACTAAGTGTAATATCCCCCAGGGAGCATGGATATGGCATGATGTCAGAAGGAGTAAAAGCTTCATTCTGTCCAGACCTTCATGAAATTTCTTTGAAAGGAAGTCGCAAAGTCCTTGCCCTTGTTGGCTGCTATAGATCATGATGTCTGGCTGCTTAAGCTGATGTTCCCTGCTTGTATTAGTAAGAATCTGCCCATTAGCAATGTGTTAACCTTTCAGCTTCTCAGATAAATAAGATATAAAATCGACACACACTGTCCCAATTATTATCCATGACTTTCTAATTATTACCCATAATTAGTTCTTTTGATATTGTCAAAAGATTATTGGCCATTTCATGACTTAGGTGTTATTTGAATGATTTTCCCAGAATGCCCCTTCCTTGCCTTTACAAATAGAGTGATCACCCAACCTTGTATCCAAGATAATCATCTGCTTTGAGATCATTTAAAACTATATACTCTGTTCTCAGTTTGTTTAAATGTAACTTACTTTAAGAATGGTGATGTAATAAACCTTACTATACTCTATATAATCACCTTTTACAAGCTAAGCTGAACACATAGTTTTGATCTCAAACTCTGTTCCTTGTTTCTCCTCATAACCACTCCATGCCCTTGACACAGAGTAATGTACATGTCTCCCTTGAGACAACTTCATGCCCCTGACTCAGAACAATGCATGTGTGTATAAGGTGTGATAATTAGGTCTAAAACTATTGTTAAAAGGGATCCACAGGAAATGCTGAAATAAACATGTGGATATAATAAGGAAAGAAAGAAGGAAGGAAGGAAGGAAGGAAGGAAGGAAGGAAGGAAGAAAGGAAGGAAGGAAGAAGGAAGGAAGGAAGAGAGAAAGAGAGGGAGGGAGGAGGGAGGGAGGGAGGGAAAGAGGGATTAGGAGAGGAGAGGAGAGGAGAGGAGAGGAGAGGAGAGGAGAGGAGAGGAGAGAAGAGAAGAGAAGAGAAGAGAAGAGAAGAGAAGAGAAGAGAAGAGAAGAGAAGAGAAGAGAAGAGAAGAGAAGAGAAGAGAAAAGAGATAACACCTATTCACTTACTTGAACCCAACTTTCTATTTATGGAGTCAGTTTTATTATCTTGCACAGAAGTAGATTTATCTAACTTAGGAGCCACTTCCTGTTATACATCTGCAGGAGTTACACACAGAATACTGACAAAATCCCCTCTCCCCTGAGAAACAGACATGGCTGTACGAGACAAAATTTCTACAGAAAGTCAAAATACAGCCATCCTCTGTGTGATCAGTCAATAGTCAGAATGATAGTTACTGAGCACTTTCAGGGGTCGGCAAATTCCTCTAAGTGCTCAATCGCTCTTCCTCACAACTTTATCATCTGTTAGAAGGAATTGAAAGCCCTTCCCTCACACTGATTTTTCTCTCTGCATTAAAGAATGATAAACTGCACCTTTAAGTAGAGGTTTACTTCAGACACATTCCCTGTGGCATCATTCCTACCTCAGAGCTCTTGATGATTTAACAGTTTTGAACTGTTTTTAAAGCTTGCATTGCCTCTCCGAATGGAGATACATAGGCAGCTTGTTCAAATCACTATTGGGATAATGAGATTAGCATACTCTTTGGGGCTTCTGGTTGCATGGAGTCAATCATCAATCACCTCTTCATTCATTTTGCTTTGCTCATTTACTTAGCAAATAAAATTTAAATCAGAGAAAAATATATGCCATACTTTTAGGAATAAAACACCTGCATTGAAGGACTCATATGAAAAATGGTGTTTTCTAATGCAGTATAGTAAGGTGTAGTAATGGTCTGAATAAATGCCTGTAATTCACCTTTCTATAAAAAGGGTGAGCCTTTCAAATGGAAGCTAAATCATGTGGAGCTGTTTGAGGGAGGACCAATCTTGCAACCTCTCTGGCCTCTAGCTGCTCCATTGATGACAGGCATTTAGAATTGGCCACTTTTCAAACTTAGTGCCCTTAAAGATACTACTCTGTATAGCTTTCCTTCTCAAAAAGAAAGAATTTCATAAGGAATTGTTATAAAAGAATATTTCCTGGAGACTAGAGATGGTTCAGCAGTTAAGAGCACTGGCTGCTCTTGCAGATGACTGGAGGAGGGGGTAGCATTTGACATCCTCTGCTAGCCTCTCAGTGTGTGAAACTTTACAAACAATTAGATTAAAGTTTGGTTATCAAAGAAGAAATTATTTCTCATGATCTATACATCTGTACACCTAAAGGAAAACTTTTTATGGTCTCTCTCACATTCTCTCCCCATCTGCTTCCCCCTCCCTTGCACTCCCTACCCCTGATTTCTTATTTGCTTTTTGAGTCAAGACTTAACTGAGGCCCTGTGATAGCTCTAAACTTGCAAACTTACTAGTTAGCACAGGCTATCACCAAACTCAAAATTCTCCAACCTCAGATTGGTGAATTCTAGGATTACAGATAAGCAATCCCATACTGGCTTAGTTTCAGACATGACTTGGTCTGATATTTATCACATGAAAGGAATTCAGGCACCAAATCATTACAATGTCTCTGCTAAGTTACAAATAATCAACTGAAGGGTTGGCCACTCTTCTCTTACTTATTCAAATATCAGTGCCTTAAAAACACTAACAAAACCAGAATAGAATAAACATAAAAATACCTTTAATGAGTTATTTTTATAGGAGAGGATTAATGACTGTTTCTCATAAATAATGTATTACTACATATTCTTAACAGTCTTTTGTAATTATATACTAAGCTCATTCATGGAAATCTATAGTTCCATCAACAGGCTTGATGTAGTATTGAAGGCACTGAAGGAGTCCTATCCTCTAATACCCAAATGCCCTTGGTGAGGGTGGGGTCTCTTAAACAGCTTTGACAATAAAATGTAAATATTCCACAATAATATCAACAACTTTGACAGCTGTAAGTAGCCCATTAGACACTTCACTTTTTTTATTTGTAACCTGTGATGTCCATCTTTAAAGTACACTTCTGTGCACAACATTGAAAGTGTAATGTTGGGAGCGTGTGGGGGATTTTGGGGATAGCATTGGAAATGTAAATGAAATAAATACCCAATTTAAAAAAAAAAGAAAGAAAGTGTAATGTTATTTTTTTTTTGTTTTTTTTTTGTAACAACAGGCTGAAATATCCTTTAGTGTGTGCTTTGCAGCCTACATATTTGAGAAGTAAATAGGATCACCATTCCTTCAAAAGCTTGGCCATCTGTCATTGCTTCAAGAAGCTTCAGGGAATATTCAGTGTAATGGAATATAAACAACATTATCAACTGCTGTGAAGGCTCTATGAAGCAACCAGAAAACACAGCACACAGTTTTATGAATATAAAACCAAAATTTATAAAAAAATTAAAGGATATGCTTATTAACATATAAGAATATTAATACATTTTAGTCTTTATCTTTAACTAGTACATAAAACCATCAAAGTTACATATGTCACATTGATACATGTACACATTGTATATATTTAAATTAGATTACACACCTTTAACTTCAAATATTTCTCATTTCCCTATGAAAAAACCTTCTAAAATTCTTCCTTTTTAGCCCCAACAATGTACAGTTAGTTCATTGCTTCATCCTAAGTATATTATTGTGCAAAAACGCACCAGAATTACTTGTTTTTGCATAGCTGCACCTTTGTTAACTATTGCTAACCTTCCTAATCCTTCTCATTGTCCTCAGACTCTAAGAGCAACCCCTTCACCACCAAACGGTAAGAGATGGTTTTTAGGTTCTGGTTACACATGAGATCATAGGATACCTGCTGTTCCTTTTTTTTTTTTTGTCTCCAAATCTTGCCTTCACACAGTCTAATCTTCATTTTAATTGCTGCTGCTACTGACTCGTTAAGAGTTCCTTTCTGTTGAAAATGGAGAACAGTGCCTTTTGGATGTAGAGTTTGTAAATAGTTTCTTCCATTCTATAGGGTGCCCTTTCACTTGGTGGCTTTGTTTGCTGTGTAGAAGATTTTCAGTGCACTGTCATCCATTGTCTATTTTAACATAAGTATTTAAAATAAGTTTGCCTGGTCTCATGACTGGTAGGAATTTATTATATTCCTCATGTTATTCTAAGCACTTTTCCTAAATGAAATTGCTTAATTCTCACAGCAACTCTAAAACATACTTTTATCCTTCTATACTTAATCAGAAAATTGAGGGGAATAGAGACTATATTTTACCTAAAATTAATAATTACCATGACTAAATAAAAATTGTGATTCTTCATAAAGAGAGAAAGGGAGAGGTAAATAGGGAAGGGGAGGGGGGGGAGACTCAAATGTATCAAAATCATCTTTCCCAAAACACTCTAGCAAGCATTTATAAAGGGGAAATAATAGAATGTTAACTTATGGGTAGGTAGGCAATAGATGATTCACAGTTAAATAGTTTATTAATTGATTGAAATGATAGATAGATACATAGATGATAGAAGGATGGATGCATAGATAGATATGACAGATAAGGCTAATAAGGTAGCTTATATCCTGATAAAGACATAATATCCAGAATAGAAAAGGCAAATAATTAGTGTTCAGCATTGTAGCCTAAGTAAGACACTTAGTGTTAGCCTAACCTGCACAGAGGATAGACCCTAGACTCCACAAATGTTAATCTTCAGAATTCTGGGGGTCCATTGGCCAATCCTCCTCTCCGGTTAAGAAACAGTCCTTTACTCTTGAAATGTGAGCAACATCTGCAAGGACCATAGTTCCATACATCTCTCTGGGGCAGTAAACCCTCTACCTCCAGGGGTCTGTCCATGGATTTAACTGATCAGAGTGAACTTTTTAATAAAAGATTTTACTTAATATATAGGGTATTTTAATTTCATTATTCCCATAGCCATACAGTATTGTAACTTTCCATATAATATTTTCATTGTTTTCAGTAATATAAGCAGTCTAGAGGTGTTTTAAAGTACATAGGTGGATGTGTGTGACTTCTAAATAAATTCTACACTATTGTGGGTAGAGGGCTGAGCATGTACAGATTTTGGTATGTGCAGGGAACCCTGAAACCACTCTTCATGGAAGCTGAAGGGTTGTACTATTTCTGTCATACAGCATATGTTTGCTACTCAATCGCCCTTTGACCTTGTTTACTGGTCGCCTTTCTTCAAGAAGTCAGAGTGTGATTTAGGTGAAAGAGTGATAAATTTCCTAACAATCATATTCAGGGGTTGAGGTTAAATATCTAGTGCCATTTTCTGATTTACTTTGTAGTCTTCCTTTCTTTTTTATATAATTTTTATTGTGTGTGTGTGTGTGTGTGATGCACTTGCATCTGCACCTGCACTTTTAACTACAACTACAACTGCATTTACACCTGGACCTGCACCTGGACCAGCACATGGACCTCCACCTGGACCTGCACCTGGACCTCCACCTGAACCTGCACCTGGACCTGCACATGGACCTCCACCTGGACCTGCACCTGGACCTCCACCTGAACCTGCACCTGGACCTGCACCTGGACCTCCACCTGGACCTGCACATGGACCTGCACCTGGACCTCCACCTGGACCTGCAACTGCAACTGAAGAAGCGAGAAAGAGGCAATGAATCTCCTGGAGCTGGAGTTGCAGGTAGTTGTAAATCACCTGCTGGATCCTGAATTTAGATCCTCAGGAAGAGCAGCAAGCTCCCTATACCACTGAATTATCTCTCTAACTCTTATTCAGAAGCCTTTTATTATTGAGTATCAGGAAGTTAGATGCCCAATATAAATTCCAATCCCTATGGGAGTCATAATCATTGCCTTATTCTCAACTACCCAGACCTTTAAGAATAAGAATTTACTGGTAAATACAAGGCACTAAAATAGATTTTCAGATAGTAGCACTCTACTTGAAAATAAATCCCTTTAAAAAATTTAGCCCTGAATATTTTCTTTAAAAGATATAAAAATTTAATGATCACAGTGGAGATTCTCTTTTTAGTGTGATCAGACAATACATGTTTAGAATTTATAAGTTCTGCTTAGTCAAAGCTATTTTATTTAATCCTTATTAATTTCTGTCTCTTCCCAAAGTAATGAAATATTAGAGAAATAAGTTGTATTTGCTTTAAAGGAGTCTAAATATTATCAAGTAAGTTTCAGAATCAAAAGGTTCTGATTGGCATATAACAGCAGAAAAGGCTGTAGGGACAAAGCCCCATGGCCCTGGACATTGCTAATGTTAATGGTTTAGAGATTTCTTAGAATCAGGGCAATTCTTTCAACAGAACCCATATCAGTTATCTGCTCTAAAGCTTTAAAAGGCTTCAAAATTAGTCTTAGAAAGAAACAGAAAATCAGAGTCCTCTCCGTGACCTATCTAACAGCAGGAGTGACTGTTGTCCTTCTTTTTGGTTTGGTTTGCTGTCTCTTTGTATTTAAACCAACCAAGTATGGTGAGTGTGCGGAAGAGAAGGATGCCTGGGGAATGTTTAGCTTTGCACCAAAATCATGTGAATTTTGTCCATAAAATGTTTTCGGTGAGATATTTTTTTACATTATCAAAGTTCCTTCTCCTATTCTATACTAGACAAACACTAAGCATCTCTTGAGAATAGTTCTACATATGTTCAGAGCATAGCCTTGGCTGTGCAGAATATTTCAGATCTTCAGATAGGACAAGTACACGGGTAATAATACTGCCAAATAAATTGTCACAAAAATAATACATTGCTGGAAAATTCCAATGAAATTGTAATTCCCTTGATTACTTGACTCAAATTCTGCCCTTCAAATTCTCTTCAGTGAAGTGAGGACTTTGCAGACTTCTCACTATGCTCAGAGAAAAACAGAGCAGCAAGAGAAGCATCTGCCTCCACTCGTGGCAGAGTCCTGGTTGACCTCTTTAGCCTGCACAGCTATAAATCTGCTAGGAAGTATAAAACGCCTTCTTTCTAACAATGTCTCACAATTTATAGTGCGTGAAAAGAAAATACTTGTATCTAAACATGCTATCGTTTCTAAGCCTACTGTACTTTTTCTAAACAAAATAATTTCATTTTGAATCATAAAATTTGTAAATTAAACTCATAAAGTTTATATATTCTGTGAAGCCATATTAATTCCCTTTGAGTTGTGTGAGTACGTGTGTGTGTGTGTGTGTGTGTGTGTGTGTGTGTGTGTGTGTGTGTGTAAGTGAGCAACATACATATTTTAGAATACACACATATAGTACATAAATGTACTATTTTTTAGAATTTTTTCTTTCTAGTTATACAAAGAGGAAGATAATATTGTTACCAATGGTAGAAGCAAGCACAACATCTATGCAAAGAACAGAAGAGAGAGTTCACTGAAAATGATGCTCACACAACACCTTTTCCAACCTGTATCTTAGTTCTGCAGGCCAGAGACAGGAAAGCTAAGCCAGCCCTACCACTGACAGTGGATCTTGAAGGTTTTGGTAAGATCCCTCAGCTACAAAAGATGGCCATAAGACCTGTAGACTGTCTCATAAGATTTGTCACAGTGGGTCAAAGCAGTGAAGTCTAAAAACATAGTATTTTGTCTGTATTGTTCAGGAAAGACACATTTTTAAAAATTCAATATATTTATCAATGTAGCCTGGTGTCCTAAAAAAAAATTCCAGGAAAGGTCCATTTGGGTGTGTTTGCTTCTCTTCCACTGTTCCACTTTGAAATTGTTCCCTGAAAAGCCTGTGACACCAATCAACTCTCAATTACTGTTCCTCTCCTCAAGACCACTCTGTCAAAGACTGATTACCTTTTAACCGTGATTCGAGATTTAGTTTTCAGAATAGGAAATAACAGTTTCACAGAGTGGTCCAGCCGAGCTTTATAGAACAGCTTCAGTCAGACTGGCATGTGCTTTTATTAACAATATTTCCTGTAGCTGCACAGACAATGAGAAATCCACTTCTGTGAGTGGAGACAATTATAAAAGAGCAGGTACATTTTCCCCCTGGCCTGGTCATGATGTCAACTGTGTGATTAGAAAGGCCTTGTCCTTTTAGCTAAATGAGGCTAGATTTCTTTCCATTTGCAAGAACAAGCCATTCCTACCTTTCATTGTTCAGCCTCTTGGTATCTTAACTCTCAACTCTCTATGACAAATACAGTCATAAATGTAACACCCTTCACATGGAGAAAACAATATTGTTATGTTTATTTGCAAGCAAATTTAGTTTGTTTCAGAAAGGAGGGATCGTTACCACCACACAGAATCAATGTATTGATGCATTGTGTGACTCAGGAGGCAAGAGGAAATGGCTGCATATCAGGAATGGCTCCCTGTTGAGTCAACATGGGTACCAAATTGTTAGCCTAAGAGAGGAAGCTTAGGAAAAATCAACAAGAGTGCCTCATAAGGAGATAGATGCTCATGTCAAATGAATAGCTGCATGTAGAGTGGCATGTAGAGTTAAAATAATGTCAATATGCCAATTGGGCTTCTGAGATAAACAAATGAGACAGGAAGACAGGAAGGGAGACAAAGTTCCTGAACAAGTTCTCTCAGAGTAGGTAGAGGAAGATGAAAACAGAAGCCAACTCCCACTGTATAGAAAATCATGCCCCATTAAATCAAGCATCACAATGTCACACTTTGAGTACCAAAGACAGAGAAATTTATAGTATAATGCTACCAGAAAGACCACTGTCACCCAATATACAAGAAGGCAGTTTGGGAACTGTCTTATTTAGAGTTTTACTGCTATGGACAGAATCCATGACCAAGGCAACTTTTATAAGGATAACATTTAATTGGGGCTGGTTTACAGGTTCAGAGGGTCAATCCATTATCATCAAAGCAGGAACATGGCATGGTGCAGGAAGAACTGAGAGTTCCACATCTTCATATGAAGGTGGCTAAGAGAAGACTGGCTTCCAGACAGCTAGAATGAGGGTCTCATTGCCCATCTCCAAAGTGGCACACTTCCTTCAACAAGGTCACACTGACTTAAACAAGGCCATACCTCTTAAGAGTCCCCCTTCCTGAGCCAAGTACATTCAAACCACCACAGAGACTCTTCTTGTTTCTTCACTGTAGTTTTCAGCAACAACAAGGTGTCCTATCCTGTTGATATTTTAAGGTACTCAAATAAAAATTTTTAATTACATCTTTTTAATATACAGCTTATATACAGTGTGCATGTTTTAGCTAAAGGAAAGGTTCGGGTCATTCACTGGGACATAAATCTATAGGCAAAGATAGTATGATTATCACAATGTAAATGAGTAACAAATTCAGGGCCAAAACCACATTCTCTTAATTTTATTGTTTTAAACCATAGTTATATAAAATCAAATGAAATGCTCAAAATTTTCTACAAAGACTTGAGTTTACTTAAAGGCTAAGAAAAGACAGTTCTGTTAATAAAAGAACTCAGGTGGGAATATGCAAAATTTTAAAGGTCAGCAGTCAAGTTATGGAATGAATATTCTTTAAAAGTATTCTTTATAAGTAGGAGAGGAAATACAGCCAGGGAGAGGCATTTTTGTCTTATTACTCAAATAGACACGGGATTAGGTGGCATTTACCCCCTTTACTGCCACCACCCTCCATGACCCTGGCAACATCCCATGCCACAGTGTCCCCAAGCTTGACATTTTTCTTTCTACCCTTAATCTTTACCACCATGGTCTAGTCACAGCACAAAAGAGAGTGAGACCTATACGAAGCAAGTTGGTTCACAATACTCCTCCATTCAACCCTCAGTTCACTTCCCATCTCGTAATGTTAAGCCACTATGACAGACCCACACACCACAGTCTTCCCCTATTTCATTTCAGCTCATATCCCTTCCATACTAAATTGGAAGAAGTGTCCGAAATATTCCTGAACTTACTAGAAAGATTTCTATTTCTTCAACGAGAAGATTCAGGTGAATAACTGTCAAACCATTTAATAAGATGGCAAAATCTAATTTCAAAGTTCAACTTGTCCAAATGGTTAGTTCCATTTTAATCAAATTATCACAGGGTATTTGTTTTGTTTTAAATTAATAAGGTCCTTTAAAAAGTTCCTTAAGCAGAATGAGGTACCTGAGAGTCTACATTGTTACTGAAAAAAAAAAAAGAATACTAAAGATAGCATGAGTGCGCACACACACGTACACACTCTCACAGACACACACACACACACACACACACACACACACACACGTATATGTAGCTATATGACACAATAGAACTGTTACATTGTAAGTTTCTTATACTGATACAGTATAAAGTAGGTAAATTGAATCAAAAAATGTGGAGTAACCCTGAGTATAATAGTTTTGATTTTTGTTAGATTCACAGAAACAGGAGAGAATTTAAAGTCAGACATTCGCCATTGAGGTGCAAATCACTCATTTCCTGTCCATAGCTGTCACCAGACTTGCAAGCACTTATGTTTATTCATGTGTGCACTCTCCGTAGTTCTTTTAGAAATATGGGAACAAATTCATTCATAGCTTTTGAAGTTTAAGATCAGGAAAACCTGTTGTAGCTGTCATTTCTATACTGAAAGATCCTAAGTGGACTGAAAATTAAACAAGAAAAATAAAGAGTAAGGCATCAAAGAATACTAACAAGGAAAAACATTAAGTTTCCACATAGATTTTTGGGAATTACAGGGAAAAGCATTAGGCTTGCCAAAAATTATTTGAAACTAAGGGCTGATCTTCTTGATCAGCTGTTTTAAAAACCTTGAAATGCAGAAATATGAATGGGAATTGTGGCATTGTGCATTCAAACACACATGAATGAGTACACAGATATATATATAAGGTATGTGGCTCTTCAGCAACACAAATACACATGCTAAGAAAAGGACACACTGAGAAAACACATAAAGTTTATCCACAAACAACATGATTGTTGCTTTTGTGTAACACTTTAAATTACTGATATTATAACCTTAAAAGATCTCTTTAGGGATTTATTAGTAAACAATAGGGATTTTTTTTAACTGACACTTGTTAGGTTAGAGAGATTGCTCAATATGCCATTGCTTTGAAAGAATAAAGACCTGAATTTGACATCAAAGTGTCCATGTAAATAAATGAACATTTCCTAACGAGACTGTAACTCCAGTATTGGGGCTCAGAGCCAGGCAGATCTATCTAGCCAGACAGACAACTAAAACAGCAAGCTCTGGTTCGTGAGAGATTCTGCCTCAAAACACTAGTGTAGAGCATGATAGAGGGGAACACCTCACACCCTTCTTGGCATTCTCATAAGTACATACAGACATGTGTACCCACACTCCCAGCAACATTTATCATATACCAGACACTTCACTTCACCTCACTTTAGTACAATAAAGGTTAGAATCCTTCCTTGTGCCATCTAGTCTACAGCAAAAACGTAAGGATGCTTAGTTTCTTGGTAGTATTTCCTTATTAACTAAATCTTCCTTTTGACTTCTCAAGAGCTTAATAAAAGAAAAAATAAGGACAAAGAGCACATAACCTCAGGCCATCATTGTATGTTGTATATATCCACAGAAGGATTCAACGATGCTCTTTCTTTCATGGGAAATTTCTCCACATTATTTGGCAACTGTACTTTAGAAGTGAGGCCTCCTGATTAAGGCCAACACTTCTGGCTGCCACCCTCAGCTCATCTGCTCTTGAAAATGAAACTGCTAAAAAAGGTCTCTCTTTTTCTCTCAAGTTCACATCTTCACTCCAGGGAACCTACCCTATCCTGTGACAGTGCTAGAAGGGTCATTTTCTCTCAGCTTAATTCTTGCCAGGCAGGGGGAAGCTCCTGACACAGCCTCTTCAGATGGGCAAAATACAAGTTCCTACTACCCTCAAAAATCCCATAATCCAATGTGAAGGCACCAAATAGATCATATGAAGTTAGCATAATTTGGTATCAGAGGAGTGAAGGCGAAGAGCCAACCTCCTTTACACATAATTCCCAGCATAAAAAACGTTCAAACTGTAGTCAGTGAGCCCTGCAAAATGATCTTCTCTCTCACTCTGCTAACCTCTCCTCCATTCTCTTACTAGGTCTTAGATGAGAAGAGTATCCCTACTACTTAAAGACATTTGGTTCTGTGCCAAGATGGGAAACATGGTGTAGCGCTAGAATTGACTGTATATTTTAAGTCTTGCCTAGGTCAATAGCCCAGCAACTCATTTTTAAAAGTGGGGCTACATGAACTTGTATTTTTCTTAGGTTTGGGATTTTCAGTATGATACTGGTGTACATACCTGTATACACACTCATGTGTCCAAAGATCACTTTATTGCAGGAACAGCTGATATGGAATCATGTACATATATGTCCCTGAGTCCATAGATACATGAATAGTGGAAATATAAAACTGATAAAAACAAAATTAATTTGATAAAGTTTCTCCTGATTTTAACTTGTTCTTTTTTTTATTATCTAATAAATAAGACATGGCATCACACAAAAGATATACACAAGAATGCTTACATATAAACACATAATGATAAATCATTAGTTTAAAATACAGGTGCTGGGCGGAATGGTAGACTGCTTACTCTTCATATGTCTGCTCTTGAGTTTGATTTCCCAGCATAGGCAGGAAAGGAGAGAGAGAGAGAGCAAAGGGGGAAGAGAGTAGGGACTAGAGAAAGAGAGACAGAGAGATAGCAGTCTAGGAATGTCCTCAGAATAGGCAAGAGTGTTTGCCCTTGAATTTTGCCTCCCACAAAAGGAAGGTCAGTCTATGGAAGTTGCTTAGTTTTAGGGGGCTTTCCTAGCATGTGTAGGATCCTGAGATGAAACCATAACATGGCCAAAGACGAATGAATAAAATAACCCCTATAAAATAAGGGAATTGATTTTTACTTAAAATATAATGTAACAAATCATGAGAAAATTCAAAGCATCGGTTTGTAAAGAGTATTGATGTATTTTAAATAATCCCATAGTTAAATGACAAGGGAATTTAATAATGGATAAAACATAGACACACATACACAATATTTACACTGAATATGTCTATTGCATACATAAATATATACACTTACATGATTCTAAAAGAGTTTACCCACAGAAGCAAGAGTCAATGCATGTGCTTGTTTATAAAATAAAACTCTTTTGAAAAGTAGTAGTAGACAGAATTGATAAAGTCTATTGACAAGTGATACGTGGATAAGTTTTAAAGAAATAAATTTATATTCCCAGCTTCTAAAGCACAGAATTTAGTTGAGAAGACAGCGAGGTAAAAGATCTGATAGTGCGTAAGCTATAATAGTAATTTGTGTGATCTCTGGAGCACCAAGCTCAACTGTGCAGGGGTAGAGGAGTGCTCCAGAATGTGAGACGCCCAGTCATCAGCCAGGCGTGCCCCCACATGCTTTTAAATCCCAGCTCTTGGGAGACAGTAGCAGGAAGATGGAGGGGTCCAAGGCCACCCTAGACTACGTAGTAAAATACTTGCGTCATAAAATAAAACAAATGATTCTAGCTTAATTGCTTAATGATATCTCTCTTTAAGCAATGGTACTTTAAAAAATGTATTAAAACTTTATTTTTAAAGTTGAAAATAAAAACATTAAAGCCAGCTAGATCCAAAGCCTGTATACGCGGTTCACTTCCATACAAAACAGGTGTTCTGAGCCTGTGGAGCTTCACGCTTTCCACTTTCAGTATCAAATATATTTGTATGCACTTATCCACCACCAGAAAAAAAATCATGTCAGAATTTAAACTAAAAGGACAACATACATCCTCTTTCATGACATGTGCCTATATCTTATACTGGTTCTAATACGAACTTTTACTTGTCCTCCTTGAACATACTATAGTCTACATTTAGTATCTACATTTAGTTGCATATGTAAATATATGTTATCCTATACACCTCAATTTCCTTGTACATCAACCGAAGCTACTAGTAATATCAAGAAAAACATTGAAAAGACAACAATTTTCAAAATTTTAATATGGCCACAATAAATGTTTAACAAACAGAATTTAGTTGAGATAGGTATTTCCACTGGAAATATATTAGGGATTCAGAAAAGAACAAAGTTCTTAGAACTGAACATTTTCAGTATAATAAACTACCAAATACTTAAATGGGAAACAAGGTACAAGATATTCAAGTCAGGAACACAGGACTGTTTTGACAATACTGAAGGACAGCCAGCTGCCAGGCACAATGGAACAATGGAAGGTGTGTTCTCTCAAACTGATAAAGAAATCAGTAAGGGGGATGATTAGTTTGTCTATAACATAAAAAGAAACAAAGAGAATTGGTACAAGTTGAACTAAAAAAACACACACCAGTTTGTATCCCCTTGATCTCTTTTGTTGTCTTGTTGTTCTAGCTAGAACTTCCAGTACTATATTGAATAGATACTGAGAGAGTGGGCAGCCTTGTCTTATATCTGATTTTAGTGGGATTGCTTCAAGTATCTCTCCATTTAATTTGATATTGGCTGTTGGTTTGCTGTATATTGCTTTTATTATGTTTAGGTATGGGCCTTGAAATCCTGATTTCTCCAAGGCTTTTAACTTGAAGGAGTGTTGTATTTTGTCAAATGCTTTTTCACTATCTAAGGAGATGATCATGTGATTTTTTTCTTTTAGTTTGTTTATATAGTGGATTATGTTAGTGGATTTTTGTATATTGAACCAATCTTGCATCCCTGGGATAAAGCTTACTTGATTGTGGTGAATGATGGTTTTGATGTGTTCTTGGATTCAGTTTGCAAGAATTTTATTTAATATTTTTGCATCACTATCCACAAGTGAAGTTAGTCCAAAGTTCTCCTTTTTGCTGTGTCCTTGTGTGGTTTATGTATCAGAGTAAATGTGGCTTCATAGAATGAACTGGGTAGTGTTCCTTTGGTTTCCACTTTATGGGGTAGTAGGAGTGTTGGTATCAGGTCTTCTTGGAAGGTCTGGTAGCCCTGGGCTTTTTTTTTTTTTTTTTGGTTGGGAGGTTTTTAGTGACATCTTCTAATTCCTTAGGGTATATGAGCCTGTTTAGATAGTTTACCTACTCTTGTTTTAACTTTGGTATAGGGGAGGAACATTCTCTTGGAGACAGGGGAGGAAGAATGGGATGAGGAACTGTCAGAAGGTGGACAGGGAGGAGGATAACAACTGGACTGTAAAAATAAAAAGATTAAAGAATAATAATAATAATAAACACAAACCAGAAATAATAGGGTCCTATGCTGAGGAAGTGTAAAATCCCAGCAGTATTCAAGAGACATAAAGGGGATATGATCAACAGGCTGTAATAGTTTATAAAAGCAAAGAAGAAACAGCAAAAGACCATTTTAAGATACCTGCTTTAGACTGGTTAATAGAGTGTGCTGACATTTCCAAAGATAAATAGATAGGGCAGATTTGGGGGGGGGGTGATTGTTTGTTGGTTGTTGTTTTGTTGTTGTTTCGTTTTGTTTAGACAGTGCAGTAACTATTATACCATGCACCAGTACCCAGTTCCTGCATCTGAGAGCAGTCAAGTTACCCTGAGAGTTCTTCTCAGCGTTGGGCCCGAAAAGCATAGTTCTGCATATTGCATGCCCCCATACTTATGAATTCTGTGGCAGCACAAAGTCTCTTCTCATCCTGGGGACTTGCTTGACCTTTAAAATATCCTGTAAGTGGAATCACAAACTCACTGCAGATAACCTGGTGTCATGTTAGCCTCATAATTCCCTAACAGAGATGTTTGCGTCCCAGGTGATCTTTATGCACATTTAAGCCGATTGTTTAAATTTTCATTTTCTTATTTATTTACATATTGATTGCATGTGTCTATGTGCATGTATGTGTGTATATGTACAGGTACCAAGCAGATTCCTAAAAGAAGACCTGGGAGCCCCTAGAGCTGGAGTTAAAGGTGGTTGTGAGCTACCCAGTGTGGCTGCTGGGAACAAAACTTCATTCCTCTACAAAAGTACCAAGCACCTTTAACAAGTGACCATCTCTCTAGCCCCTGAAACAGGTTTTTAATAATAACTATGATATATGATACAACTTCTAGTGCGTTCATGAATTAATTTATATAAATAATAATTCTACTAAAGGTTATTTAATATGCATAAGAAGTGTGTCACTGGCTGCGCATGCGGACAGCTCGTGCTGCACAGTGCAAAACCCCGGCTCTTCTGCCTCCTGCAGCGCCAGCTATCACTCTGCTGAGGCTATTCTGTTTTGCTTGTTGCACAGAACTTTGCTATGACTGCCTCCCTTGCTCTTTGCCTTAATGTCTCCTCTGCGTGTTTTTGTCCACAGAAGTCTAGAAATTCTAGGGACAAGTAGACACAGGGGCATTTAATGGCCAAACAGAGTTCATGAAATGCAAGGTTTCTGGGCCCAGCTATAGTCTCTGAAGATGTGAAATATCTCATCTTTCAACCAAAGGTTTATTTTTCTCTCTGGTTATAGGCCCTTTCCTCAGGATATAGAAGTTACATTTCTCCTGTGTGGTACTCAAAAGCTATAGTCATAAATATCCATGACCGTTGAAACTCCATGGAGTCTATGTTCTTCCAAGCTATCTGAAATGAGTTCTGACACAGAAAGCGTAACTTCTGAGCAGGAATCTACCCTACATCATTCCTCTTCAGGACACATTAGAGGCATGGATTTGTTTATTCGGCCACTTTATAACATTGTTTCTGTCTAACAAAAACTCCAGTTGCATGGAATGTAAAGATTTTATTTTCACATTATGTCATCAACAATCCCTACAACTTCCCACCTATGTTTAGATTCTGTATATTATCTTCCATCTATTAATGTTATATTGAGGAAGTGGTAAGCCTCGGTGCATTTCTCCTGTCTTTGGATCTCGTGCCCCATTTTATGCTTCGTCGTCTTCAGGTTTCCAGTCATGACTCTTGTTATTGCTGAGATACTGTCAACCCAAGAAAACAGTTGGTAATCCTGCCATGGAAAAGAACTCAACTGCATCTAGTTCTTGTGACCTGTCCCCATAGATTACTAATTTTCAAACATCTTAGATGAATTCATAGTGTTCTTAACTGACCGGTGGCACCTGCCACAGATAGATTTGGGCAATACTTAGTACATTTTAGAGTATTACTCTTAAGCTGTCCATACATCTGCCCTATTATTTAACAATGCAAGAAATGATCTAGTAAAGTTAATGGCCCATTAGGAAAGTGAAAGTGAACCCATATAATGGAGCATTTAGTACTCTTTTCTATGAAAATAAACAGGCATTTTAATGAGTTAAATGAGTCTGAATATTGAATTCTAAGTAACCCTCACAAATTGTTCTCCAAATTTTAAGCAATAGTCCATGTAAAATCCCAAGACTTAGAGGCTTGTTTTAAATTGATGCTCCCTAATGTAAAACATTAAAAAACAAAACAAAACCCTTACGTCTAATTATTTCAAAAAGAACAAGAAAAGCTTGAATTCAGTTATCATAGGAAATATACAGAAGGGTGATATTAGGAATAATAAGAAAATACTGGTTTTCTGGGTACATTATGTAGAAATTGACAGATCTTCTGTTGTGTTCCATAAATGACCTACTAAGCAAATTCTCATCTCCATGATGGGTAAGGAATATTAAAAACTAGAAGGCTCATAGATCTGAGCACAGAAAAATGGCGGTGTCAGTGATATTTTAAGGCAATTTTAGAGAAAAGAACAGGGCTTTTCTTTTAGACATGTAAGAATTGATGGAACAATAGCAAGCAATTGTGAATTCTTCCCAATGATCTGTTGACTTATCAAAGCAGGAATCTAGTGACACGACCCACCATCTGTTTTCTCTTCTATCATGTCATTTGTAGTGTGTTACAACACCATTCCATCAAATATCCCCATACTTCTACTACAACCAGAGTTGGAGATATTAGAAAAATTGGGTCTGTTCTCCTCACCACACAACAGTAACATGGCTCTTGCTTTGCTTTGCTTGTTTTGATTTTGAGAGTTTCCCTGTACAGCTTAGGATGGCCTAGATCTTCAAACCCTTACGTCTCTACCTCCCAGGTGCTATGATGACAGATGCATATCATCCCTCCAAACTTTGAAGAGTTCTTTAAATATATCCTATAACTAAAATCACCTACTGTCAAGGTTTTCAAATTTAAGCTGTCACTCAATACAGCTTCCTCAAATAAAAATAGTTCTAGAATTTCATAACATCTTGACAACTCTTCACAAACTCCAGGACATCATTGTTCAGAATCAGACTCAGATCTCAGTACCACAAACCCACAAGGAACCTGGTCAGAAAAAAGTTACTACGTAGATCTGGAAATCAGCATATATTAATTTAGTCCTTTTAGTACATAAGATAAAAAATTGTTATGTATATTTCTCCTAATAAAACACATAAGTCATATTCTACCTTTAGAAAGTATTTTCAAATTTTTTTGACTATAAAAATACATTTTAATTTGTTTTTTACTTTTTATTGGATATTTTATTTATATATATTTCAAATCTTATCTCCTTTCCTGGTTTCCCCTCCAGAAACCCCCCATCCCATACTCCCTCCCTCTGCTTCTATGAGAGTGCTCCCCTACCCACCAACCCACTCCCTGGCATTCCCCTACACTGGGACATGGACCCTTCCCAGGACCAAGGGCCTCTCTTCCCATTGATGTCCAACAAGGTCATCCTCTGCTACATATGTGACTGGAGCCAAGGGTTCCTCCATGTGTACTCTTGGGTTGGTAGTTTAATTCCTGGGAGCAATGGAGGGTATGGTTGGTTGATATTCTTGTTCTTCCTATGGGTTACAAACCCCTTCAGCTCCTTCTCTAACTCCTCCATTGGAGACCCTATGCTCAGTCCAATGGTTGGATGCACCTTTATATTTGCCAGGCTATGAAAGAGCCTTCCAGTCTCCTGTCAGCAAGCACTTCTTGGCATCTACAATAGTGTCTGGGTTTGGTGTGTGTATATGGGATGGAGTCCCAGGTGGACAAGTCTCTGGATGGCCTTTCCTTCAGTCTCTGCTCCATACTTTGTCTCTGTATTTCCTCCCATGAGTATTTTGTTCTCCCTTCTAAAAAGGACTGAAGCACCCACACTTTGGTCTTTCTTCTTCTTGAGCTTCACATGATCTGTCAATTGTATCTTAGGTATTCTGAGCTTTTAAACTTTTAAATCTACTTTTATCTATTATTTCTTTTGGGGGGGGGTTAGAATTTTTACATCTTTTATTTTTGGGTAGTAGTAAACATCTGTTATTTTACATCACCTATTTTTTTTTTTGCCTTTAGTTTTTACAGTGTCCAGACATGATATTCTTAACTATTACTGATTGAATGTTTTTGTCTCTTTTGAAGCTTATGTTCTCAATTTCACACCAATGCAACAGTATTTGGAGATGGGATGGATTGAAATGGCTTAGGCCATAGATCTGACCATGCAAAAATATACTTAATAACTTTCTATTTAAGAGACTTGAGGAATGAATTTCCTCTCTTCTGAATTTCTAGAATAGGAAGAAGTGGTGTTCCTCCTTTCTGGAGTATGCAGTCACAAGACTCCATCTTGGAACTGGAGATTAAACCTACTAGCAACTTGAGCTTACATTTCCCAGCCAATAGAATTCTAAGAAGATATTTTTTTTGTTCATTCTAAGTTATGTAGTGTATGGGTTTAAGAGTAAATCATTCATTCATCAACTTTGTCTATGGTTGAAGCAACCAGCAAACAAAGTCAGGACAGAGGTATGTAGTGTAACCTACATATTTTTTCTTTCTGAATTCAGTCTAAATAATGATAGACCATACTTTTCTAGTACTGAAATTGAAATTTATGATGTAAGAATTCTCTGAAGTCCTGTGACATGTTTTAAAAAAACTAGCTGGAGATAGGAAACCCAATATAGAAAAAAATGAATGCCCACTATAGTTATCGTCAAGATCCCAGTTCCCTTAACTGTTTCCTCAGATTCTCCATGGTCACATGAGCTGATAAAACTCACTTTAAAGGGTAGAAAGGAAAGGGAAAATAAGGAGAGAAGGTTTTATAGCTTGTTGCTCTGTTACTCTGGAACTGGGGGGGGTATTAATTGGCTTGAGCTTAGAGACCACCATCATCAAGAGAAATCAAGGCATGAGCCCAAGGCTCATGATTCCTTGATTCATCTAAAGGAGAGATGGAATGCTGTTCACATACTTCATCCCCCTCAACTGTTGAGCTACCTTTCTTACATAGCACCTTCCTAAAATCATAGTACTGTGCACAGTAGGCTGGCCTTCCTGTGTCAAATATCAGTTAAGGAAATGTCCCACAAACATATCCACAAGCCACTTAGATGAAGTCATTCTGTCAGCTAAGAGTCTGTCTTTCCAGATAGGTCAACATAACAACCTAGCCTAACAATGACAGGGTAAGAAGGCGAAAGGAAGAAAGAAGGAAAGGAGGGAAGGAAAGAAGGAAAGGGGCATGGACAGACATAGTAAGGGGGAAAGGAAGGAGAGAGGAGGAAAAGGAAAGGTTGATCATTGTTGTTAAAGGTGGGTTATTTGTATCATTGGTATCCAAAGATACAAATCCATTATCTATTCTGGAGGCTAAGGCAAAAAGAACACGAGCTTGAGGCTAGTCTGGGTCATACAGCATAACTGTGTAACAAACAAACAAGTAACTTTCCAAAAAGTATATCCTAGCCTACATACAGAGACTTAGATATTTAATCATTCTATAAATCCCTACTCAAGTTTGGGTCATTATAGGCATGATAGTTTTACACCTACATGCAAAGATGATCCTTGTGTTATTCAAATGCTGATTTCTCTGCCCCCAAATGTGGTTGTGTTGTAATGCTTATTATAAAAAAATCCCACTTCAAGTTTGTGTAAACATTGCTTCAAATGTATTCTCTTATTTGTAAGTGAAAGCTGATTAGCCAATACTGAGTAAAATAGAGAAAAGGGCTGGACTTCTGGCAGCCAGGGAAGGGAGAGAGAGGAGGAGGAGGAGATTCACAATGAGGAGAGTGTAGAGGAGACACCATGGGAATAGACCTGGAGCAGAGAGAGCCAGATGAATACTAATATGAAAGTATCTTAGGGATTTGGGCTGGGAAATAGACTGATTAACTTTGAGGATTAGACTAGATCAATAACTACTAAGATATCGTGCCATTAAGCTTATCAAATAAATCTTATCAAATACATCTTATAGTCTGTGTCTCATTTATTTGGAAGCTATTCAGGATAAACAAGAAACTTCTACTTTTAAAATTGTTCTAACAGGTCACATTTATTTTTTGTTTGTTTGTTTGTTGTTTTTATGTTTTTTGAGACAGGGTTTCTCTGTGTAGCCCTGGTTGTCCTGGAACTCACTCTGAAGACCAGGCTGGCCTCGAACTCAGAAATCTGCCTGCCGATGCCTCCCAAAGCTGGAATTAAAGGAGTGCACCACCATTGCCTGGCCACATTTATCTTTTTATTCTTGATATAATGTTATACTATCAACTTAGACTTTTAAATACCATAATATTATAATCTTAGAGGTCAGCAAGTCAGAAATCCAACTGAGAACTGATAGAGTCAAACTGATGTATTATCAGCTAGGTTGATTCTTTCTGGACCTCCTATGGAAGACTATGTTTGTCTGTGCTTCATAGCTTTGGAGGAGTACCGTCAACCACTTTTTCCCCTCCTCTCTGTTTGAAAACAGGAGCATAGTCTCTTTAGCACTCTTTAATCATTTCTCCATGTAATGCTGGCCTCCATGGAAAAGTTTTATAAAGCCTTCAGGGATTATATTATACCTATCTGGATACCTCAGGATAATCTCATTTCAAGGTCCTGGATTTTAAACATAGGTGAAATGTTCTTTTGTCGTGCCATGTTTTATCCCTGTAGGTTCTGGGAAGTTATATATCTTTGGGTGGGTGATATTATTCTACCCTTTAATAAAATGTAGGAAAACATCCATTTCTCACTTTGAAGTAGGCAAGAATAGGGAATGGTTGAGTCATTTGGATTCTAAACCAGCATTCACACACATTAGGTGTTTGGCAGCCTGAGACCTTTAACTCACATATCCTATACACACACACACACACACACACACACACACCTCTGAACAATGCACCTAATAATCTGTTAGCAATACCCTATTCATCTTCTTATGCTTATATATAATTAAAATCAGATGCATGCTGGACAGGGACATTCACAATGACCAAAGCCTATGTAAGCTTGTCAATCAGAATGGACAGTCACCCAAACCATGTAGTAATCACAGACATGGCTGACAGAAATGCCTAGACCAGTAAGGTGGAGTCGTTCCATCAATTGAGTGTCTGTCTTCCCACATATAGCAAGTCAGAAACTTTTGGATCCCATAAATGAAAACCTAAACAATAATGGGGCCCTTGAATATTTTCTCTCATGTGGCCCACTATCACTCCTAATAGTGTGGTTTAGATCTGCTCTATGCTTTGCTTAGAATAACGTTTCCTTGCTACTTCTGCAAATATATGTGAGGTTTTGTTTTGTTTTGTTTTGTTTTGTTTTGCTTTGCTTTGCTTTGCTTTGCTTTGCTTTGCTTTGCTTTGCTTTGCTTTGCTTTGCTTTGCTTTGCTTTGCTTTGCTTTGCTTTGCTTTGCTTCATTCTTAAAATAAGATGCCAAGAACCTGGGAACGCTAAGTCTATGTCCTAATCACCAGTGTTAGTATTATGCAACTCAGTGAAAACAATATGTCAATTGCAAGTATCAAAGAATTCCTTCATGTTGCCTGCTCAATTTTATTTTGGAACTGTTTTTTTAGTAATTTTTAGAAATTATTTTTTCAGAGATAAATATGGTAGCTTTATTCTTTTAACAGAAAACAATTTTAGAAACCCTTAAGGATTTTACTTTTAGCACAAAATTAAAACAGTCTCTGATACGTACAATTGCAAGCAGACCCACATCCATATATGAGTCTTGGTGCCCAGCACTGCCATCTTTCCTGAATGTGAGGAGCAATCAGAAAGTATCTCTTTTACTAACTGCTTGGTTTTCTTTATGCTTCTAGCATAACATCTGCTGGAAAAGAACACACTCCTTCCACACAACATAGAAATACACACACACACACACACACACACACACACACACACACACACACACACACACACACACACCCCAAATGTGCATACTGGATGAGGGAGCAAGTTTGGCTCAGGTATCCTTCAGACATGCTCAAGAATCAACAACATCAAGTACAAATGATGCTGAATTACTGTCCAATGTCCTGAGCAGTTTGGATCTGTTAAAACCTCCTAGTGCCTATATGCTTATTGACTTTATCTTTCCAATAGAACTGCTAAAGATTACAATTCTAAGCAGCATTATGTATGTAGATGCTCTCATTCTCTCACACAGTTCTGGCCAGATATATTTACATCATCTTGCACATGAAACAAAATGAAGACATGTGTTAGGGATGCATGTTAGCAGTAAGCTCCCCCCATCCTATGAAGCTGGGAGTTTATTGTTATGCTCATTTCCTGGGTGAAGTATTAAGATAATTCTACCTAAGAAAAATGAGCCATATTTCCAGAATAAAAGGGATTTTCTTTAGAGGCATCTTATTAAATATATTTAATCACCAAAACCCCTTTGAATGTCAATTTCTGTGGTCATATCAAAATGGTATCCCTTCTATTTCCAACTCTACATAGATTTCATGCCATATATTCTGGTGGAGCACCAAATGCTGCAACAGGGCAGCTTCTGCTCTGTTGATATTTGTTCATGCAGCATGTATTAGACAGATTTGGTTCAAACTTGTATGAAGAACAGAAGGAAAAAAAGCACATTCAGAAACAACCCAAAACTTAATATCTCAAGAAGAAGAAAATCTGTAAAATTGTTGTCTTACCTTGAGAGACTTGGGCAGATTTATTGTTCTCTCTTCTGCTAAGCTGAGCAAGGTGAGCTTCATTTCCTCAGCTGAGGGATGTTTGGGAGGGCGAGGTGGGGGATGTGATAGAGAACTTTCGTACCTCCTCATCATGTAATACTGTTCTTCTGTAATCTCTTCTACAAAACTCCTGACTTGAAGTAGCCCTGCATCTGCAGGCAAACTGCTACCATTAACTAGTCGAACAGTCATATTCAAGCGGCTCATGGGAATTTCCCAACATTCCTCAGGATTTGCAAAGTCACTGATAAGTAGATAAGAATCTGTGATGTCCTCCTCTAACTGAAGTCCTGGGGTAGCTGCCAAAATGTCATCTTTAATGGAGAGATCTCTCACAGCCACCTTCACATTGAAGGGCCAGCAAAACTGGGTACAGAGCTCGGAAATCTGATACTGTTTCTTATCATGAATCACCTCTACAAAACCTCCTTCCATGTATAGAGGAAGCTGTGCATCTTCACGGGTCTTATTGAGGACTTTTTCACAGGTCAGAACGTTTACTTTTCTTGTCCCCTCAAAGACAACTTCTGTGGTCTCTGAATGATGCACTAGAAACTGGTCTCCAACAGACACAGGGGACAGCTCCTTGTGAAGTGTATGGAAAGCTTTGGTGGCCACCACGTGGAGAGTTTCTTTCCTGCTCTTAGCTATCTGCAGGTCATAGGCCGTGGGGAACTCCCGTGGTCTTCTTTTGAACTTGCCTTTGTAGCTAATAGGGATCAAGAAGTGTCTTTTAGGGAAATTGCTGCGAATTTCTGAAGCTAAGATCCTCGAAGCCTGGTACTTTTTGTGGATGACAATGGTTTTCTCTCGCTGCAAAATACTTTGGGGCAGGTGGTTCCCTTGAGATATTTCGACAACTTCAGCTACTACAGGAAACTCTTTGCTGGTCATTTCAAAAAGGTCGTCCGTAGACAGCAACTGAAGAAACCAGTTAGCATCATAAGAATCAGTAATATCTTTGACTTCAACGTCTAAACTTGGGAGAATCCGGACTATGTCCTTTTGAACTGAAAATGAAAGAGAAGACAACTGACATTTTGTTTAAAGAGCTCTCAAGAGATGGTGTCTGGGTAGAGATAATCTTCCAATACCATAGATAATTTTCATTTAGGAGGGAGAAAAGAATTCAAATAATCATAATATAATTTTCCTTATGTTAGACTTTTCAGTTTTGAAACTTTTTGATGAAAACAAAATGATATATATACCAACATGCTCAACTCAAGAAACAGAGGTTACCCAACCCTTATATTTATGTAAAACTCAGCAAATATCACTTCTTTCTTACTACTACAAATGGTAAGCACTCTCCTGACTTAAATGCTGCTCATTCTTAAATATATGCATATATTTTATGACATACATCATGCATCCATATAAGTGTACATATAAATAGATAAGTGTGAAAGTCTTATCATTTGATTTTAAGTCACATTTCTGAGATCCAGGAATTATATGTAAAATTATTATTTAAGCAAGCTTTGCAATTCATAAAGAAACTCATGTTTAAAGTATCTAACATAACCTTCATGCAAATCTTATACTAGAGGACAAAACAACGTGCCAAACCCCCCCCCACCTCCACACACACACACACACACACACACACACACACACACACAAAATGTAAGATATTTTAAGTATGGCATAGAGACAGACAATTTTTAAATGTCAAAGTTTACTTTTTTCCACCAGTGCTATATCTTGCCCAAGTAGAAATAGTGTTACAGGATAGCTCACAGTGAAAAGGTACACATTGTAAAATGGTTAGTGCACACCACACAACTATGTCACTGGGGGCAAGCAAATCTGTGCTCTAGGAAGCCTTGAGACTTCAGAGCCACTTAAAACATTGTGCTCATACACTTTCTCTCTGAGTAGTAATCTCAAAATATTATTACAAATCTTCTTTAATTAAGATGATTTATAATAGCATATATTTTTGTATGTCTTTCTAACACAAGTTTTGTAACCATTTTTCATAAATCCATATTGTTTCCCATTATCTCTAGTCACTGGAGGTAAATGTTCTTGTTTGGTTGACTAGTTAGTTGCTTGGCTGTTGTTTTGGGGTCAGCAGCAGTTGGGTGGAGCTATGGGATTTCTTATTGGTGATTATTTGAGAAGGGCCTAACTCTGTAGCCATGGCTGATGACGTGGAGTTTACTGTGTATCCCAGAATAGCCTCACCATATGGCAACCCTTGTGCCACTTCCTCCTACTTACTGAGGTTATAGGCATGTGGCACCACACTTGACACTCTCCCATGTAATTAAAAACACAAAAGTTTAGAAAATATTTTCTTCTAAAATATTATGTTATTATTTTTAAATATTAATATTCATTTATTCAGCATCTGACAATATACCATATATAATTTGTATCATATCACATATATTCCCTATGACAGAGTTTCTAATGACATAAAATGAAAAAATTCTTTTATTTTGAATAAAATGAAAATAAAATAAAATAAATCGTGGCTTCTACAATGGAGTTCTATAAATCTGTAGGTTCATTTAAAATAAGAAATAATAAAAAGAGGAGCTTCAAGAAAAAATACTCCCCAAATTCTCTTATTTTTCAGTTCATTGTATAAAGCTTCTTCCTTTAATTAAGAATATGTGTCATGAGGCTTCTTAAACCCCAGGCAATTTTAGAAACTAAAATCTTGTTAACTGAATAAAAGAAGTCAGTTTTAGAGTTCTAGTACAAGATCTAGATGGCCATCCTAGTTTCATACATTCTTTAAATACAGGAACAATTTGAGTTGGTACACTAGATGTCATTTGGGGTTTGGAAATATCTCTAAATAATCCCATCAGAATAGCAGAGCCATAATGTAGCTATATCTCTACCTTCATTGCTCGATAGTGTGTGCAGTTGGCAAAAAATAACTTTATTATTTTTGGAGAATTTCATGGCCTCTGAAGAAAACTTGGGCCAAGATGCCTAACCCCTGTATTCAAATTTCCTGACTTACCTTCAGTATTTTTATTTCTTTTAAATATTTTTATTCATTCAAAATGTTCATATTTTGATCATGTTCACACATGCCCCATTTGCTTAAAATCCTTCAAGTCCTGTTAGTAATTCTTAGATATATATGGCCACCCAATAGATTATATTACAGCTATGAGAAGCCAAAACTCTTAAAGAAAACTGAATTTCTCTTTCTTGGCAGCTATCAACTACTAATAGCTTCTCATCCAGGAGTGGGACTCCCTGACCCTCATTCCCCTCTGTGTCGTGATTTGGGCTGGCTTGAGTTTGCACGGGTCATATACATGGTGTCAAAATTTCTATGACTTCATATTATAGCTGCCAAATGTTTACAGAACACAATAGTGTAGCCATCTACTACTTCCAGGTCTTCCAATCTTTCTGCACCCTCTTCAGCATGATCCCTTCCCAGAAGGAAGGGGTATGACACAAATGACACACTTAGAGCTGAGCACTCTATCCTTTACACCCTGACCAGTCAATGGTCTCTGTGTTAGTCTCTATCTCCTGCCAAAAGAAGCTTCTCCAATGAGGGCTGGAAGACACCCTAATCTGTGAGTATAATAAAAACTTGCTGAGAGTTGGCACTTTGATTTTTAACTCTTCTGAAGTAATAATAGTCTGTCTCCTTTTTACATAACATACGAACAGCATTTGACAAAGTACATTTGATTCCTTCCACTTTGAACTATTTTTCTCTATTTTGTGTTCCTTTTTTTCCTGTTTCTTTTCTTTCCATGCCACCTGCTGCTTACACGCACATGTCTTTTCAAGTGTCTTGGCTGCCATTCTCTATCCTTCACTTACAGTTCTCTATGTATAACCTTCACATCGCATATTCATGCCTTTAAATAGCATCTATCTGTTACAGCTCTAGCAAAATGATGCGCCTGGATTCTATATATCTATTTAATACCTCTATTTTTACACACATAGCAGGTAACTCAAGATTAACATTCTTGATGCAGTCTGCCCTACCCCACAAAGAGAATAGTATCTGATGCTTTCTCCATCTCCTTTATCTTTCTTCATTCCACCAACACCAGAGACATCTTCAGATTTCCTCTTTTTTCTGCTACTTGAGGTTCTGCATCCCAGTCAATAAAATGCTTGTCTATGCCACATTGTTTCTTACTAGGTTTGTTGCAAGTCTTCCTAGTGAGTCTCCAGAACCTCAAACATCAAAAGAGTAGCCAAAGACTCTTTCTGAGTGCTACATCAATTATACCTACCATCTCGTCATAGAACTACAATATCAAATACATTCAAGTCCTTACCTGGTCCTCCTTGGTACTACTTTGATCTGGTCTGATAACTCAACTTGCTCTAACCCATTGCATGCTCTCTCTCTCTCTCTCTCTCTCTCTCTCTCTCTCTCTCTCTCTCTCTCTCTCTCTCAGTTCTGTTGTCAATCCTTTTTTTTGTATGCCCTATTTCTTTTGTTTTCTGGTCCTGTAACTAGTTATTTTCATATTTTCATGGCCTACCCTTCTTGCTCTTGAAGTACGCTCAGATATTGCCTCCTCAATACAATCCATTCTAAATATTCTGCTTAAAAACTTAACCCTCAATGCCCTGTGTCCTTGTTAGTTTATGCACTTTCTGTGCCTTCCTTTGTTTTCAGTAATTTCACAGAACATATATGTTCTTTATGACCATTTTCTATTATTTATTTGCTCAAATTGGAACATATCAACACATTCATAATGCAAAATTTCTATATTTTTCCTTAAATTCAAACATTTTTACCAAGATAAGAAATCTTTGATGCTTTGCCCATCAATTGCTCATCAATATATTCCAGTCTAGAATGATGTCTCCATCAATCAAATGAGAGAAAAGCAGCTGTCATCCCAATGCCCTTTGAGTCAACACTAAAAGTTGTCATTAAGTAATACCACCATTTAAAATTTAATTAGGTAAAAATACTTATACTGTCTAAATATGCAGACTTCATTTGAGACACATCTCTTCAAGTTAAAATTTCTCTCATTCAATGGCCTGCTCTATAGAATGAGTATTTGTCACATTTATATAACATAATAGGGATATAAGAGTCTAATATTGCCAAAGTGAACTCTTTTAAGCTCAAGTTTTTATTCTTCAGTGGAAAAGAAAAAACACTGAACAAAACCATTTTTGTATATGTCTAAACACACAGGAAGGTAGCATGGTGATGTGTTTTAGCTCCAACCAGAATGAAGGTGATGCAGAGCTTTAGTTCACTGCAAGAAGAACCTCGATTGGTGCCTGGACACGGGTAAGAACCTTTAGGGGTATTGATTAGTTCCTGGAATCTATAAGTGAACAGGAAACTAACCTGTGAGACTGTACTTTGCAGAGCCTCCTACTCTTTCCTGGGCCTTCTTTCCAGAAACCACAGCAGATTATCTACATGAAGACTAGAGAAAAACCCCATTGTGCATTTTGCAAAGTGAAGAAAAGAGCAGCTGCCAGAGCCTCTGATCGCTTTAAAGAACAAATGTAGGGACGATTATTTGATAAGAGCCTAACAAACATGTGGGGTTTTACCAAAGCCTAAACAATGGGAAGACAGGAATTATCCAACTCAAACAAATGCTACTTTAGGTTCTACATGGGGGGGGGGGAGAAATACCCAATTAACTCTTCTATTTCCGCACAGGGGATGGGAAATACCCAAGTCCAGCTCAGGATAGGCAGTTTGTCACCTCTGTAGGAGAGGGGGAAGAGGCTGAGAAACACAAAAGCCATATCACAGATACACAGACTCACTGAATGACTAAGCCCGAATTATAAGATAATGCAATACACCACCCACAAAAGTTTTGCCTACTCGTATATGTTAACAGAGTTCTGAATAAAAGACTGACATCTAAGATTCTACAAAGGAACCCCTAAAGAATGAAAGCACTACAGAAAATTCTAGCCTTGGACACAGCTATAGCAGGAAAAGTAACAAAAAACAAAACAAGCAAACCACCTTCTCCCTAGCCATGGAATCATAGAAACCTCATACTGTTAACTATTTGACTTTGTTTCTTTCACTGCAACCACCTTTTCTGGATTCCTATGTGAATAACTATACGATGTGTCATAAAAGACAAAAGACAAATCTAATGGAAAAATGCTTGTGTCAAAACCAAATTCAAGTTGAATGCATACTTGTAATCCCAATACTTGAGACATGGAAGCAGGAATTCATGGTTATTCTCAAGCCTGCATGGGTTACACAAGACTCTGATTATCAGCAAACCAAATAGCAAGCTAGAAACAAACCAAATTAAATATGGAAGAGTTTTTGGAAACATCATACCAACTATTTAGTGACTAATCAATATGCAAATAGACTGAAGAGAAAAGGATGGGCAATGTAAGAGAAAGATAGAAATTCTAGGGGGAAAGTAACTGGAACAGGAACAAAGAATGACTTGATGGATTACAAAATAGACTAGATACTGCCAAGGAAAAGAACTGAGAAGTTGGAAGATAAGCAAATAAAACAAAGGGGTTGAAAGGAATGGAACAGAGTAGCCAAGAACTGTGTTACAGAAGATGCAACACACTTTTCATGAAAACACTCAGAAGAAAAGAGGGAGAACAGAAGGAACATTAGAAGTAACAGCAGCATGCCTTCCAAAATGCATGAAATGGGCAACACTAAGGAGAACACATCCCAAAAATCTCTACCTATGAATACCATGTTCAAATAACTTGAAAAGATGTCAAGATGTTTCTTGCTCAGAATTAAAACGTTCTGTTCTTAGTGGGAGGCTCTCTAAGGTAAGCAAATAAATAAAACTTGATCTCCTAAGTTTTAAAAGTGGCATAGATATAACTATTCCTATGGTGAGTATTGTTATATCAAAAGATTGTCCCCAGATCTCTACTGCACTTTCAGTTTTCTCAGAAAACAGTATCAACTGCTTTTATTTAAGATTTCCATAGTATAAGGGGAAAAAATTTCACGTTTCAAAAAATTTAAAAATCATTTTGAGTATACCCAATAATATTTTGTAAAGTATAGTTATAGTTGTTTAAGAGTATATGTATGTGTGCATGTGGGTGCATGTATGTGCATGAATGTGAATGTCTGTGTGCATGTGTGCATGTGCACATGCATGCCTGTGTTTGTGCACATGTGCATTGTGCATATGCAATATGAGCTCTTTTAAGGAGTATTTATTATTCTACAATTGGGAAAGTGAATCTTCTCCTGTGATAAAAACAATCTAGAGAGTTAGCTGAGTTAGAAAATGTCACTTGCTGAAGTGTTGTCTTTGACTTCAACATGACAGACAGGTAAGACTGCAGTAACTCAGCATGAGAGGCTCTCCTGGAGGTATTTGTTGCAAATTTTCTAGTTTGAAACTAGACTGAGGCAGAAGCAATATGTACTTGACAACTGTAGTTTAGACTTTCCAAATTTTCCTTCTGGGTAAATATGAATTATTCTAGCTGGGTATGTTATCAGGTTATCCAAAGGGGATTGTTATGAAAAACAATTTGATTCCATTTTCTCTAACAAATCAAGACTTGTACTCCCGAGTTCTTTCACTTTTACTTCTCCCTCTCCCTCTTTTCTTTCTCTCCCTCCCCCTCCTTTCCTCTACTTTCTCCCCCCCCCCCATCTCCTCCTGTTCTTTCTGAAAGTCCCTGCTGTGTAGAATAAATGTTATTGAGAGGGTTGTATCTTCTTATATGGCTTACCAGAGAGACACTTTTCTTTCAGTCTAAGTTTTGTGGTCCCCACTAAAAAAAATATCTTTTAAGAGAAAACATTATATATATATATATATAATCTTGGTGGGTATTGCATAATACCTGTTTCCTTGGATACATAATTTTCACTTGTAGAATACAATAAAATTTTACTTAGATGTTCTTTTTGAGATCATGGAGGGGATATAGAGTTTCTTTTTTTTTTTTCTTTTCCATTTTTTATTAGGTATTTAGCTCATTTACATTTCCAATGCTATACCAAAAGTCCCCCATACCCACCCACCCCCAATCCCCTACCCACCCACTCCCCCTTTTTGGCCCTGGTGTTCCCCTGTACTGGGGCATATACAGTTTGCGTGTCCAATGGGCCTCTCTATCCAGTGATGGCCGACTAGGCCATCTTTTGATACATATGCAGCTAGAGTCAAGAACTCCGGGGTACTGGTTAGTTCATAATGTTGTTCCACCTATAGGGTTGCAGATCCCTTTAGCTCCTTGGCTACTTTCTCTAGCTCCTCCATTGGGAGCCCTGTGATCCATCCATTAGCTGACTGTGGGCATCCACTTCTGTGTTTGCTAGGCCCCGGCATACTCTCACAAGAGACAGCTACATCTGGGTCCTTTCAATAAAATCTTGCTAGTGTATGCAATGGTGTCAGCGTTTGGATGCTGATTATGGGGTGGATCCCTGGATATGGAAGTCTCTACATGGACCTTCCTTTCATCTCAGCTCCAAACTTTGTCTCTGTAACTCCTTCCAAGGGTGTTTTGTTCCCACTTCTAAGGAGGGGCATAGTGTCCACACTTCAGTCTTCATTTTTCTTGAGTTTCATGTGTTTAGGAAATTGTATCTTATATCTTGAGTATCCTAGGTTTTGGGCTAATATCCACTTATCAGTGAGTACATATTGTGTGAGTTCCTTTGTGAATGTGTTACCTCACTCAGGATGATGCCCTCCAGGTCCATCCATTTGGCTAGGAATTTCATAAATTCATTCTTTTTAATAGCTGAGTAGTACTCCATTGTGTAGATGTACCACATTTTCTGTATCCATTCCTCTGTTGATGGGACATCTGGGTTCTTTCCAGCTTCTGGCTATTATAAATAAGGCTGCTATGAACATAGTGGAGCATGTGTCCTTCTTACCAGTTGGGGCATCTTCTGGATATATGCCCAGGAGAGGTATTGCTGGATCCTCCGGTAGTACTATGTCCAATTTTCTGAGGAACCGCCAGACGGATTTCCAGAGTGGTTGTACAAGCCTGCAATCCCACCAACAATGGAGGAGTGTTCCTCTTTCTCCACATCCTCGCCAGCATCTGCTGTCACCTGAATTTTTGATCTTAGCCATTCTGACTGGTGTGAGGTGGAATCTCAGGGTTGTTTTGATTTGCATTTCCCTGATGATTAAGGATGTTGAACATTTTTTCAGGTGCTTCTCTGCCATTCGGTATTCCTCAGGTGAGAATTCTTTGTTCAGTTCTGAGCCCCATTTTTTAATGGGGTTATTTGATTTTCTGAAGCCCACCTTCTTGAGTTCTTTATATATGTTGGATATTAGTCCCCTATCCGATTTGGGATAGGTAAAGATCCTTTCCCAATCTGTTGGTGGTCTTTTTGTCTTATTGACAGTGTCTTTTGCCTTGCAGAATCTTTGCAATTTTATGAGGTCCCATTTATGGATTCTCGATCTTACAGCACAAGCCATTGCTGTTCTGTTCAGGAATTTTTCCCCTGTGCCCATATCTTCAAGGCCTTTCCCCACTTTCTCCTCTATAAGTTTCAGTGTCTCTGGTTTTATGTGAAGTTCCTTGATCCACTTAGATTTGACCTTAGTACAAGGAGATAAGTATGGATCGATTCGCATTCTTCTACACGATAACAACCAGTTGTGCCAGCACCAATTGTTGAAAATGCTGTCTTTCTTCCACTGGATGGTTTTAGCTCCCTTGTCGAAGATCAAATGACCATAGGTGTGTGGGTTCATTTCTGGGTCTTCAATTCTATTCCATTGGTCTACTGGTCTGTCTCTATACCAGTACCATGCAGTTTTTATCACAATTGCTCTGTAGTAAAGCTTTAGGTCAGGCATGGTGATTCCACCAGAGGTTCTTTTATCCTTGAGAAGAGTTTTTGCTATCCTAGGTTTTTTGTTATTCCAGATGAATTTGCAAATTGCTCCTTCCAATTCGTTGAAGAATTGAGTTGGAATTTTGATGGGGATTGCATTGAATCTGTAGATTGCTTTTGGCAAGATAGCCATTTTTACAATGTTGATCCTGCCAATCCATGAGCATGGGAAATCTTTCCATCTTCTGAGATCTTCTTTAATTTCTTTCTTCAGAGATTTGAAGTTTTTATCATATAGATCTTTCACTTCCTTAGTTAGAGTCACGCCAAGATATTTTATATTATTTGTGACTATTGAGAAGGGTGTTGTTTCCCTAATTTCTTTCTCAGCCTGTTTATTCTTTGTATAGAGAAAGGCCATTGACTTGTTTGAGTTTATTTTATATCCAGCTACTTCGCCGAAGCTGTTTATCAGGTTTAGGAGTTCTCTGGTAGAATTTTTAGGGTCACTTATATATACTATCATATCATCTCCAAAAAGTGATATTTTGACTTCCTCTTTTCCAATTTGTATACCCTTGATCTCCCTTTGTTGTCGAATTGCTCTGGCTAATACTTCAAGTACTATGTTGAAGAGGTAGGGAGAAAGTGGGCAGCCTTGTCTAGTCCCTGATTTTAGTGGGATTGCTTCCAGCTTCTCTCCATTTACTTTGATGTTGGCTACTGGTTTGCTGTAGATTGCTTTTATCATGTTTACGTATGGGCCTTGAATTCCTGATCTTTCCAACACTTTTATCATGAATGGGTGTTGGATCTTGTCAAATGCTTTTTCTGCATCTAACGAGATGATCATGTGGTTTTTGTCTTTGAGTTTGTTTATATAATGGATTACATTGATGGATTTTCATATATTAAACCATCCCTGCATCCCTGGAATAAAACCTACTTGGTCAGGATGGATGATTGCTTTAATGTGTTCTTGGATTCGGTTAGCGAGAATTTTATTGAGGATTTTTGCATCGATATTCATAAGAGAAATTGGTCTGAAGTTCTCTATCTTTGTTGGGTCTTTCTGTGGTTTAGGTATCAGAGTAATAGCGGCTTCATAAAATGAGTTGGGTAGAGTACCTTCTAATTCTATTTTGTGAAATAGTTTGTGCAGAACTGGAATTAGATCTTCTTTGAAGGTCTGATAGAACTCTGCACTAAACCCGTCTGGTCCTGGGCTTTTTTTGGCTGGGAGACTATTGATAACTGCTTTTATTTCTTTAGGTGATATGGGACTGTTTAGATGGTCAACTTGATCCTGATTCAACTTTGGTACCTGGTATCTGTCCAGAAATTTGTCCATTTCATCCAGGTTTTCCAGTTTTGTTGAGTATAGCCTTTTGTAGAAGGATCTGATGGTGTTTTGGATTTCTTCAGGATCTGTTGTTATGTCTCCCTTTTCATTTCTGATTTTGTTAATTAGGATTTTGTCCCTGTGCCCTTTAGTGAGTCTAGCTAAGGGTTTATCTATCTTGTTGATTTTTTCAAAGAACCAACTCCTCGTTTGGTTAATTCTTTGAATAGTTCTTCTTGTTTCCACTTGGTTGATTTCACCCCTGAGTTTGATTATTTCCTGCCGTCTACTCCTCTTGGGTGAATTTGCTTCCTTTTTTTCTAGAGCTTTTAGATGTGTTGTCAAGCTGCTAGTATGTGCTCTCTCCAGTTTCTTCTTGGAGGCACTCAGAGCTATGAGTTTCCCTCTTAGAAATGCTTTCACTGTGTCCCATAGGTTTGGGTACGTTGTGGCTTCATTTTCATTAAACTCTAAAAAGTCTTTAATTTCTTTCTTTATTCCTTGCTTGACCAAGGTATCATTGAGAAGTGTGTTGTTCAGTTTCCATGTGAATGTTGGCTTTCCATTATTTATGTTGTTATTGAAGATCAGTCTTAGGCCATGGTGGTCTGATAGGATACATGGGACAATTTCAATATTTTTGTATCTGTTGAGGCCTGTTTTGTGACCAATTATATGGTCAATTTTGGAGAAGGTCCCGTGAGGTGCTGAGAAGAAGGTATATCCTTTTGTTTTAGGATAAAATGTTCTGTAGATATCTGTCAGGTCCATTTGTTTCATAACTTCTGTTAGTTTCACTGTGTCCCTGTTTAGTTTCTGTTTCCACGATCTGTCCATTGATGAAAGTGGTGTGTTGAAGTCTCCCACTATTATTGTGTGAGGTGTAATCTGTGCTTTGAGCTTTACTAAAGTGTCTTTAATGAATGTGGCTGCCCTTGCATTTGGAGCGTAGATATTCAGAATTGAGAGTTCCTCTTGGAGGATTTTACCTTTGATGAGTATGAAGTGTCCCTCCTTGTCCTTTTTTAATAACTTTGGGTTGGAAGTCGATTTTATCAGATATTAAATGGCTACTCCAGCTTGTTTCTTCAGACCATTTGCTTGGAAAATTGTTTTCCAGCCTTTCACTCTGAGGTAGTGTCTGTGTTTTTCCCTGAGATGGGTTTCCTGTAAGCAGCAGAATGTTGGGTCTTGTTTGTGTAGCCAGTCTGTTAGTCTATGTCTTTTTATTGGAGAGTTGAGACCATTGATATTAAGAGATATTAAGGAAAAGTAATTGTTGCTTCCTGTTGTTTTTGTTGTTAAAGTTGGCATTCTGTTCTTGTGGCTGTCTTCTTTTAGTTTTGTTGAGGGATTATCTTCTTGTTTTTTCTAGGGCGTGGTTCCCGTCCTTGTATTGGTTTTTTTCTGTTATTATCCTTTGAAGGGCTGGATTCGTGGAGAGATAATGGGTGAATTTAGTTTTGTCATGGAATACTTTGGTTTCTCCATCTATGGTAATTGAGAGTTTGGCTGGGTATAGTAGCCTGGGCTGGAATTTGCGTTCTCTTAGTGTCTGTATAACATCTGTCCAGGCTCTTCTGGCTTTCATAGTCTCTGGTGAAAAATCTGGTGTAATTCTGATAGGCCTGCCTTTATATGTTACTTGACCTTTTTCCCTTACTGCTTTTAGTATTCTATCTTTATTTAGTGCATTTGTTGTTCTGATTATTATGTGTCGGGAGGAATTTCTTTTCTGGTCCAGTCTATTTGGAGTTCTGTAGGCTTCTTGTATGTTCATGGGTATCTCTTTCTTTAGATTTGGGAAGTTTTCTTCAATAATCTTGTTGAAGATGTTTGCTGGTCCTTTGAGTTGAAAATCTTCATTCTCATCCACTCCTATTATCCGTAGGTTCGGTCTTCTCATTGTGTCCTGGATTTCCTGGATGTTTTGAGTTAGGATCTTTTTGCATTTTCCATTTTCTTTGATTGTTGTGCCGATGTTCTCTATGGAATCTTCTGCACCTGAGATTCTCTCTTCCATTTCTTGTATTCTGTTGCTGATGCTCGCATCTATGGTTCCAGATTTCTTTCCTAGTGTTTCTATCTCCACTGTTGCCTCACTTTGGGTTTTCTTTATTGTGTCTACTTCCCTTTTTAGGTCTTGTATGGTTTTATTCAATTCCATCACCTGTTTGGTCGTGTTTTCCTGCAATTCTTTAAGGGATTTTTGTGTTTCCTCTTTAATGTCTTCTACCTGTTTGGTTATGTTTTCCTGTAATTCTTTAAGGGATTTTTGTGTTTCCTCTTTAATGTCTTCTACTTGTTTAGCAGTGTTCTCCTGTATTTCTTTAAGTGAGTTATTTAAGTCCTTCTTGATGTCCTCTACCATCATCATGAGATATGCTTTTAAATCCAGGTCTAGCTTTTCAGGTGTGTTGGGGTGCCCTGGACTGGGCGAAGTGGGAGTGCTGGGTTCTGATGATGGTGAGTAGTCCTGGTTTCTGTTAGTAAGATTCTTACGTTTACCTTTCGCCATCTGGTAATCTCTGGAGTTAGTTGTTATAGTTGTCTCTGTTTAGAGATTGTTCCTCTGGTGATTTTGTTACACTATATCAGCAGACCAGGGAGACTAGCTCTCTTCCGTGAGTTTCAGTGGTCAGAGCAGTCTCTGCAGGCAAGCTCTCCTCTTTCAGGGAGGTGCACAGTTATCTGGTGTTTGGACCTCCTCCTGGCCGAAGATGAAGGCCCAAAACAGGATTTTTCCCAGAAGCCGTGTTGCTTTGGCCTGCAGACTGCCCGCTGCGGAGTCCCAGAATCAAGGTGGCCCCCGCGGAACATGAGGCAGAAGCCTCTCGGGCCGTGTGGACCCCTGTGCTCTCACCAGGAAGGTGGCAGGTTGTCTGTAGCCGAAAATGGCGCCGCCTCAGAGCGGATATAGAGTTTCTACATGAACCAAGTTGTTATAATTTAAAGCTCTGATTTCTCCCCAATTATATTTATACTATGTTGGTATTTAATAGGAATGGCAATGATTACTTACTCATTGGCAGTTCTACATTGTTCCAGACTCTTCAATTAAAGTTTGCCTTCTAGTTCTATCACTTTTGCTTGAATTTTCTTGCTAATTATTTTGTAAATTTTTTTCAACTTTATTTCAAGTATGCACAAGTGTTTAGTAATATTTACAATAATATCATGTAGTATTTTCAGAATTTACAGTAGGTCTAGCCAAAATTCTGGCCAAGGACTAAGTTAAGTGAGCAAGAAAGGATTATGCATAAAATATGTCTTTGTAATCCTCTTATACTTCAAACTTACTACAAGGATAAAATAGTAACACAGAAAGAGAGAAAACCAACACAAACAAAACAAAACAGAGTTAGAGTCAGCAAATCTGACATCAGCAAAGTAAATTGTGAAGGAGACAGAGATCAGCTGTAAGAAAGTGAACTGTTTGGGTTGACCAGGACAAGGAATGAGCATGTGCCTGAGCAAAGAAACATGGATAAAAGTAAGTCCCACAGAATTCCCAAAATGTTTAAGAATTGGAGACATCTAAGCCATTTAAATGTGAAAATAAATGGAGGGGTTTTAAAAAGAATTTATTCACTTACCAGTGAGTGCATATCAAGTAAGTTCTTTTGTGACTGGGTTACCTCACTCAGGATGATATCCTTCAGATACATCCATTTGCCCAAGAATTTCATAAATTCATTATTTTTAATAGCTGAGTAGTATGCCATTGTGTAAATGTACCACATATTTTGTATCCATTCCTCTGTTGAGGGACATCTGGGTTCTTTCCAGCTTCTGGCTATTATAAATAAGGCTGCTATGAACATAGTGGAGCATGTGTCCTTATTACCAGTTGGAACATCTTCTGGGTATATGCCCAGGAGAGGTATTGAGGATCTTCTGGTAGTACTATGTCCAATTTTCTGAGGAACCACCAGGCTGATTTCCAGAGTGGTTGTACAAGCTTGCAATCCCACCAGCAATGGAGGAGTGTTCCTCTATTAGCCCAGAAACTTAGAATACCCAAGATACAATTTGCAAAACACAAGAAAATCAAGAAGAAGGAAGACCAACGTGTGGATACTTCATTCCTCCTTAGAATAGGGAACAAAATACTCATGGAATGAGTTACAGAGACAGAGTTTGGAGCTTAGACAAAAGGATGGACCATCCAGAGACTACCCCACCTAGGGATCCATCCCATAATCAGCCATGAAATGCAGACACTATTGCATATGGCAGCAACATTTTGCTGAAAGCACCCTGATAGAGCTGTCTTGTGTGAGGCTATGCCAGTGCCTGGCAAATACAGAAGTGGATGCTCACAGTCATCTATAGGATGGAACACAGGGCCCCCAATGGAGGAGTTAGAAAAAGTACCCAAGGAGCTGAAGGGGTCTTCAACCCTATAGGTGGAACAACTACATGAACTAACCAGTACCCTCAGAGCTCATGTCTCTAGCTGCATATGTATCAGAAGATGGCCTACCCGGTCTTCATTGGAAAGAGAGGCCCCTTGGTCTTGCAAACTTTATATGCCCCAGTAAAGAGGAATGCCAGGGCCAAGAAATGGATGTGGGTGGGTAGGGGAGTAGGGTGGGGGGAGGTATAGGGGACTTTTGGGATAGCATTTGAAATGTAAATGAAGAAAATATCTAATAAAAATTTTAAAATAAAAGAATTTATTCAAATGTCTGAATATTAAACTCAGGTCTTTAGGGATGATGGGTAACCCTACTACAACCTTTCTAAATAGGAAACAGGACCTCATAATCCTGGACCACAAGAAGGAAGTGTAAGCCTGAAAACACTATTATCTGTCTTAGTTAGGGTTGTACTTCTGTGAACAGACACCATGACCAAGCCATCTCTTATAAGGACATTTAACTGGGGCTGGCTTACAGGTTCAGAGGTTCAGTATATTACCATCAAGCCAAGAATATGCCAGCATTCAGATAGGCATGGTGCAGGAGGAGCTGAGATTTCTACATCTTCATCTGCAGAGAAGATTGGCTTCCAGACAACTAGGAGGAGGGTCTTAAATCCCATGCACACAGTGACACACCTACTCCAACAAGGCTACACCTACTCCAATAATGCCAGTCCCTAGGCCAAGCATATAGAAACCATCACATTATCTAAAGCCATAGGGATCATGGTGATTCCTTCAGCTACTCATCATTTGGATTCAATAACTACATAACCACAGAAAACAGCAGGATAAAATCTTCGTGAAACTATGTAAATTCCAGAGGAAAGATAATAGAAGTGGAGCAGTAATGCTGCTACATGGAGAAGATTAGAACTCATCAACACAGAGAGTCTACAGAACTGAAGCTTTGTTTAAAGCATCTCACATCTAAATAAGGAAACATGGCAAATAGCAGGAACTCAAGAAAACCACTTAACTAAAACGATAGAACAAAGCATGAAGGACGACAAAACAAAACAAGAAACCAAATGAAAGATATAAATGCATTAAAACTATAGAAAATATAGAAATTTCTCTGGATTAGAATACTGCATCATTAAAGCTAAATTGGGGTGACTAACATTTAAAACTATATATGACATAATTTTTAGAAGGTAAAAATATGAAAGCTGAACTTTAAAATTCATCATGATGATAGAATTGTGTGAAGGAACTTTTCATGAAGGTACATTAAGTCAGGGAGGCAAAAGGGGAAAGTGTTAGTTAGGGGTTGAGGTTTTGATATGCAGCTGAAAGTTAAAGACAGGCAGACCACAAAGTATTACTGAGAAGGCATTAACACAAAAAGTCTTTTCAGAAAAGAAACACCTAAGTTACCAAATGCAAAATTGTCATCACTTTGAAAGTTCAAACCTGCCACAACCACAGTCAAGACCATAGAATGCCACAGTCGCTCAAAGGTAATACCAAAGAGGAGCAGTAACGACCAAAGAGGAGCAAAGATGTTAACAAATCACATTATCCACCTAGAATTTCATGGTGGCTAAACTGCCCATTTCATGTGTGGATGTAGGGGACAGAGTTTTCAAACCTGCAGATTCTTGACTTAGAAAGCATAAAGAGGATGGGTCTTGTCAGAACTAGAGAAAAATAAAGAAAGAAGAGATTCCTTATTGATTGTGGAAATAGCTACTTCACACAAGAGCAAGGCAGAAGAAGGCACCGCCAGGGTGAGTTGTAATGGATGCCCCTATCTATATAGCAACAGATTAAGGTTGGACTACAAGGATGAGAACTCCAGAAGGAATGGCCACAGAGGGAAATTATATCTCAGAGAAATCCACTGATGGCTTCACTATGGGAAAAATGCATAGATAGGTTATTTTCTTTTCCTTCGTTTTCTTTCTTTTCTCAAATATAGTGGCAATTGTTACTATCTAAAATGGTCCATGACTTGAAAATCCACTCATGTTCCTATCATTTGGAAGCAGGAAGGCAAATACCAGGAAGCAAGGGAGAAAATATTAACAAGAGTTACCTTAGAGTAGGAGAATGTAGGGGAAATTGGAGAACAGTCAAAGCTATAAAGTTTGTATGTAACCTTGTCATATCTTTCTCGGGTGTTATTTAGGTTTCTTGGTTTTTATAAAAGTTGGAAATGTCTTCTTTAAATTAAGACAGAAACAAGGAGAATGCTTCAGGGAAACAGCATGGTCAAGTCCAAGGCATTAGGAAACTACAAATGAGAGTATTTTCTCCTACTTATTTATAATCTTATATATGATATTCAAAACAATTTTGCTCAGTCTTCTTTTTGCTTAGTGGTTTGAGCTTATGACACGAGTTCATATTTTTATATATCTTCATGAAGACTGAACCAACCACCAAGCTTTGGGCAGCATTAAGCTTTCCTCCAAAAGATAAAAGAATTTATGTGATGATGGAATTTTTCAGTTAAGAAGGATCGAATTATTAATCCATGCATCAAGACATAAGATATACAAGACCTCTATTTTCAATTTTTCATTTGTCAATACTGAAACTTCCATGTACCTCATCACATGAATTTTAATATTTTTTAAATAAGCAAAAACACATTTTGGAACTACTTTATGAGACCAGTAGTTACAGGATTTAAATAGTTACCTCTCCTGAAAATGTGGTAACTCTTTGAGCAATGTCTTAGTGTGCCTGAAAGCCGGGAAGGTGTTAAGCCTATAAAGGAATTTTGACCAGAATCCAGAAGCATGTGTTTCCCTCTGACATGGTGGCTCTCCACATTCCCAATGCTGTGACCCTTTAATACTGCTCCTCATGCTGCGGTGACCCAAACATAAAATTATTTTCATTGCTACTTCATAAATGGAATTTTGCTACTGTTATGACTTGTAATGTAAACATTTGTATTTCCTGACGGTTTTAGGTGACTCCTGTAAAAGGGTTGTTTGACACCCAATGAGGTCATGACTCAAATGCAAAGAGATGTAATTTATTTCTACTGATTTTCCTTTTTCTGGGTTACACATTGTCACATTAATAACATATTAAAAACCAGTGACAAGAGTAAAATGTTCATATTCCCTCTTTTTATTACTTGTCGTGTTTTTATTTTCAGGAAATCAATATTTCATAGCTATTTAGATAATTTTTCATCTTCCACTAAGGTTACTGTAAAATATCCTATCTTTTCCAGACCAGTTCTTTTTCCTGTCACTTTGGTGGGGAAAGCACTGAAGCCTAAAGTGTTTAGACTCTGCCTGATACTCAGGCACAGTAAAAGCAACTGTGCAATGTCTCTTAAATTCAAGGAGCATCTAACCTCCTTCAAAAAAATAATGCAGAAGACCAAAACAAAGTTAAAGCATCTTTGCATACTTAGAGGAAAATATCTGTAACCCAAAGTTTTTAAAATGTGTCACTTATGATGGGTTCTCCTGCTTTGTTTTCATGAAACAGTCTGTATACATGCAAGCTCATATCAGACCAAATGCAGATAAGTAATATTTAAAATTTCCTAAAGAAAAATTGCCCAGAATAATGAACATGGAATTTTTATTTTAATACATACTAGAAACTATGCTTAAACATTTCATGAAGGATGTTTAACCAAAGGTTGGTTCTTGGTTAAGTGGCAGAAAACTCTATTTAAATCTACAGGAACAATTCTAATAAAACTTACTCTTCTGCTGTTTATATTTAATGAATGCATATTCATCCAACCAGTAGATAAAATCAACGGCTGAGATTAAGGTTGACCAAGATGACTTCCACTAGATTTCTAGATCTTGCACATACTAAGTACATCTCTGTTTTCTGTCTTTCCCATTGCTATGTCCATCGAAAAGAACTGTAACATCCAGCCGATTTCTCCACTAGAATCACTATGCTCACATGTGCTACATCTTCCAGCTTAGCAGTCTCTTTTGATTAGGACAAATTTCAAGTTTATCTCTTTGGGAAGTCTTTATGACTTTCTGTGAATGGTCACTGCCCTTCCCCAACAAACACATATGTGCCCTGTGTATCTTCATGTTTTTCTCTGTTCTTTTTTTTTTATAGAGCTGTAATGAATTTCCACTCACTTTCTTACTCACTCTGCCACAAGTTGCTTAATTTTGTCTAGTTTTGCATGGTTTGACTACATCAAATTCATCCATCAACATTTGATTCCTAATGCAAATTAATTAAAAGTTCTAATGTCTCTCTCCACACGTTTAGGCTCTGGGTTTGTTCTCATTTGTAAGCCTATGACAGGTAGAAGATGATAATTTTAGAAAAATAAGATGATTTGAAAATAATAAAATCCTATCTATTATTCATAAACAATCAGAAAAACTCAATCATCCATTTCAGTTGCCTGCTTTGAGGCAGCAAGCTGAGCACTACTGTAAGTTCTAAAATTTGCTGCAGCGTCAATATTTTATAAAATCAAACCATGCAAACTCTTCCCATACCTTTAGTTCAAAATGAATTGATCAAATTTTAATTAAACTTCTTAGCATGATAGAATTCAACACACAATTCTAAAACTTACCAAATGCCATATGCTTTCCTTTTGTAAGTATGTAATGGCAATGAGGACAGAGAAAAACCAATTTTGAGATATTTGAGGAAGTAGCTTTGACAATATATTTTGTTTCTGTTGGATGATCTTAAGTTATTTAGTACTGTCTTAATTTACTTTGAAAACACGTCCAAGAGGGCAAGCACAGCTTATCCAGAGCTTTCATTTAGAAAGTTACTGAACCTTGGTGCTCACTTGTGTTAAGTAACTGCCTGATCCTCAGTTGTATTCTCTTCTCCTTTTTATTTTTTGTTTTGTGTCTTGCTAAGTTGACCACACTGGCCTTGAACTATCTGTGTCACCTGAGCAGGCCTGAACTACCTTACTCCTGCCTCAACATTGAGAGAAGCTAGGGTTACGAGGCATGCTATCATGTTGGGCTTGAACCAGGGTCAGAATTTAATACTCTTCTGGTTTCCCTAAGTTTGAAATATTTAGAATAATAATGGTCTTTGTAGATATTTTAAAACATAAGAAAATAACAATGAAGATTGCATTTTGAAATACACCAATATGAAAATTACTTTAACATATCATTTTTGTTAAGTCAAGGAATCTGTGTTAAAAGAAATTGTGACCAGTCATAAATTGGTAAGAGTTTGAAACAAAAGTTGTCATGAAGTAAGAATAAGGGATTCTGTAAAGAAAACTGATTTCTGATTCTTGTTCTAAAAATAAACTCTTAATAACTAGTAATAAAAATAGCAAGCATTTTAGGCTACCTATATCTGATAGTTTAGCAGCTTATGCTTGGATAGAACATCAAATGGTTTATAGTATATCTGCATACTCACTTCATAATTTTCTCTTTAAGACAGTGCTATCTGTGGTTGGATGTATCGATGGAGAACCTAAGTCTAAGAGAACTAATGAATGATAGGGACAGAGTTCCATTCTTCATGTTCTAAAAGCTTCTCTAGCCCAAATCCCACAATGCAAACTCACACAGGATAGCATCCTCAGTGGATACTTACATTTCAGCACACCTTGGATTTCATAAACAGGTTTGAGAATCAGTGTACCATAAAAGTCTTCTGGGAATGGATTGGTTGAGTCCCACTTATTCGAGAAATCTGTAAGTTTCACTGTCCGTGTTCTGTTCTTGGGAATCTTCCATTCAACAATTTCTTTTAGGGTATAGATATGTTCATCCTCACACTCATAAAATTCTCCTTCTTGTGACAATGGCAAAGTAAATGAGTGGCTCTGATGATTCCTTACCACACCACAATTCACCAGCGTTTCTCCATTAATCTCTTCAACTGAGTTGAACCGGATTGGCTCACCCTGCTTAATAATGAGATTCTCTAGTTTTATATCCTTCAGGTGATAAAAGCAAGGATGACCTAGTCTGCTGGGTCCAATATTAACGGTTCTTGTGATTTCTTCAATTGACAGGTATGGAGTTTTATCAGCCATGACCTTAAAGAGACCTAAGAACAGAATTGTGTGCATTATTATAATGAAAGTTCTCGTAGGAAAATCAAAATAATAACTCCATATCATAATAAGCATAGTATAACTTTTAAATATTAAGTACTTATTTTATGCATGTGTGTAGACATAAGTGTGCAGACGTGAGTGTGCATGTGCATGTGTGGGAGGCCAGAGGACTATTTCTGTGTCATCTTTAAGAGCCTTGCCCTTTGTAATAATGTCTTCTTTTGGCCTAGAGCTCACTAATTGGGCGAGACTGGCTATCCAGTGAGTACCAAGGATTTCTCTGTCTCCACTTCTCAGGACCAGGGATTAAAGGTTCACACTGTCATCCCCAACTGTCTTGGGATAGAACTCAGGGCCTCGTGGTTGCTACAAAACCAGTTTATTGACTGTGCTAAATCCTCAGCCTAAGATGCTTATTTGAATCTTAAATTTCTCCAGGAAAAATGTCAGAATATACTTGTAAATTATTAAATCATCTGAACAGGAACACAAATGGAAACAAGAGGAAGCGTCTTGAAAAACTCAATATCCTATCCTTAGAAATAGGAAATCTGATGACAATGTGTGCTGTCCTGACTACCAATGTAATTTTTGAGACAGGAATTTATATTCCCAACATTTTTCTAATTTTTAAAAAGAGAAGACTTGATTAATTTTCCAGGAATGTATTCTCCTGGAGACACACTGAATTAAAGAATTGAATGCATTTCCCAGAACTAAATGGATTTGATCAGATTTTGATTGAAAAGCTGTACAGCTGCAACTAGAGGGTGAATGTACTAAATATAGTTGAACCATTTGCTTTAAAATGTATTTCATGTTGTGGAAACTTTACCATAATGAACAACAATTTCATTGTTCTAATTAATGTCAGAATTCTTAGCTACATTTGAAGCCTTATGACTCTCCAAAGGAGAATTTGACATGTACAATCTCCCATTTTTCTTCTCTTACAGAGTTCTTGGGGGAAAACACACATTAATAAATTATGACATACTGTATCCTAGTATATCAGTGCTCCTCACAAAGCTTTATGGAACTTACCTTAGATTATTCATTGGACTGATTCTTTTTTATTTTTTCTTTTTTTGGTTTTTTTCGAGACAGGGTTTTTCTGTGTAGCCCTGGCTGTCCTGGAACTCACTCTGTAGACCAGGCTGGACTTGAACTCAGAAATCTGCCTGCCTCTGCCTCCTGGGATTAAAGGTGTGCGCCACCAATGTCCAGCGTGATTGGACTGATTTTTGTGCAGGTATAAGCATATGATGCGTGTGTGTGTGTGTGTGTGTGTGTGTGTGTGTGTGTGTGTGTTTAATTATAAATACAATCTTTTCAATCTGTTTAGGGATATGGTTGTGATATAGTCATAATTAGAGGCCTTTTATGGACATGCTTTTTCCTAATAATGTGTGTGATTTATTCTTCATATATATTTACTTATGGTATGTTCATGTGTGTGTGACACACATGCCATGTGGAAGTTAGCAGGTAACCCACAGCAGATAGGTTTTTAACTTTTTACCATGTGGACCCCAGAGACTCAGGTTATCATGTTTGATGACTAGTGAAATTCCCTGCTGAGCCATCTTCTTGGTTGTTACTGTTACTCATAAATTAAGAGTTTTATTTTAAGAAACAAACATGCAACTTGAAAATATAACATAAGAAAATGAAATAAGTGTTGAAACTAGTTAATAGGTGAATTTATTCTTTCAAATCTTTTACACTTGATAGAGTTATAACTTATAATTTTCTATTATATTTATATGTACTTATATGTATGAGAAGACCAATGCCATGACATGTGTGGCTGGGGGCACTTGAGCCAGTCAGTTCTTTTCTTCTATGATGTGTGTACTATGGATCAAAGCCATGTGATCAGACTTGGCAACAATTGCCAGTACACACTGAGTCACCTTGTCAGCCTTCAACCAGCTCTTAATGATTTTCAAAACACTAACAAGTGAAACTTTTTAAAGAGAGATATACAAGTCTGAGCATTTTTTTTCATATATGACATTTATCTTCACAATTATCTTGTGGGAGCAGTAAATAAAAAATGTTACTGGGAAACAAGGAAAACTTTTTCAATTTTCACAGCCTAATCATGGCCCCAAAATCTCTAACCAGAGTTGTGACTCTGCACTTAGCCACCAATCCAATCTGTCTCCCTGTTACACATGTGACTTACAAAGATATTGTTCACAAGAATAGTGTGTTTATTCTGAGTCTTAGGCATGTGTGCAGCTCTATCGGGCGACATTCCCTTTGCACAGACCAGCCTCACCCAAACCCAGGGAGAGAAAAACACTCAGTTATCTGTCCAGAATTTATTCTCATCAGACAGTTTTCTACCATTTTCTCTTCTCTATAATCAAGTTTCAACAAATATAAAATGAATTTAAAAGTTGTATTTCCTCATAATAGATCAGAGCATGACACTGAATATACCACATGAAAACATTCATATTCTTTTTATTTTAATCTAATGGTCAAGCTTCTTTCCTAGCTTCAACTAAATTTATTCCCTCCATCTCTAAAATAAATAATTTTGAAATGAAATTTTGCTACTTTTCTTCATCATCTCATATCTGCAGTATTAGAGATGTTAACTTGTTAACAGCTCATCATGGTCATCAATTTGCATGCATGATACAATTTCACTTTCAAAGTAGCAATGTAAGACTGTTTACATTGATAAAACATGAATGTTTCGTAAATAAATTTGTGAATTTTTGAATAAATCTTCTCTTATCATCAACTCATAGACACATAGTAATGTTTTTGGCTTTCAGAAGTACAATGACTTAATCACAGATACACATTTCAACTTTTCATTATTATTATGAATCTTAAGCTGCCAAGCCTTTCAAAAGTTGACAAGAGTTGTTTCCATGTTGGTATCTAACTTCCCTTTGGGGTGTAGGAAGACATCGAGCTGTGAAAGATAATTTTCAAATCAGGAGAAGAAAATGATTTTTAAAGCATTGTCTGGCTCCCCTAGTACGAGGTAGTATTCTGGCTCAACTGTAGTGATATATAAAGCAGGGTGAAGCACCAGTACTGACCAACCAAGTTCATGTACATTCAGTGTGCGGTAGGTTGCTAGCCATATTTAAGCAGATTTTTTACATATATGATTATAGGTTCCAAATACAGCAATCCTCGTTAAATAGCTGAATACCTTTACATATGCCCTGCAAGAACCATGCACTGAAAATAATACCAACACCAACCCATAGGAACAAAGCCAACCAGAGAGGCAGAGCTGACATTTCTACTCACACGTAAGTTTTTCTTCAGCCACATTATAAGGTAGAATAATGAAATAAGTGGCTGAAATTTCCTTAATACTCTGAAATATAAATATTGATTTTATATACTGTTAATATAAAGAAACATTTACCCCTGACATACAAGTAAATCCAATATATACGAATAGAAGCAGGTAAATTTTTTTCTAAAAGAATTCTTTTATATATATCTTCACGTGTGTGTGTGTGTGTGTGTGTGTGTGTGTGTGTGTGTGTGTATGAATATATGTGAGCTGATATTATGAATTAAAGTGTTGGGTAAGTGTCTCAAGTCTGTTGTAGAATGTCCTTCTAGAGAATTCAAGTGCCTCTGAGAAAGAGATGCCATTGGCTGTGGCTTTTTACCACCAAAGTGTGTGTGTGTGTGTGTGTGTGCGTGCGTGCGTGCGTGTGTGTGTGTGTGTGTGTGTGTGTGTGTGTGTGTTAGAAGTGTATTTAAATTTTTTTAAAGGGATGATACATGTGAAAGAGCTGGCTTGTAGTTAAACTGTCCAGTTTTAGATTTCTGTGAATCTTGTCTCACAATCAGTAAAGCAGGGGCTCCCTTAGATAATCAGTAAAGATGGTTTGATTTACAATCAAATTCCTAAACATCCATATTATTCAGTATTAGTCTCTAAGACCTCTCACTTCACACACATCTTGCTGTTTTTCTATCAATCTGTTGCATCTCTAAGACATTTTGTAGTAGATCTGTGTATCCCTATGAAAACTTTTTCTTTTTGGTTTTTCGAGAAAACTTTTACAAAGAGTCCACAAATATGGTGTTTTTGTAGAACTTCTAGCATATGAATCTATGGTCAAGCTCAGGTTATAACTGTGTACATGGATTATCTTATAAAACAAAATGCTTAAGGTCCTTACATAAATGCGGGAGCACATAGTGACCGAAACATGCTAATCTTCCCCAGATTTCCTAATCCAGAACAAAAGTGGAACACCATGATCCTATGATGGAGTCTACAATTTTCATAGAAAATTCTTCACGATTGATTCCCATCCTCTTGACTAGACCAGCTGCAGAAAGTCTCAAGAAGAACCCAATAAGGAAGGAGGAGCAAGTCCAAGTGTGTCACATGGAAGTTCAGTTGAACAGGTCAGTAAGATGAAGCCTGTAAGATTAAGCCTGACTGTAGAAATCCTATGTCCATGCATCATTACATGACATAAGATGGTCTGCAATGACAATATAAAGTTTTTTAATAGGTCTTTTATCCAGAGGTAGAGAATAGATTAAAAAAAAACCTCCCAATTCATTTTCATTTCTTTGGTTCAACTGTTGCATTGCGGTAAATGGACACCACCAAAAACTATCTCTTTCTCAGAGGCATTTAACCTCTTTGGAAGGACATTGTCCAATAAGTGTGAGATGTTTAGCCACCAATACAATTCATAATGTCAGTTCAGATAATATAAGCTGACTCCCATAACTAAGGGTCTGTTGTAATAAGGGTAGCATATAGACTTGTCTATGTTAACATTCTCTTTCCTAGTGGTAAGATAGGAGTGAGTAACAAACCTGAATTCAGAAACAACTTTGTGAGAACATAACTCCTGATGTCTTCTCAATCCACACGGGCCTATCTTTTTCAGGACAGGACAGAATTTCCATAGAACATCCATGCCTCAGAATATAACTCTAAGTTTTGTTGGAGGGTCTTCAAAATGCCATAGATTGATGGACTTTGGGCACTAGAATCTTAAGTTCATGGACAATAAGAGCTAGGGTTTTCAGGTAGGGATGGCTAGTTCTGAAAACTGGGGTTCAGGTCTAGCCCAGCCCTTTCTTCAGTATGTGTGAGAATGGAAACCCTTGGTGATACATTGTCCTCTTCTAAAAAGTAAGGGAGACGATATCACCTACGTTATAAGGTTATTATGATACTTAAACTAAAACAGGTAGCATTGTTAACAAAGAAACAGTGGTTACTCTTTCTCTTGTATTTTTTTCACTCTGTGGTTCAAAGCCATTGAAGGCTGATTGTAAGGTCAGATCTTGTAATATCACTAGAAGTTCAGTGCCAACTAAAGCACACTAAATTTCCCAGGCTGGGTCCAATAGACAAAAAACAGAAGCTGCCACTCAGCCCCTAGCATAGAGAGAGCAAATTTTCCCAGTAATAATAATTTCCAGACTTTACCAGTGTTTGAAAATAGAAGCAAGCCTCGGGTGACATGTTTATGTGGCCCACCTTTGGAGAAGTATTTCCAAGTTGCTTACAGGGATCTGAACCTATGGTTTGATAAAGGGCTGGAAAATTTACCTACCATAATTTTCTGTCATAAATAGGAATGGTAGAGAGCATAAAGATGTATGCACATTTAAATGCACATGTGCTACTTGCAGCTATTCACAAGGTATACATTATACACAGTCACCCAAGTTGCCCTGAACAAAAGATGCCACAAAATGTCAAGGTGTTTTTGAAAACATATTTTATTCTGAAAAGTAGTTGAAGCCATTAGGGGGTGGAGGTGGGAGCGCTCCTCCCTCTGTTTTAATGATCTTAATTTGCTAATGGAATGTTCATGGCAAGATTTTTGGGAGCCATGTGGGGCTGGTTGTGTTGTTCAGTATTGATGTTGCCTGCAAATTAAATGTACCTAAGTAGCCACCTGTTTGTGCTTATGATTATGTAAAGCCCCATATGTTTCCCTCTCTACACATGGGAGGTAAGTACTGAAAAAATTATTCTGGTGTGAAGGATGAAAACAGCAGCCATTCTTTTGTAACTGTCAGCATATGCCATGGTGTTTCTGGGGAGCATGTTGCTTTATTTGATGTGTTTGCTGATTCTTGCCATGTACTCAGTGGCTTTTCCTTTCTTTCTTTAAATCTGTTACCCACAGTTATGCAAAAACAATTAAAATCAGTTTACTTTCAACTCAAATGTAGAGAGATTTAATTTTCCGAGGTAAGCATAAGTTTGAAATAGACTTTGCAGATTATGATTTAAATCATTTGATTTGCAACATAAAACCAATGTCTTTACCCCTCCTAAATCCACCCCCCACCCCGAAAAAGGAACCTACTGCCCCCACCATAGTCCTTCCGGTCCATACAACATGGATTCAAAATTCCCACCAGAGCAGATACTTTCAAGCTTCTGCAACCTGTGCTGCCCCATTTAGCTTATCTGGAAACACATTTACTGGCCTCTGAATATTTTCTTCAGGTCACCTAAGAAACAATTTAGCCCAGATCATAGCCAGGCTTCCTCTGGACATATGGCTTTCCAATTCACTAACTCCTCACACTAATCCACTAACCCGGCCTCCAGTTAAACCTTCAACTTATCCCTCCCTGTTTTCCATCCCTTACCCTGGGACTGTTGATTGTTGAAGGTCTTCTGAGCCTGTGAGCATTGCTCATTGAAATATGCTAGCCCTGTTTTCTTGCCTCCCACTCTTCATCCTGTGTAGTTATTTTTGTTCCCTTTGGATGAAGTGAGCTTTCTGTATACAAGTGACCAGTGCAGGATATGTATTTTAAATACTGACATTAGATGGGTGCAAGTTTCTACTTGTATTGTTACTATTTCTGCATCAGATCATAACTGAGGAAAAGTGACATTTTATAGCCAACTGTCAGCGTCTTAGACTAAACGTTTACGTTTATGTACAGCTTTTTATAGTACTGCGGCAGCTACCTTCATATATTACAAGTGTGTGTGTGTGTGTTCTTTATTAATGTGTAGCCAGTTTACACTGTTTTACATGTTTTTAGTGTTTGAAGGTACAATTTTAGTGTTTCCTGGAAGCTAATTTCAACTCTAGAAATAATAAATAAACATATAAATAAATAAATCAAAAGGAAAGGCATTTACACAGGAAGGTAAACAACTCAGGCTTTTTCTATGCTTTCTGCCTATGAGTCATAAGTAATAAGGTTTTTGACAGTTTAGTAGCCCTTGTCAAATTCCTAGGAAACATTTCACTTACAGCCTGGCAGTAGTGGTGCGTGGCATTAATCGCAGCAATACATAGGCAGAGGCAGGTGGATCTCTGCTCTCAGAGTGTGTTCCCTTCCACGACAGCCAGGGCTACATGGAGAAAATTTATCTTGAAAAAAAAGTCACTTACAAACAAAGATGACAGAAAATACCAAAACTACACCATCAAACCTAAGAATAAAGGACCAATTATTTCAAAAAGACAAAATTAAGGACGAAAATTGAAACCAAGTGAATGAAACTAAGTGAAAGCTGAATTTAATGACAGGTGCCTGTGTGTTTTTTAGCAGGTAATCATGGTAAGATCAGGCAACTGTTGCATACCTGCTGTGACATGTATCAAGGTGGACAGTGAGTTCCAATGAAACGTTTCCCAACCCAGGAGATGATGAAACTGGTGAGATCAAGAACTTAGCCACAAGTTCACTCAGACCTTTTCTTTTCTTTCTTTTTTTTTTTTCTCAGCTTGTAGGGAGGAAGCAAATGTCTTTAGTATTCACTATGCAGATATATTAGCTATAAAACTTTAGTTAATTCAAAATAAAATCACTCATATCTTCACTAGAAATGAAGATCTGAGCCTCTTCATTTTTTGCCATACACTTTGAATCTTTCTGTATAGACAAAAAGATTTTTCAAAACACTGAAACCCAACTATATAATTTACTTGTATAGGTTGCCTCTCAACCCATGATTAAACCTAATGCTTTAAGAATTTTTCACACATAAAACTTTTAATGGCTGAATAACACAATGCAACATTCGTCATCGCTTACGATATATGCATCTGGAATTTTAGTTGATTGTGTTATCTTGTTCTAATAAAAATTCTAAAGCTAGTATTGCTTTAGAATTTACTCTAACATGTACAGAAGGCCCTTCTGTAAATTACCACTCTAGAAAGGCTGGACCCAGGCATAGACAAGTACAACTCAGTCCTAATCACAAGCTCTGCACATATGCAAAGTGAACATTTGGTAGTTGACTGACAAGTACAATTTGAAATTTATCAAATAATCTCAAAAGGGCTAGGCAATCTATTATATTCATCAATCTATTGATGGATTTAATGTCAGAGTGTTAACTTACACCAGTGAGTACAAACTAGATTCCATGTTAGTAAAAACCATTTGAATTATTTCTGTCCATCCTTCATTCCTCAGTTAATTTCATTGTTAATAGTGTGTTTGTGTGTCTGTAGAAACTTAACCTAGAGCTGCACAGACCCAAACCAACTGCTTTACCACTAATTTAATTCACACCCTCAGCCCCATTTTCCCATTTTCTATTTTGTGAAAGTGTCTAGCTAAGATTTCAGGCAAGACTTGAGCTCTATCTGAAGCCCAGGAAGACCTTGACTTTGATGATCTCCACCTCAGATACTAGTAAAGGTGAGACTACATATCTGTCCCATTAAGGTAAGCTTTATTGGTTTCATTTTGTTTTATATTTTAGTTATAATCACTATTATAATTTGTAATCTGGAAGCTATTTAAAATAGACTTAGTCTTACCTAAATGTTATTTTCATTTCTTTCTTTTCTTTTCTTTTTTTCTTGCTGTGTAATGGAGAGTTGATGATTCAACTTGACAAACTTTTTCTGAGTTGTTTGTAAGAGATACACTTTGTTTATAAATAAAAAGACTCAATATAATAAACATATTACTTCTTCACCACCAAAGCAATGTTCTGTTTGCATAATATATAATAGAGTTTATAACTGTTTTGGTATATAGATAGAAAAATAATTCCCCAGCATTACATTTTGAAAAATATTTAAATATTTTTATCTTTTATTTTCCTTTTAAATTTTTTTAATTTAATTTTTTAAAATTTTACACTCCAGATTTTATTCCCCTCCTGGTCCACCTTCTGACTGACCCCATCCCATACCTCCTTCCCGCCCCACTATCTCCATGATGTCCCCACACCCCATGCCACCAGACCCATAAACTCCCTGGGGCCTCCAGAATCTTGAGGGTTAGGTGCATCTTCTCTGACTAAGCCAGACCCAACAGTCCTCTGCTGTATATGTGTTAGGAGCCTCATGTCAGCTGGTATATGCTGCCTGGTTGGTGGTCCACTATCTGAGAGATCTAAGAGGTCCAGGTTAATTGAGACTGTGTTTCCTCCTTCAGAGCCTCCCACCTCCTCAGCTTCTTCCAGCTTTCCAATAATTTAACCACAGGGGTAATCAGATTCTATCCACTGGTTGGGCGCAGATAGCTGCATCTGACTCTTTCAGCTGTTTCTTGGGTCTTTAGGAGGACAGTCATGGTAGGTCCCTTTTGTGAGAGCTCCATAGACTCAATAATAGTGTCAGAATCTCCCCTTCAGCTAGGTCCCACTTTGGGCCAGTCACTAGACCTCCTTTTCCTCAGGCTCTTCTGCATATCCATCCCTGCAGTTCTTTGAGACAGAAACAATTATGAGTCAGAGTTTTGACTGGGATGGCAACCCCATTCCCTCACTTGATGCCCTGTTTTCTGCTGGAGGTAGGCTCGACAAGTTCCCTCTCCCCATTGTACAGTATTTCATCTAAGATCCCTCCTTTTGAATCCTGAGAGTCTCTCACCTCCTAGGTCTCTTGTACATTCTGGAGGGTCCCCCAAACCTCCAACCTCCTGAGGTTGCCTGTTTCTATTCTTTCTGCTGGCCCTCAGGGCTTCAGTCCTTTTCCCCCACATAATACCAGATCATAATCCCCTTTATCCCTACCCCATACACTTTCCCACACAGGTCCCTCCCTGCCTCCCCCACTTCGTGATTGCTTTCTTCTGCCTTCCAAGTGGAATTGAGGTGTCCTCACTTGGGCCCTTCAGCTTGTTGAACTTTTTGAATCCTGTGGACTGTATCTTGGGTATTCTATAATTTTTAGTTATTATCTACTTATTAGTGAATACATACCATACATCTCCTTTTAAGTTTGAGTTATCTCACTTAGGACGATATTTTCCAGTTCCATTTGCCTGCAAAACTCAGGATGTCCTCATTCTTAAGAGCTGAGTAGTATTCCATTGTGTAAATGAGCCACATTTTCTGTATTCATTCTTCTGTTGCAGGATATCTGGGTTGTTTCCAGCTTCTGGCTATCACAAAGTCACTCTGAACATAGTGGAACACATGCCCCTCTGGGGCATCTTTTGGGTATATTCCCATGAGTGGTATAGCTGGGTCTTCAGGTAGACCTATTTTCATTTTTCTGAGGAGCCTCAAGATTAATTTCCAGAGTGGTTGTACCAGTTTGTAACCCCACCAGCATTGGAAGAGTGTTCCTCTTTTTCCACATCCTTTCCAACATGTGCTGTCACCTGGGATTTTAAACTTAGCAATACTGATTGGTGTAGGGTGGAATCTAAGGGTCATTTTGATTTGCATTTCCCTGATCACTAGTGACTTTGAACATTTCTTTAGGTGCTTATCAGCCATTTAAGACTCCTTTGTTGTGAATTCTCTTTAGTTCTATACCCCATTTTTTGATTGGGTTGTTTGGTTTTTTTGTGCGTAGCTTCTTGAGTTCTTTATATATTTTGGATATTATTAGCCCTCTACCAGATGTGGGGTTACTTAAGATTTTTCCCAATCTATAGGTTGCCAATTTGTCCTATTGACTATGTCCTTTGCCTTCTAGAAGCTTTCCAGTTCATGGGGTCCCATTTATCAATTCTTGATCTTACATGTGTTTGCCATTGGAGTTCTGTTTAGGAAATTGCCCCCTGTGCCAATGAGTTCAAAGTTCATTCCCACTTTCTCTTCTATTAGATTCGGTGTATCTGGTGTTTTTTTGAGGTCCTCCATGTACTTGCACTCAAGCTTTGGGCAAAGTGACAAATATGGGTCTATTTTCATTTTCTACATACACACAGCCAGTTAGATGAGCTCCATTTATTGAAGATGCTTTCTTTTATCCATTATATATTTTTGGCTTCTTTGTCAAAGATCAAGTGACTGTAGATGTGTTGGATCATTTCTGGGTCTTCAATTCTATTCCACTGATCAACATGTCTGTCTCTGTACCAATACCATGAAGTTTTTATCAATATTGTTCTGCAGTATAGGTTGAGGTCACGGATGGTGGTTTCCCCCAGCCATTCTTTTATTGTTAAGAATTGTTCTCAATAGGTTCTATGCCCCAGTATAGGAGAATGCCAGAGCCAGGAATGGGAGTATGTGGGTTGGGGAGCAGGTGGAGTGGGGACAGGATAGGGAATTTTCAGAGGAGAGAAGAGGAAAGGGGATAACATTTAAAATGTAAATAAAGAAAATTTCTAATAAAAAATTGTTTTCACTATTCAGAGTTTTTTGCCTTTCCAGATACATTTGAGAATTGCTCTTTCCATGTCTTTGAAGAATTGTGTTGTGATTTTAATAGGCACTGCATTGAATCTATAGATTGCCTTTGGTAGTTTGGCTATTTTTATTGTGTTAGTTGTGCCAATCCATGAGCATGGAAGATCTCTCCATTTTCTGAGATCTTCTTCGAATTCTTTCTTGAGAAACTTGAAATTATTGTCATACAAATTTTTCACTCATTTGGTTAGAGTTACCCCAAGATATTTTATATTATGTGTGGCTATTGTAAGGGAGTTTTGTCCCTAATTTCTTTCTCAGCCTGTTTATCACTTGTATAAAGGAAGGCCACTGATTTACTTGAGCTAATTTTATATCTGGGCATTTTGCTGAAGGGGTTTATCAGCTGGAGAAGTTGTCTGGTAGAATTTTGGGGGTCTTTTATGTATACTATCATATTATCGGCAAATAGTGATACCTTTATTTCTTCTTTGCCAATTTGTATCCCCTTGATCTCTTTTGGCTGTCTAAATTGTTCTAGCTAGCACTTCAAGTACTATACTGAATAGATACGAGGAGAGTGAACATCCTTGTCTTGTCCCCGATTTTATTGGGATTGCTTCAAGTATCTCTCCACTTAATTCGATATTGGCTGTTGGTTTTCAGTAAATTGCTTTTATTATGTTTAGGTAGAATTGAATTCCTGGTCTGTCCAATACTTTTAACATTAAGGGGTGTTGTATTTTGTGAAATGCTTTTTCTGCATCTAAGGAGATGATCATGTGACTTTTTTCTTTGAGTTTATTTATATAGTAGATTAAGTTAATGGATTTTCATATATTGAACCAACCTTGCATCCCTGGAATGAAGCCTACTTGATTTTGGAGAATTATGATGTTGATGTGTTCTTGGATTTTGTTTGCAAGAATTTTATTGAATATTTTTGTATCAATATTCATAAGTGAGATCGGTCTGAAGTTCTCTTTTTTTGTTGGGTCTTTGTGTGGTTTAGGTATCAAAGTAATTGTGGCTTCATAGAATGAATTAGGTAGTGTTCCTTTTGTTTCTATTTAATGTTATAGTTTGAAGAATATTGGTATTGGGTTTTATACTGGCTAGTTTTGTGTCAACTTGACACAGCTGGAGTTATCACAGAAAAAGGAGATTCAGTTGGGGAAATGCCTCCATGAGATACAACTGTAAGGCATTTTCTCAATTAGTGATCAAGGGGGAAAGGCCCCTTGTGGGTGGGACCATCTCTGGGCTGGTAAACTTGGTTCTATAAGAGAGCAGGCTAAGCAAGCCAGCGGAAGCAAGCCAGTAAGTAACATCCCTCCATGGTCTCTGCATCAGCTCCTGCTTTCTGGCCTGTTTGAGTTCCAGTCCTGATTTTCTTTGGTGATAACAGCAGTGTGGAAATGTAAGCTGAATAAACCCTTTCCTCCCCAACTTGTTTCTTGGTTATGATGTTTGTGCAGGAATAGAAACTCTGACTAAGACAGGTTTTCTTTGAAAGTCTGATAGAATTCTCACTAAAGCCATCTGGCCCTGGACTTTTTGGTTGGGAGGTTTTAATGACTTTTTCTATTTCTTTATGGGATATGGACCCATTGAGATGGTTTACCTGCTCTTGGTTTAACTGTGGTATTTAGTATCTGTCTAGAAAACTATCCATTTCAACTAGATTTTCCAGTTTTGTTGAGTATAGGCTTTTATAGTAGGATCTGATGATTTTTTAAATTTCTTCCATTTTTGTTGTATGTCTTCCTTTTCATTTCTGATTTTGTTAATTTAGGTACTGCCTCTGGGCCCTTTAGTTAGTTTGGCTGGTGGGTTATTTATCTTGTTGATTCTTGCAAAGAACAAGCTTTTGGTTTTGTTGATTTTTTTTTTTTTTGTATTGTTCTCTTTGTTTCTATTTGGTTGACTTCAGCCCTGAGTTTGACTGTTTCCTGCCTTCTACTCCTGTTGGGTGAGTTTGCTTCTTTTGGTTCTAGAGCTCTCAGGTGTGCTGTGAAGTTGCTAGTGTCATTCCAGTTTCTTTACCAGGCAACTTAGTGCTATAAATTTTCCTCTTAGCATTGCTTTTATTGTGTCCCATAAGTTTGGGTTTGTCAATATTTTCATTAAATTCCACAAAGTCTTTAATTTCTTTCTTTATTTCTTCCCTGACCAAGTTATCATTAAGTAGAGAGTTGTTTAGTTTCTACATATATGTGTGCTTTCTGTTGTTTTTGCTGTTGTTGAAGACCAGCCTTAGGCCATGGTGGTGATCCTATAGGATGCATGGAATTTTTTCAGTCTTCTTATATCAGTTGAGGGTTGTTTTGTGACCAATTAGATTGTTGATTTTTGAAAAGGTATCATGTGGTGCTGAGAAGGTGTATTCTTCTGTTTTAGGATGAAATGTCCTGTAGATATCTATGAAATCCATTTAGTTGATAACTTCTATTAGTTTCACTGTGTCTCTGTTTACTTTTTGTTTCAATGACCTGTCCACTAGTGAGAGTGGAGTGTTGAAGTCTCCAACTATTATTGTGTGGGGTTTACTGTGTTTTGAGCTTTAGTACAGTTTCTTTTATAAATGTGGATGCTCTTGCATTTTTGGCATAGATGTTCAGAATTGAGACTTTCTCTTGGTGGATTTTCCCTTTGATGAACATGAAGTATCCTTCTACATCATGCTTGATAATTTTTGGTTGAAAGTCTATTTTATTGAATATTAGAATGGCAACCCCAGGTTGTTTATTGGGACCATTTGCTTGGAAGACCTTCTTCCATTCTTTTTACAGTAAGATAGTGTCTATGTTTATGTTTCCTGTATTCAGCAAAATGCTGAATCCTGTTTGTGTATTCAGTCTGTTAGCTTATGTCTTTTTATAGGTGAGTTGAGTCCACTAATATTGAGAAATATTAAAGACAGATGACTGTTAGTTCCTGTTATGTATGTGGCTGTTAGTTCCTGTTTTTGTATGTGGCTCTATGAGCATGTGGTTCTCTCCTTTTGGCTTTGTTGTGAGATGCTTAATATCTTGTCTTTCCTTTGGTGTAGGTACCCTCCTTGTGTTGGAATTTTTCTTGTAGAATCCTCTGTATGGATGGATTGGTACATAGATACTGTTTGAATTTGATTTGGGCTTGGAATATTTTTATTTCTCCATCTATGCTGGTTGAGAGTTTTGCTCGGTATAGTAACCTGGGCTGGCATTTTTGTTCTCTTAGAGTCTTCATGACCTCTGCCCATGCTCTTCTGGCTTTTAGTGTCTCTGTTAAGAAGTCTGCTATAATTCTGATTGGTCTGCTTTATAAGTTACTTGACACTTTTCCCTTGCAGCTTTTAACATTACCTCTTTGTTCTGTGCATTTAGTGTTTTGATTGTTATGTGATAAGATTTTCTTTTCTGGTCACATTTATTTGGTGTTCTATAGGCTTCTTGTACATTTATGGTCATCTCTTTCTTTAGGTTGGGGAAGCTTCTTTTTTACAACTTTGTTGAAGGTATTTTCAGGTCCTTTGAGCTGGGAATCTTTGATCTCCTCTATTCCAATTATTCTTAGATTTGGTCTTTTCATTGTGTTCTGAATTTCCTGGATGGTTAGGGTTAGGAGTTTTTTACATTTTGAATTTTCTTTGACAATTGTGTCAATCTCTTCTACAATATCTTCTACACCTGAGATTCTTTCTTCTATCTCTTGTATTTTGTTGATGATACTTATATCATCAACAGAATTCCTGACCTCTTTCCTAGGTTTTCCATTTCCAGGTTTGCCTCCATTTGTGTTTTCTTTATTGTTTCTACTTCCACATTTAGTTCTTGGAGCACTTTATTCAATTCCTTCACCTGTTTGATTGTATGTTTTTCTGCATTTCTTTTTTTTTTTCCTTTTTTAAAATTAGGTATTTTCTTCATTTACATTTCCAATGCTATCCCAAAAGTCCCCCAAGTCCTCCCCCCACCACTTTCCTCCTTCCCCCACTTCTTGGCCCTGGCGTTCCCCTGTACTTAGGCATATAAAGTTTGCAAGACCAATGGGCCTCTCTTTCCACTGATGGCCAACTAGGCCATCTTCTGATACATATGCAGCTAGAGACACGAGCTCCGGAGGGTACTGGTTAGTTTATATTGTTGTTCCACCTGTAGGGTTGCAGATCTCTTTAGCTCCTTGGGTACTTTCTCTAGCTACTCCATTGGGGGCCCTGTGTTCCATCCAATAGCTGACTGTGAGCATCCACTTCTGTGTTTGCTAGGCCCAAGAATAGCCTCCAAGAGACAGCTATATCAGGGTCCTTTCAGCAAAATCTTGCTAGTGTATGCAATGATGTCAGCGTTTGGAGGCTGATTATAGAATAGATCCCCGGGTATGGCAGTCTCTAGCTGGTCGATCCTTTTGTCTCAGCTCCAAACTTTGTCTCTATAACTCCTTCCATGGGTGTTTTGTTCCAATTCTAAGAAGGGGCAAAGTGTCCACACTTTGGTCGTCGTTCTTCTTGAGTTTCATGTGTTTTACAAATTGTATCTTATATCTTGGGTATTTATTTGTTTCCTCTTTAAGGGCTTTTACCTGCTTACCTGTGTTTTATTGTATTTCTTTCAATGAGTTATTTATATCCTCCTTAAAGGACTCTACTCTATTATCTTCATGAGATAAGATTTTAGTTTGGCTTCCTGCTTTTCCAGGTGTGTTGGTGTATTCGGGGCTTGCCGTGGTGAGAGGACTGGGTTTTGATGATGCCCACATATACTGGCTGCCGTTGCTTATGGTGTTGCACTTGCCTCTTGACATCTGGTTATCCCTGGTATTTGCTGGTCTGGGTGACTCTGGAGTATGCCTCTTTTGTCCATGGGTTGCTTCAGGTATCCTGGTAGGCCTGTGGCCCTGACTGTAGCAGACCTCCTGTGAGGCCTTCCGACTGTGGGGTCTTCAGACAGGTAGAGAAGCTACTGATCTGTCACTTTGGCTGCAGCAGATCTCCTGGGAGGCCTTCAGACTGTCCTGTCTTGAGAGGAGCAGTCAAGCTGCTGTTCTGTGTGAATCTGTTCTCTGGGAGGGCCTATAGACTCTGGTTTCTGTTTCCCTCTGTGCGACAGAACTCTGGCGAGCTGTACCCCCAGGAGGTCTTCAGACTGGTGTAGGTGGCCCAGTTGCCCTGTGTACAGAGGAACTCCTGGGATGCCTTCAAGTTGTGGTGTCTTCAGAGGAACAGACAAGCTGGTGATCAGCTGCTCCGTTGCTGTGTATTTCCTGGGATGTCTCAGGTTGTGGTGGTTCTGTTATTTCTCAAAATGAACTTTACAGGTATTTTCTCAAGGACCAAGATTACCATGATTTCTACTATAATACATAAATTATGTTTACCATTGAGCCAAACAAAATAATTCAGAATCAATATATTTACAATATTCAATTTTTATTAAAATATTCAATATAGCTTTTTATTTTTTAGGAATTTTTCGGTTTATTTTGTGGTTCTTTGAAAATGTACTTACTTTCTTTCCTATTACCATCTATTATATCACCCCCTAACCTCTTGTTCACCCCATCCCTCTCTCAAGCTCCTTTTGTTTCCTTATGCATTTATATTCGTCCATTCATGTCACATATACATACATGATCAAGTCAGGTAAACATTCAATATGCAATCCAAATATATACTAAACAGTTAGAAGTTAGTTTATAACTTTATATTTATAAACATGTGTTTATATATGTTATTGATTTATACTTTTTGCAACTTAGCATCTTACAAAACTTGCTTACTTAAGAAAGTTCTCAACTTTTTGTTCATTTGATTCTACTAGATTTTTGTGTATGTTATTGTTATCTGCAAATCATAGTCATCATCTTAATGCTGGAGGTTTTCTGATTCATCAATCCCAGGCATATTTACTTACCACCATTTCTAAACCAATACTAAATAAGATTCAAGACTGATGCCCTAATGGCACATCTGATGAATCATTCACCTGGTGGTCCATACCTGCTGCAGTGCTGAACACCTGGTGGTCTCCACCTGCCTGCAGTGCTGTACACCTGGTGTTCCACACCCGCCTGCAGTACTCTGATAGCAGTTAACTCTGCTCTCTGTCTCAGACATCTCTACTCTCTGAGGTTCTGGTTAAATTGTAAGTTTAATTAGCGTGCTCTATTTTAAAGTATTTTTAAACTTTATTTTATGATACAAGAATACGAACAATCATTAAATTGCACTCAATTTGCTATATTACAGGTACAATTTGTTATATTAAGTCCTGTTCTGATGAAGCTATTAATTCACAAATACAAGAAGAAGATAGACAGTTTAATTTCTGTCTTCAAAAAAGGCAGCTTGGTTGGTCCCTCACAAGTCCTTAGTAGTAATGTAAAAATGGCAGAGACACAACAAAACTTGATCTAGAAATATATAGCAAAAAATGTATTAAGGTCTGGGGATATGATTTATGGTAGGGTAGTAAACTAGGATCCAAAAACTAGGTTTGATCCTCACCATCACAAAACACACACACACACACACACGTGTGTGTGTGCACACACAGAAAGAGAGAGAAAAATTCAGTATTAAAAAGGTTGAGGCCAGAAGACCAAAGGTTCAAAACTAGCTTGAAGTACATAATAAGACCCTGACTTAAAACAAACAAAAATCTTTAAAAACATTTTTATTTTTGATCCAACATTTTCTAGACAATGAAGGTGTTAATAATCAGAAGTAAAAATAAAGTATTTATTTAAAAGATTAATTATAATAGAAATTATATCACTGACCATTATCAAGATAGATTTAATAACTATGGGGTATGCACATGAGAAATAAAGAAAGATAAAATAGTATGTTGAATAGTAGTATGTGTCAGTATATTTACTGACACAGGCAAGTACACAGAAATGAACTTTAGTCTGTTGTGTTAATTCGTGTGACTACCTGTGGGTGGATATTCACTGTACCTAGAAAATAATATGAAAAGATATATCACATATGGATGATGTAAAATAGCCCTAGCACCAAAATTAAAGGGTATGTTTATTACTTTTCCTTCATTTTCTCACATTTTCTAATTTTCTACAATATATTCATATTGCATATAAAATTAGGAGAAATTGATACATTTTAAACTTCAGGGTGGACACTATGCCCCTCCTTAGAAGTGGGAACAAAACACCCTTGGAAGGAGTTACAGAGACAAAGTTTGGAGCTGAGATGAAAGGATGGACCATGTAGAGACTGCCTTATCCAGGGATCCACCCCATAATCAGCATCCAAACGCTGACACCATTGCATACACTAGCAAGATTTTATCGAAAGGACCCAGATGTAGCTGTCTCTTGTGAGACTATGCCGGGGCCTAGCAAACACAGAAGTGGATGCCCACAGTCAGCTAATGGATGGATCACAGGGCTCCCAATGGAGGAGCTAGAGAAAGTAGCCAAGGAGCTAAAGGGATCTGCAACCCTATAGGTGGAACAACATTATGAACTAACCAGTACCCCGGAGCTCTTGACTCTAGCTGCATATGTATCAAAAGATGGCCTAGCTGGCCATCACTGGAAAGAGAGGCCCATTTGACACGCAAACTTTATATGCCCCAGTACAGGGGAACGCCAGGGCCAAAAAGGGGGAGTGGGTGGGTAGGGGAGTGGGGGGTGGGTGGGTATGGGGGACTTTTGGTATAGCATTGGAAATGTAAATGAGCTAAATACCTAATAAAAATGGAAAAAAAATAAACTTCAGGGCATAAAAACACATTTATCAATGTCCATGAAAAACTATGGGAAACCTTATTGAGGGAATAAGAGAAGAAAATCTGAAAAGGCTATATTACCACATAATTCCAGTCATGTGATGTTTAGAAAAGACAAGACTACAGAGTCGGTAAAGGTATGGCAGCAGAGAGGCTACAAAATGTGGCAGAGGACTCTCAAGGCAGCGAAACTCTTTCTTATGACACCATAATGGCGAGTATGTGTTATTATACATGTTTCAAAACCCATAGACTATATGACACCAAGAGTAATTAAATAGGAGCTATGAACTTTGATAATGACCAGAGAGTGTAGGTTCTTTGACTGCAACACTTGTATCACTCTGGTGAGACTGTTGATCATGGCTGGCACTATGCATATTGGTTTGTGGAGTCAAGGAGGATATGAAAACCAGCTTGTATTCCAATGATTCTTATTAAAAGAAGCAAGATTGAGGCCAGCCTGGTCTGCAGAGTGAGTGTCAGGACAGCAAGGCTACACAGAGAAACACTGTCTCAAAAACAAGATGAAGAAGAAGAAGAAGAAGAAGAAGAAGAAGAAGAAGAAGAAGAAGAAGAAGAAGAAGAAGAAAGAAAGAAGCAGCAGCAGCAAGATAGAAGGCAGGATTTGTACTAATTTTATAGCTAGATATTATTATGAAGGATGTTATAAACAGCCTCTAAATCCTTGAAACAACGTTGAGTATAAGTAACATACGATCTTACTGTTCTGTTAAGAGTGAAAGACCCGAACACCAGTGTTCATAGTTTTCAAGGACAACGTAGATGCTCTCATGATGGCCTTTCCATGATGTTGCTCTAAAAACCGTATCACTGGGAGAAGTACACGTACAGGAAAAGATGAACATGAAGTAATAAAATAGAGCTTAGAAAGAGGCACGAATAGAGAACAGCAGCAGCTGGAGAGTTGCCCATTTTCAAACAGTTTTTTTTTTTTTTTTTTTTGATAAAACACTGGTCTAATGCTAAAAACAATGAACATATAGGTGGAAAGCAAAATACTGTTTTAACCTAGAATTTTAAAATCTATTTGTCTTTCAGGTGATATATGTGATTGCTAGAAACTTAGAATCTATGTCTTAAATGTGCAAGACAGGTGACCCCAAAATTAAAACAGTATATTACCACAAAAGACTGGCTTTCTTCTGCGTGCTAATTTGTATTTTCTCCCATAGTTTGTACAGGGATCCCTTTTTTGTCAGGAAAATATTTTGTCTAATAGTCACAGCTGAGTTTAGTTTGCATAAGTGAGCACAGTGGGAATGGCACAGCTTATGAGAATCTGACCCAGAAAATGTGGAAAACTAGTTCCTGCTTTGGAAGCAAGTTCTGTGAGACAGAGTTCTGTACAGAGCCACTCTGAACTCCCCTTTGTCCTCCCAGCCAGGCAGAAACATCTTGCTTCTTTTAACAAGCTTTCTTCAAAAACAGATCAAGATACTACTTACCAGAAAAGTATATTTTAAATACACTTTTGCATAATGTTTATCAGATTTTTAAGAACTCATACTTCAGACAAATGAAGAAGTGCCCATGATTATAAGCTGTGGAAGAGATACACACTTCAGTGGGAGGGTGAAACATAAGCAATCTCTGCTTATCATAGGCTGACTGCTTCTGTGAGAAGCACCATGACCAAAAGCAACTTAGGAAAGGAAGGGTTTATTTCAGCCTACAACTCTCAGGTCCCAGTCCATCAGTCAGGGAAGTCAGAGCAGGAACTCAAGGCAGGAACTCAAGGCAGGAACCAAAGCAGAGGTCCTGTAGGAGCACTGGCTTGCTTTGCATGGCTTCCTAAGCCTGCTTTTTATATTGTACAGACCCACCTGCCCACAGGTAGCACTTCCCTCCCAGTTAGCAGGGCCCTCCCACATTAATCATTAATCAAGAAAGCACCCACACTTTGCTTATCAGTTAATGCTATAGAGGTATTTTCTCACCTCCTCTCAGGGGATTGAATGTGTGTCAAATTAACAAAATAAAACAAAAACATTTAGCCAGCATCCTGTTATAGGACCCCAAACCTTAGTAGACCCCCCAGACCTTAGGACAACTGACTTTGTGATGAATTCCCGTTCAGTCTGTAAAACTCAGTAAGTTTGCAGCACCACCTGCCAAACCTAAAATAAAGCCCACTCCATCAGAGTCCGTATAATTCTGGGAGCATTTCAAAACATACTTAACATGCTCTTTAGTAACTTTGCTTTTTTCTTTAGTTCTGCTCCCGGCTAACTATTCTTGCTTCTTGAAGTGTCAACCAAGAATATGTTGGGGGGTTTTTTGTGTGTGTGCTTAAAAGCTCACCTTGAGAAAGCCTCATGGCTATATTAGCATGATCTGTAGTTCCTATCTGGCTAAGAAAAGACTTTCTATTGGCTTAAACCCATGTATGAGCAGTCTTTTCTGGTGAATATCCCATAACACAGACCCACTGAATGTAAGATTACAGTTATTCCATGAATTAAATATACCAGTCTCCAAATAAATTCACTTAAACAAATGTTAATGAATTAGGCATTTCAAAACCCAGGCAAAAATCACATATTTATTTGATCATTTTTATCATTTTATCAAAACCAATTTTATTTAGAAGCACTTTATTGAGCTAGTTTTAATAAATAGTTGGCTAATAATTTTTAAAACTTTTTCATATGCTCAAGAAAGCATGTAAGATGTTTTTCGTCTGAAGTTGCTGAATTTGGAGGTGAGTTTGTTTGTTTGTTTTTTGAGACAGGGTTTCTCTGTGTAGCTCTGGCCATCCTGGAATTCACTCTGTAGACCAGGCTGGCCTCGAACTCAGAAATCCACCTGCCTCTGCCTCCCAAGTGCTGGGATTAAATGCGTGCACCACCACTCCCCAGCTGGAGGTGATTTTTAAATGCAGTACTACATAATACTTTAATGGACCTATTAGAAATGTTTAATTTGTTATGTAATTCATTTCTACTAGCCAGAGCTAGCACACATTTAAATAAAAGCCACTTACTAACTACATGACTTTGGACTTTACTCTGCCTCTCATTAACACAAGTGGCAAATGTGAATGGATATAACTTATACATACACACATGTATTCAAAATGGTGCCTGATGCATCATCGCATTACCTTCATGCAATGTGCTAGGAGAGCTCAGGGTGTGTAGTAACAGGGGCTAACCCACCCCTGAGCTTTGCTTTTACATCTTCTCCAGGCTCCCTGCCTCCTGAAATAGGATTTCTGCACAGTAACACAATTCATAGACTAGGATATAAAAATACAAGGAGAAACATTTCTTCAATCTAGTCTTGCAATTCTAGCAGCAGTTTTATGGGTCGATTCAGATATCCTATGAGCCTATGGTTGAGAGACACAATGGAAAAGGTAAAAGATTTATAAGGTTTCAAGGGAAACCAGAGTATCAGAGATACAGTGTACAATTGCCGTTTGGGAAAAACATCATTGCTCATCATAAAGATGTAGGGAAACAATTTCTTACAGGGTATTTCTCATGGCTAACCAGGAGATGATTGTTATTCACACTTCCTCATACCACAAAGGAGGAATAAATCTTTCAAGAAAGTAATCTAGGAATTTGGATCCTGTTTGTAAACCAAGTATGATGTGATTTACCAATCTATGCAGATAATGCAATCAGCGACCAAGCATCAGGATATATTTTTGTTGTGTTTGGCAGCAACTGCTAAGTTTTCCAGCTCAGCCAAGAGAGCTGTCTTTGAAAAGAACAAACTGTTCTTCTTGGGCAGTTGGTTTATTCCCACAGAGAAATGTAATATTCACTTTTTATCTTTTAATGTATTTGAGCATTTGGGAGGTGACAAAATAGAAACATATGGAAGCATTATATTATAGTATATAAATGGGTGTGTGTTGAAAATTCGTTCTCCTGTCTACCTTTTAGCAAAGAAGATTTGTACCTGTTCCCTAAAACATTTCTCTCAAATCCCCACAAACCTTTCCTGCCTTGATGCTTGTTTGTTCAAGACAGAGTTTTTTAGAAGCATGCGTTTGTTGCAAAGGTCTGTATCTTTTGTCAGTGGGTTTTATTTACTTGCAAATGAAACTTTGTGGGATCATCTCTCCAGGTCTCACCACCAGCAATGAGTATCTGTATTTAAATACTTCAACACAGGGTGATGGAAATCATCTAAAATGATAAAGCAGGAGTTGCTAGAAGGTACTTCCTGCATAAGAACAGCAAACTGCTTCTTGGCAATTTCTAAGGAGGGCTTAGGAATTAAACAAGAAGTTGGAGAAATTGAAGAATTCATGTATGTGACTGAATCTCACAAGCAGAGTAATCAAGTACCCACTCTCCATTGTCTCCATCCAAAGTTTCATGGTAGTTTTGAAAACCAGCAGCCTAAAAGCATCATACTGTGGAAGAAGATGGCTGAAGGCTCTTCAAACACAATTCCAGAAAACTGCAATTATTTACTGTCTAGTACCTCGCTAAGCCACACTAGAAAGTCATCTTTATTTTACTAATTTTTTGTACATTCCATGGCAAAGAAATAAAATAAAATTTTAAAAACCCTTCTACTAAAAACATTTGTCAAAGACACAGTAGGTAGTACTTGCTGTCCTCAGCTGCCTGCAATAACAGCGAAGACCAAGGGTATGGCATGAGAAGTTTAAAATAACCAGGGTCCATAAGATGTCCTAAGGACACTGAAATGCCTCAACAAACTGCAGAGGGTTTAGAAGGCCACATACTCATCATGAACAATTATGCCCGTGTACAGGATTCCATGTTAAAATAGCTAACAATAAAGTTCAATGTCTAGGCTTCCTTGGCCACAGTTTCTAATGCATTTAATGGATTCTAATAGATTCAATGACATAACCCAAATAAAGAGAGAAATCGCTTAACAAAAGCTTAAGACTTATAGATTTCAACTGAAGAAAAAAAAGATTAAGAGTTGTCTGAAAAAACAACTTTTTTTTTTCTAAAAAAAAAAAGAAAAAATATTTAGTAGCCACACATAACAAAGAGAGTGGACTTTGGTAAGGAAAACTGGTAACCAGCTAGCAGTAAGAAGCCTCAAGGAGAGGAAGGGCAGGTTTTTTAGTGTGTCTACATTCAGCTCTTAGAAACATTCAGATTTCAGGGCCACGTGAGATTAACAGCGATAAAGGTTCCTGTTGCTGATCCTGGTAACTTAAGATAGATTTCTGGATCCATGCAGTAGAGGAAGATAACCAAGCACCAAAAGTTATCCTCTAAACTCTACATGATCACTGTAGCATGTATGTGAGCCACGCATGTTCACACACAAGAAATAAACAAAAATATATTAAAATATATTCAGTTTTTAAGAAAAAGAATGAATCAGACTAGAGAGAGAGAGACAGAGAGACAGAGAGAGAGAGACAGAGAGAGACAGAGAGAGAGACAGAGAGAGAGAGTGACAGAGAGCATGGAGCATACATGGGAATGGGGGAGGGGAACGAGGAGAAAGGGAGTGGGAAGGAGAGGGGCCAGAAGATGAAGAATCCATGAGAGATGGTGCCTGACAAAGCCTAGACAACAAACTTCACAGAGAAATAATTTGTGCAAGTTACGTTAGATTCAAGGAAATTTGGTTTATAGAGATAAAGGCATGAGAATGCTATCTTACAAAAGAAGATAATTAGTCATATTTGGAGTTAACTGTGACTGCCCAGAGTATGAAGAAGACAGAAAGTGAACATAACCCCAAGATCTATCAGACACAAATGTGCACAGGAAAATGGAAATTATGAGAGTATAAACAGAGGCATAGAAAAATCACAGATCAAGAAAAACTCGCAAAAACCTTCAAAGTTAGACTTTTTTTTAAGTGAATCTCTGAAAGACACTCAAATTAATTAGTCCAAACTATATTGTTAAAAATAAAAATGTTCCTTGTAATCTGCAGGACAAACACTAAAAAATAGTGTAAGAGTGTATATTATTTCTAAGTCTGGATTCTTTAAATGTCTATGACATGTGAGCTGAAAAGTCTAGTCTGACATTAAGTTCACATCTGTGATTTAGGAAAGAAGCCTAGGCGGAAAATGATGGCTGTGTATCTGCAGATATAAATACCAATTGAATTCTGTGTGAGAGATGAAGCTGGAGTGGGACAACCCAAGAGACAAGGAGATGAAATTCCTCTCCAAGGAAATCCAAAATGCCCACAAGAAAAACTAATTTACCAACACATAAATGATTGGAATTTTATCAAAGCTTACCTAGCCCAAGGCATGGATGATAATGCCAGCTAGAACACCGGCTCTTCTAGCCTTCTACTTTAGAGGAGGAAGATAACCATCTGCACAAAAGCAGCCCACTGTCCCCATCCTGTCCCACCTAAGGGCAGGGCAGATTTTCATGAAAGTCATAGTTCAGAGGCAGAGGCTCAACTTGAGAATGAGAACTACAGAAGATATATCCTTATCCTACAGCTTGTCATCTCTTCATTATAGGCATATATAGTGCCTGTCACACTATATATAGTGCCTGTCACACTATATATGCTTCAGCAGCTGTCACTCATGGCTGATGAGCAAGAAGAAAATTATAATGCATACAGGCTCTAACAAAAGTACACATTTTGATGAAACAAAATAAGCTCTATGGTCAGGCTCACATATCTGAATCACTCTTAGAGCAAGGTGGTGGTGGGGGGGCGATCTCTAGAAAAATCTTCTAGAAAAACAATCAGGAAATATAGTAATACATCTTTAAAAATCCCAGAATATCCAAGGACCATAAAAATCAGAAGATACAAAATATTCATTATAGCAATGTCAAGAGAAGATATTGCAGAGAAACATGAAGAAATAATAAGGAACGTCTTCCAAATTAATGCTAAACATAAAAGCAGATTCAGTAAAGAGATTCGGGGAAGCCAGAGGACACTGAGCAGGACAAAAGGCAAAAACTGCATCTCAGCATACTACAGAAAATTTACCAAAGAATTCTGGGGGACGAAACATCTATGGTAGGACAAAATAGGCATTGAATTTACTAGAACTAGGAAACTAGACAGTGAAGTGAATTTCATAAAGTATTTAAGGAAAGCAGCCCATTGACCTCAGTCCACAAATAGGAAAATTGTCCTTCAAATATGAAAGAAATTAAAGCACTCTCCCTGATAAAAATCAAGGAACTCTGCTGTCATTAGAGAACTGCCTCACAAAGAAAGTGCTAGAATTTATTCCATATGTGTGTGTGTGTGTGTGTATCAATGTGCCTCTGAGTGCATGAGTGGATGCATGTATATAAGTGTGTGTCCATGAGCATGTCTGTTCATTCTTTTGCATGTGTGTGTGCATGTATGCATGCATGTATGAGTATATGTGCATGTGAGTACATGAATGGACATGTGTATGTATGTGTATGTGCATGGACACGTCCTTGCATGTGTTTGCATATGTGTATGTGTACATGTATCAATGTGTAACACAAAAAAGCTCTCTTTTAGCACCTTTAAAAAGATCAAGAAAATAGGATAATATTTGGCTGTAGTAATGAAAACAAAGAGAAAAAGTAGACAGAAATACCTCAAATCAAAATAGACTGAGATCTCTGCAAATCCTGTGTCACTGCAAGTGTTAGTAAACACACCATATGAATGAACATATTCTCACCATCTTTCTAACCTGCTTGAAATAGTCACCTCATCAAAAAAGGAACAGGATCTATCAATAGACCTATATTTATCAAAGATATTGGGTTAATAATTAATGACTTCCTGACCACAAAATGCCAGGCCCAGATGGGGTTCACCAAAAAGTTCTTATAAACATTTAAGAAACAAATTATGAAATACACTGTTAATATTCCCTAAGGATGAAAATAGCGTGATACTTTCTGATTTAATCTAAGGTAATCCCAACATTATTGTAATGCCAATGTAATAAGAAAAGAATACTATGTAGCAATGTAATTTTCAATGCATTGTCATTACTTCAAGTATAAGAATCCCTCAAAATAACAAATTAAATCTTATGCTGGTAGAAAGAAATTATACTGCATGATCACTGTGTTTCTTATTTACCAATGTAAGAATAATCTGACATTTAAAAATTAATTAATATGATATATCATATATACAAGCTAAAGAAAGAAAATCTTATGATCACACTAATAGATGCAGAAAAAGTATTTGATATTATATTCATGGAGTACAAAAAAAATGATCGCACAAACCTCAGCAAGTTAGAACACAAGGAGAGCTTGCTAATTAGATGGTAGTAAAGGCACACACAACTTCTTTCGTCTTATTTTCAAAATCGCACTGGTCACCAATAGTAGTAGGCTCAAACAAAAGTTTCTTTGTTCACAGATAGCACATTTGTTCATGTAGAACATCTTAAGGAATCAACAACAACAACAACAAATCCTAGTTAGTGTTGGATAAAACCATCCCTGAAGGCAAGGGGGCAATTCCAGCAAGAAACAAATGATTATTTTTAAATACATATTTTTGTAAGCAATAGTCAAGCAGTAATTGAAAAATTTTAAAATGTCATTAGTATACTCAAAATGATGAGCTGGCAAAATGGTTTAGGAAGCCTATCACCAAACCGGATGACCTGTGTTTGATCCTCAGGATCCATATTAAAAAGAACTGACTCTCACAAGTTGTCCTCTGACCCTTACATGAACATCTTGCCCCATATACACTTCCCCCAATAAATAAATTAATAGGTAGTAAAAAATAAATTAGGTATCTCTAAATCCAATAGTTCTAAATATATATATATATATATGTGTGTGTGTGTGTGTGTGTGTGTGTGTATTACTTCTCTATGAAGAAGAATATAGAATTCTGAGAAAAATAAAACTGTCTAAACTAATAGAGTAATATTCTACATTTATGGCTAGAAAGTTTCACTACTGTAATAAAAACTCAAGTCTTCCCACCTAGATCTGTAAATTAATCATAACTCCAGTCAAAATGCTGGGAAGTTATCTTATGAATATTAATGATAACTTACAGTTGATATGAAGAGGCAAAGAACCACAGAATACGTAACATTTGGAAGAAGAAGGACAACTTTAGAAGAGTTACCTGACATCAAGACTTATTACAAAGTAAACAACAGTATAGAAAAGGTGCTGATAGTGAAAGGATAAAAAGACTGAACAGGGCTGGTGAGATGGCTCAGTGGGTAAGAGCACCTGACTGCTCTTCCGAAGGTCCGGAGTTCAAATCCCAGCAACCACATGGTGGCTCACAACCATCCATAACAAGATCTGATGCCCTCTTCTGGAGTGTCTGAAGACAGCTACAGTGTACTTACATATAATAAATAAATAAATCTTTAAAAAAAGACTGAACAATGTGATACAATGTACAGTGCAATAATGTTTCCATAGAAGTATAATCCACTAAAGAAAACAAAAGAAACCTGATCCAGTGGTTTGCAACAAAAGGTGCTTGACCACTGTATGCGAGAAGTGAATATAGAACATACAACCTTTTAAATATTAACTCAAAATACAGAGCAGGAAATCCCCCAAATACCAGGTAACTACTTAAGAAGTCATAAATGGCACTGGATTTGAAGATGAACATTAAATACAGTTGTAAAGCACAATCTAGAAAAGAAACAAAAGGTAAATTAGACTTTTTAAAAAAAAAACTTCCATAAAGATGAGAATTAAAAGGCAAACCACAAATTTAAGAAAAACTATTAACCAAAGCAAAATGTGATCAAAACTGGGCATCACAAGTATACAGAGTGCATAATGTAAGGAAACCATAGCACAGCTTTTAATGGGCAAAAAACTTCAAGTATCTCATCAAATAAAGTTCATATTCCACCTGGGAATTACAGATTTAAAAAATGACTTTAATATCATAGACTTGAATGTATAGAATGGCCAAATGCAGACACTGATAGAGAAAATTCCTGGAGAGGACATCGAACAGGGATGTTCATTCATTGTTCATAGTAGTACAAAATGATATTTTGCAGGACAATCTGGTACTTTTTAAAAATAAACAGACTGTTACTATTTTTACTATTCAGTCCAATAATCAGAGTGGGGAGAATTCATCTTTCTTTTTTTTTTTTTTTTTTTTTTTGGTATGTTTGGTTGGTTGATTTCGGTGTTTTGCATACTAAATCTCACTAAAGCGACTTCTACTTAGGTTTTTTTTTTTATAAACCCAAAACTTCTCTATGTAAATGTAAAAATCTATTAAAATGCAAAGGAACTAAAGTGGAATGCTAAAAAATATTCATTATGGAAAATGTAGAGAGCAATGAAAAATAAAAAACATGAAAAACAAGTGGCAAAACAATAGCACTAAATTCTTTACTATCAGTTATGATATTAACTAAAAGCAGATAATGATTAAACCACACTTAATATGATAGAAGAAAAATATCAAAGCATATACTATGTGTATCAAAAGAGACTTTAAATTTAAAGACATAAGTAGGTAGAGAGTAAAAATGTAGATGATAGCCTGTACAATTAGTTGTTAAAAATAAGAAAGCAAAAAAAATGAAGAAACTATTTTAAATCAGAAACAATATAGCAAGGCATGTTGGTGCACACTTGTAATCTCAGCTCTCAGTAGGCTATAGCAAGAATATTGTGAAAACAGTTCCAAGCTTGGCTACAAATCAAGACAATGTTTAAAAATAAATTGGAACCAAATTTACATTTTAAAATGTTATTACTATAAAAGGTATCTTGAAGTTAAAAGAAACTCTCCACTCAAAACCACTAGCAATTATAAATATAGATACACATGTCCCCCGACTCTCAAAGTACATTAAACAAAAAAATACACAATTTTAGGAATCCAAATAATACAGGAAGAATGAGGAGGAGGTGAAGGAAGAGAAGGAGAAAAGGAGGGGGAGGAGGAGGAGGAGGAAGAGAAGAAAAAGAAGAAGAAGAAGAAGAAGAAGAAGAAGAAGAAGAAGAAGAAGAAGAAGAAGAAGAAGAAGAAGAAGAAGAAGAAATTTCTTTTTAAAAAGATATATATTCTTTGACGTCATATATTCTTTGATGAGCATATTCTACCCCCGACCCTATCCCACTTACCTCCCTTTTCATACCCATAACCTTTCCTGTTTATTCTTTCTTTCCCTAGATAACTCTTATTTATTTTTATTTAACATACACATACATGATTTTAATAATGGATATGCTGTTGTGAAAGATCAAGTAGAAAAGATCACCTAGGTGGTGTAAATAATTCTATAAATGAACAAGTATCTTTAATGGACTTCTATAATGGTAGAATATATATTCTTCTATACAGAGTATAAAAACAAGTATTAGTATATTTTTAAATTTGAATTTCAGAAAGTATGTCCTCTGATAATTGAATTGAATTAGAAATCAACCATAAGAGGAAATTTGAAGAGTTAAGCAAATAAAACAAGATGTTTAAAATACTTTGGGGGTATCTTCCTGTTGTTTAGTGTCTTTAAAAAGATATATATATATATAATAGAGTTCTGGCTGCACGTATGCCTGCAGGCCAGAAGAGGGCACCAGATATCATTATAGATGATTGTGAGACACCATGTGGTTGCTGGGGAACACAGGACTTTGGGAAGAGCAGATAGTGTTCTTAACCCCTGAGCCATCTCTACACTGTTTAGCGTCTTTTTCATGAATTTATTGAGTGTTTAAAGTTTTTCATTATAGATATCTTTTATTCCCCTAGTTTGGTTCTGTCACAAAAAAAAAAAAAAAAAGGAATTTTGAAGCTTTAAGAAATGTGACAGAATTTATAAGTTTCTAAACAGCAACGAGAACAACTTGGTGAACAGACAACTTTAGAAGAAAATCTTTGATAGTCACACAGAAGATTAGAATCTAGACTACATGAAGAACTCAAAATATCTGAACAACTTACTCAATAAATGGACCAATGTAACTAACAGTTTTCAGAAAATGTGTTCAAAATCCTTGGGCATCCAAAAATTACAAAGTCATACAGCATTAAGATTCAATCTTATTCCCACCAGAATGATTATCATTAAGAAGATAAATCACAGCAAATTCTGGCATGGAAATATCAATTATTACAGCCCCATAGAAATAAATATGAAAGTTCCTCAATAAGCTAAGAGGAGAACGAGCATATGACCCAAATACATCAACTCGAGCTACAAGCCCAGAGCCTATAAATGAACATCCTGTAGAGATGTTGTCATCTGTATGTTTGTTGCTGCACTGTCCACAGAAGTCAAGTTATGGAATCATCCCAAGTAGTCATCCACAGAAGAACTGATAAAGAACTTGTGCTGTGCGTGCACAGTGGTGCTCTATTTAACCATAAAGGATTGCATTATAACACTTGCCGAAAAAAATAGGCACAGCTAAAGATGATGGTGATATCACTTGTTTCCATTTCTCATTTACTTGTGGATCCTAGGTTTTCACACATATATGTAAAATGACATAGGGTGTACATATATGTGCAATCATATTTTAATGAAGGAGCAAGAGTCGACATGAAATGGGAATGAATGGGAAAACGGGAGAGATTAGAAAAGAAAGGAGAGTGAATGTATCCAAAGTACATGACAGAGTCACGGGAATGAAGCCTATCACTATGCATAATAAATATATACCAATAAAAACATGTGTTAAAAGTGCCACGGGGCTTTAAAATTTTAAAATATAATTGGAATTTAAATGAAAGGTTTTAACGTGGAAAAGGCATATGTTACTGTTGAGATCTGTGATAAAGGACTTGATTCTGGTCTTTTCCCCTAGTGATAATGAAGAGGAAACATTTATGTAGGATCCTGGAGTCTTTTCGGAAGAGAGCATTCTCTCATCGTCCTTCATCACCTCTGCTTTAATTCTGACCCTTACAAGAAGGCTCACCTGTAAACACCTTTAAACTCTTACCCAATTAATGACAAAGACATCACGCTAACCCCAGCCCAAAGGAAGTTCCAGATAGTGATGACCTTAGACTTCAGCCACTACCCAGGTGTTTTCACTAATCCAATAAGAAACGATTCCTCTATCTGAAAATTCTGAACATTTAAACTTAGTGAGTGTTTATTCTGTACTGAGAATTACAGTGATAAATGATTTTGCTTTTGCTCTTAGCCGCCTTGTTATCTATTAGATCACGCTACTCCAACAAACACAAAACTAACTCCAAATACATGTAAAAAGCAATAAGTGAAATAATAAAGGCATAAAAGTACTTAACCTGGGGTGAGAGCACATGCCTCTACTCACAACGTTTTGGAAGAAGAGGCGGGCACTCTTTTGTGTGTTTGAGGACTGTTCTACAAAGGAAGTTCCAAGCCAGATTGGGCTACATAGTGAAACCCTGCGCATACACACACACACACACACACACACACACACACACACATTCATAAATATATATACATGTGTATATATGTACATGTGTGTATATGTATGTGTATTATATATACACACGTTCACATATGCATTCACATGCACATATACATATGAGGAGAGCAATTACATCTAACTTTGCTACTTAGGAATGTTGTCTATAAAGCCATGGTTCCCAGCCTCAGGTTCATGTTAGTCCTAGCTTGGGAGCTTTGAAGAATCTTCATGACCAGACTTTGCCCAAATAAATCATGATACCTCCTGCATCACGACTTTCTAATCTCCCTAGATGAGGTCACTGTGCAGCCAAGCTTGAAAACCAGCCATCATTTTGAAAGACCAGGAAGGATATAAAAAAAATGGGTAAGCTTTCGGTTCAAAGGGACAGAGAATTAGAGCACTTGCAAGAATCTTCTCATTAATATAACCAATTTATTTTTACTCTCCAAACATCAGGTCAATTATAACATTCTCTGAAAAGCATTTTCTACTTCCCCAATGATATCAATAAGAATCTTAATAACAGTAATATAAGTTATCACCATTTTTATGAATGTTGCTATAGTCCAGATGCCATAGCAAGCACTTTAATTATGTTTTGATAATATCCTCCACAAAGGCACCAGGAGACAAGTAGGAATACCAGTATTTAACTTTACATACGGTGGAAAAAAAATAACATGCCAAGGTAATTCAATCAAAACATGGTGAAATTGCTTGTAGAACTACAAAATTCATGTTCTGTAACATGACCTACTGATCCTATGCAGCTTCTCACATAGCCCAGGCATACGTTAATCATACTGTAAAGCATATTATATTGTAATGCGTTTGTGATTTTTCATTCGCTACTCTCTTATTCATCCAATTGACAGGTTTTTTAATTTATCCTCAATGTGTATGGTGATAGAACTATGAAGACTGGAAATTAGTAGTGCAGAGCACATATCAACAAATAACTTGACTAGCCAAATCCTGCTAGCCACTCCTTTTTATAAATAAAGAGTATTTTGAGCTACAACCACGGCCATTGGTTGATGGGTTTGTTACCTGCAGTGACCTTCATGTTAAAAGATTGCTGTACAGTAGTTATGGCAACAATCTGGCCACAAAGCCTTAAAATTTACTATCTGGCTGTTTAAAGCAAGTTTGACAGCTCATAGTCTAGAGCACAAGACAGGTAAATATAATGACCACCCAATGATATGCATGCTGTGGTACCCACACTGTCGGAATGAGGAGACCCAGGTAACCTGCCCCTGTCTCTTCGCATCGCCCCTTCCTGAGCCAGAATGGCCAGCACTTCCTTTCCGCAACCTTCTTGCGACCTTTGAAGAGGGCAGACAAAGGGGAGCTGGAACGTGGCCTCCTGCCTAGCACTGTATATTGCGCTCCCTTTTTCTGATAATTCTAACCAATAGCACTTTCCTGGTGTAGATGGCTCTTGCCTTTGAAGGAGGCAAGAGTTAGTATCCTTGATGTGATAAAGCACACTCCTGAGCTATGGGAAAGAGACAATTAAGTGTTCCCAAACAGCTGTGACTGCTTTGTAACAACACGCTGGCCTCCTATAATGGGATGAGTTACTTCTTCCCAGGTCAAAGAGGTCCTTCTCCAGCTGCGAAATTCCGCCTCTCTGTCTAAACAAATGTTATCAATTTGAAGGACCGCACACCTTTCCCCCTACTCAATCATGTAATGACAGGCCTTGAGCGCCCCAGCGTATGCATCTTCATATATATATATATATATATATATATATATATATATATATATATATATATATCAAACCCTTGAACTTGAGCATCGCTTTCCTAACCTGTGCAGCTGGAAGGTCTGTGATAGCACCCACACTCGTATAATAAAAACTCTCTTTGTTTAGTACATCAGTATCGCAATTTCTGGCGGTCTTCTGGGGTTCCCATGAACTGGGCATAACATTCTGGGACTCTTCTGAGGTTCCTCAGCAGATCTCCAGAGCCTGCAATTGGGAGAGCCTAGTGCTGGCTGGTGAGTGTCAGTATTTCTATACTGGTTGTGTCTGTTCTGTTCTTGCTTTTGGCATTGGAAAAGCCTCGAGGTGTTTGGAAAAGCAGCAGAGGGTGGCTAGAGCATACTCACTGGAGAGCCACCAATGCCGGGACCAGGGACACATCCCTGGACTTCCTGAGGGCTTGTCCGGTACCTGTGGGGCGAGTGGGGGTGGGGAGAATTTGTGACGAGGAAGGGCTGCTTTCCTCTCTACCTCGCTTTCAGTTTCTGAGGCCAGAGTCTGTGAGTTCTAGTGTTTGGATATATTTTTGTTTCCAGTCACTAAGTGGCTACTTCGTGCGTGTGGGTCTGTCTGTTGCGTCCCTTGAAATGTTTTGTTTCGTGTTGTACTATACTTTGATATGGGACAGACTGATTCTCACACCCTCAACATTCTTTTAGCTCATTTTAAGGAAATGAAAACTAGAGTTCACAATCTCTCAGTGGATATGAAGAAAGGGAAAATATACACACATATACCAGCTCAGAGTGTCCAGCCTTCCTAGTTGAATGGCCGCCAGAGGGGACCTTTCACATCCCTATGGTGTTGGCAGTAGATGACAGAGTGTTCCAAAAAGCACGTGGACACCCAGATCAAGTTCCCTGTATGTTTGGAAGGATTTAGTTAATAATCGACCACTGTGGGTTAAGTCCTTCCTCTTCCCTCCAGCTAACGCTTCTTCATCATGTCGGCCCTGGTGGTGGAAGAATGTAAACAGGAAGTCCGCAAACCTCCTGTGCCTCTTCACCCCATTTTATAGGCCACTACATCGGAAGATGTTCTCTTCCCATCTCCTTACACACAAGTTTCAGCTGCGCAAGCTTCCCACAGGCACCAGCTTTGGCTGTACCAGCTCCAGCCCTGCCCTTGCTCCCCCTACCCTCGGAGGAGGTGCCAACAGCCTCAATAGTATCAACTTCAAGAATGGGCTGGGCAGGGGGGGGGGGCTGCACAGGGAACCGGAAGCAGGCACTCAATGCCTCCTTAGGCTATAGAGCTGGGCAGATTCCACTGTCTTACGCCTAAGGGCAACAGAATCAGCTGACCAACAGGAGAATCAACTCCACCATTATTGGCCCTTCACTATTGCTGATTTTTATAATTGGAGGAGAGAGAATGCCAGACTCTCTGACTATGCTAGAGAGCTCATTGGTCTCTTAGACAATATCCTTTTTACCCATCAGCCCACTTGAAATGATTGTCAGCAGCTCTTAAAGATCCTCTTTACAACTGAGGAAAAGAAACACATCATATTGGAGGTCCAAAGAATGTTCCATGTCCTAAGGGCACTCCACCCCAGAACCCCGTTGACAGACAAAAGATTTCCCCTCAGGAGACTGCTTGGGGCTATAATACTGGTGAAGGGTGGGAGCATTTCCGAGTCTATCACCAACCTCTAATGGCGGGTCTCAGGACAGCCACTCATCGACCCAAATTTGGCTAAGGTTTATGATGTCAGGCTAAAGGATGATAAAGGCCCAACAGAGTTTCTCAAGCAGATTATGGACACTTTCTGCCATTATACACACCTAAATCCTGAGGAGACTGAGAATTCTAACACAGTAGCGCTGGCATTTATAAATCAGCACCGACCATTAGAAGGAAGTTTCAGAAGTTAGAAAGACTAAGAGAGAGAAGTCATTGAGAGATTTAGTGGAGGTTGTGAAGAAGGTATACCATAGTAGGGAGACTAAAGATGAAAAGAAGATTAAGACAGAGAAGCTAATAAACAGAGATCTAGCCAAAGTCCTTCTTGCCAATAGTAATCCAGATTAGAGACAGAGGAAGTGCCAACTTCAAAATATTGCTGAGGGGAAAAAGCCTAGAAAAGGTTGTCCACCAATCTTAGCTAAGAACCATTACAGCTACAACCACCTGTTGTAAGTAAGAAGGATACTGGACTAGAGAATGCCCAAAGAGAAAGCCAAAGAATAAGACTATAATCACCAAGGAAAAACAAAAGATTGAGGGAGTCAGGGAACAGACCTCCTTCCCCAAGCCAGGGTAATCCTTAGAGTGCAGGGAAAGCCTCTGGAATTCCTGGTGGACACCGGAGCTTAATCTTCAGTGCTTGTAAAGGCTGAAGGGCCATTGTCTCCTAAGAAGTCCTGGGTCTAAGGGAACACAGGCACCAAATAATATTCATGTACTACCCGAAGAACAGTGGACTTGAGAATGGGATGGTAACCCATTCACTCAGTCATCCCTGAGTGCCCCTACCCCCTACTGGGGAGGGATCTCCCAGCTAAAATGAGGGCCCAGATACATTTTAAACCTGGGAAAGTCCAGTTAATAGGTCAGAACAATGATCCGATCCAGGTGTTGAACTTGACTTGGCCTCTGAGACTGAGTATAGACTATACAAGGTAGCCCTAGAAGGACAGAAACATTTCCAATGAAGACTGAGACTACTACAAAGGTAGTAGCTAAGAAGTTGCTAGAGGTAATCTCACCCAGGTGTAGATTCCCTATATGATAGGATCAGACAATGGACCAACATTTGTGTCCAATGCATAACAGATTGTCCTTTGTAGATATGGAATTGATTGACCTATAGGAATTTTATCTTCTTCAACCCACACAACACACAGCCTAGTTTTCGAAGTTAGCACCATTGCAAACTTGTAATTTTAGCATTCAGCAGCCCAGGCAGGACACTCTTGAGTTCAATGTCAGTCTGGATTACGTGGTGAGAAACAATAGCAGCAGGAGCAGCAGCAGCAATAGCAACAACAACAACAACAACAACAACAACAACAACAACAACAAGAGAAATGTTGCAGTGTGGGGCTGGTATAGACCATGCTGCCACTGAGGTGCGGTGCAGCTTTCCGACTTGTCCAGCTTCTTTTTGAAGTGACAACTGCCCTGCTCTTCTGCTACCTGCAGAGAGGCTAAACCTGTTTTCCTGAGAACTTCCTGAATGAGCGGCCAGCCTGGCGACCAGCGCTGACAAAATGGCTCCAGGCACCAAGTGTGGAGCTGGCAGACTAGTGCTAACTACTTGGCAACAATACATCAAGAAGCCTGGCATGGTTGGGGTGGGGGGTGGGGTGGGGGATAGGCCTTCCCCCTTAAAAGCACGGTCTCTTAATAAACAGTGGGCCTTGAACAGAATCCTGTCTTGGTCTCCATTAATCTCTCCCAGTCTAAGTCTTTTTCAGCCCCAGCCTGCCTCCCAGGTTTACCCGGTTGATATAGGCCGCGGGCCGGTATACAACATTGCAGGATATTTGATCACATTTGATCAGATTGTGAACTGGTAAAACCTTGTGGTGTGGCTCAGCCTTTGTACATTCCTTTAATCCAAGAGCTAAATAAAGTCTAGGTTAAGAGTCAGAGCTGTCCAGGTGTGGTGGTGCACGCCTTTAATGCCAGCACTTGAGAGGCAGGATTTCTGAGTTCAAGGCCAGCATGGTCTACAAAGTGAGTTCCAGGACAGCCAGGGCTATACAGAGAAACCTTGTCTCGAAAAACCAAAAAAAAAAAAAAAAAAAAAAAAAAAAAAGAGTCAGAGCTGGCAACCAGTGGACAGAGGGTGAACAGAAAGGAGGGATCTTAAGCTGGGAGGTATTTAAGACAATATGAAGGAGAAGAAAGCTTTTTCCTTCTAGGATGCTGGTGGAGTAGGAAGATCAGTCGGGTGCTTTCTTGGCCTCTCTGAGCAAGGAAGCTTTCACCACAACTCCTGGCTCCTAAATCTTCATGTGCTAAAGTCAAACAGCTGGGATTTTTGATTTTTAAAACAACAGAGAGAAATGACCACTATTATATTCATAAGGAAAGCTATCATTATTTCTGTGTTCTGTGAAGTAGATGCAATAGAAATACCTGGAAAATTCATGGGCAGCTCAAAAGGCTTCTGAGACTCACAACCTCCAATAGCGCCCTCACAAATTTCAGCCATCATCTTCTTAATTTTGAGACCGGTGATTTTAATCACTTCTCCTGTTGACAGACAGCATTCATTGCCAAACATCTCATAAACAGACCCTGAGAAGAAAGAAAATAAACTTTAAAAATGGTTCAACAGTGAAGAACAAAACAGATGTGCATTGCCTCTAAACTGTTCTTACTCAGTTTCTTCCTTAGTTAAACAGAAATTTAACCTGACTATCAAAAATGTACCACGCACCAGGAAACACACCCCTTCCCTGCCAGAATATTTGGTACATTCTACCAGGTCAAAGAATTAGCACGTATAAGTCAGCAGCAATTATAGCCTTGTTTGAATATGTACTGCAAACAAGGCTATAATGGAATCTAAGACCCAAAGACAGAGCAATGTGTATACCAGGAGTTCATACTAACAGCTTCCTATTTATTTTTCAGATTTGCTTCTTGTCATCAATGTGATTTTAAGTCTTCTTGATCATTTTTATCTGTTGCTTCTTGACAGGCTAGAGATGATACTCAATACCTTTATGGCAATAGGTGGCAGACCAACCCAGCAAAACAAAAGAATCACTTCGGCTCAGGATTCCAGCCTCCTGGACAAACCTTTCATCACAGACGCTAATGTTAAGGCTGTTGTTCATTTATTTTCTTTCTGTGTCTCCCAATACAAGGAGAACAGGCAGGGGAACAATCAAATCTGAGCTCCAAACAGATGAGTGGCCTATAGTTCTGGACAGACGGCTCTAGTCTAAACAGATCTCATGGCACATTTTCTGCAATATAATTGTGTCACAAATGAATGGTAACTCATAACTGGTGTAAAGAGCATTACACAACTGCAGGCGATCAAATAGGATAGCAATTTGTCCCTTCCTCCATGGTGGCTCAAAGCTTCTTGACCATACGAAATGTAAGGTTATAAGGACAAAATGCTAGCTTTGTCTGCTTTTTTAATTGTTCTCTTTTGAAAAATAAATTCTCTATTTTCCTTTCTTCTTTAGTGTTTAGTCTGCTAAGATATTATAACCCTTTCACAGCATTCATGGTTTTTGTAAATGTTTCTAAAGCTGGAATTTCACCTATTTCAAAATGTTCTGATCATGCCTGTGTCTCAGCATGTATCACAATCAAAGATATCTGAAGGGACTTGATATGCATAGGGACATTTACACAGAGGTACGGTCACCACTAGGTAACCAAAGAAACAATTGTCCATCAGACAGAGAGAGACAGAGACAGAAAGAGACAAAAACAGGGAGACTATGGTGAGTAGTTACTTTCATCGTTACAAACAAAATGGGAGTCACACATTAAAAAGCAATTTTTTGTGTGTTAGCATTTGTATGATGTTCTTATCCTAATATTAACAAGAAGCTAGAGGACAGGAGAGCTGCTAAGAGCCTAGGTGGACTTGAACCTCCCAAGCGGAAGTCCAACCTGTAAACAGTACCATCCTATGCCGAGAACATCAGGCCTGAAGATTCGTTTGTCTGGTTCTTGAGCTTTTTGTATCTGAGCCACAGCCCCCTTTTGATTTCTCATACCTTTCTCTTAACTACTTATGTTTCCATACCTTAATTAACCTTACTACATGGAGTTACAAGTTCCAAGTACTTTATGGAATAAACTGAAGTATAAGATAAATAATTTTTAAAAACATGGCAATATTTTGTCAGTCACCTCAGAACACATATTTGCTATGATAAATCACATACTAACATTTTATACCACTATTATATCATCCTGTATTTAACTTTTTCTTTTCGTTTTTGTTATTTTGGGGTTTGTTTGTTTGTTTGTTTTTTGTTTCGGTTTGGTTTGGTTTGGTTTTGGTTTTTCAATACAGGATTTCTCTGTGTAGCCCTGGCTGTCCTGGAACTCACTTTGTAGACCAGGCTGGCCTCGAACTCAGAAATCCGCCTGCCTCTGCCTCCTGACCACCGCCCAGCTTGTATTTAACTTTTTATGAGTTTAGTTCTTATTATTTTCAACTCAAGTTTAAGGTCCACTGGGAAAAATATATTACATTATATTTTTCTATGATTACAGTACACCCTTTTCACTCAGTCAGTAAACCAAGTATGTTAGGCCTTGTGATTGGTAGTATGTATCAGGAATTATATATACATATATATATATATATATCCACAGAAGCCTGGTCCTGCAAAGAGTGAACAAGTAGACAGACCATTTCAAAAGAAGAGGAAGAAAGCATAGTATATGAAATGCAGGGTGTTATGAAGTCTCAGAGGCATTTGTTTCCAAAGGAAAAAGATAAGGAGAAGGAATTGAAGGAATTCAGAAGGAGACTACAGCCAATGTGAGCTTCAAAGGATGAGTCACGTGATACAAGGATAGACAAAGGGAACAGCATTGGGAGGGCACAAAGATGCAAAAAGAAACTTCTGGAAACTTTCAGCAGTTTATTAGGCCTAACCTGGAAAGTTAGAGAGGGAGTGATTTGCTTTTGTTTTTAAGAAGGGATAAATGAAGAGAGTCAAAATTATACAATTTTTTAAAATTAACTTTACACTGAACAAAACATTGATGTGGAGTAACTTTAAAGTTGGGGAATCTCCATTTCCAGTTATCAGGGCCTGGGAACAAACACCAATTTAATAAGAGGTCATTTGTACTCTAGACATTAACTACCCAAACTCTAGTCCACCATATCACCCGGGAGCTTGTTAGAATCTCGGCTAGACTTGCTGAATCAGAGCCTGCCTTTTTAACAAGATCCCCAGATGATTAATAAGCACATTAAGGTTTGTAAAGCATTGGTCTGGGCTGCAAGTAAACAACTGAAATAGCCTCTGTTTGGGGATCGCTGCAAAAGCAGTCAGAGAGGAATGTGCCACCCTCCCACAGAAAGCCTCATGTCACTGAGTTGGAGAGGGGGAGCAAAAGGAATTGCAACATGTGTTAAGGAAAATTTTTTCTTTATCATGTGAAATAGGATATAATATAGTTGAACACCTTTTAGCTGAAAGTGTTGAACTTAATTTCAGTACAATGAGTGTCTATTCTTCAATATGATTTATAGCCAACTGACTGACTGGGAATGCCATCTTCTTTCAAAGGTTCAAAGGGATGCAAAATTCAAAAGATAAATTTGTGCAAAATTGTATATCCATTTGTAGGAGCAAGAAGCCAGGGAATTTTATGACAACAAAATTACGAGTTTTAGTCACTGCAGGAAAAGCTTCTAGTCTCTCTTTAAGCATCTATCTCTCTACTTAATAATAATAAAAGGATATTCAGTTCTTTTATTAATATTAGGAAAAGGACATCATGCAAATGCTAACACAGAAAATTTTTCTTTAACATGTGACTACCTTTTTGTTTGTTTCTATCAAAATAGGAAAGTCACTATTCTCTCTTTCTCTCTCTCTCTCTCTCTCTCTCTCTCTCTCTCTCTCTCTCTCCTCTCCTCTCCTCTCCTCTCTCTCTCTTTCTTCCCCCCTCCCTCCTTCTCTTTTTCTATTTAGAAAATGTTTTGTTTAGTCAAGGCTGCTCTTCAACTCATGTTGCAGCCCAAGTATTCCACAGACTTATGATTTTGCTGCTTCTAGCTTCCCAGGTGCCTGGATTACATCTTGTGCTACTACATCCAGCTTACATGGTATTAGAGATCCACCCAAGGGCTTTGGGCTTATGAGACAAACTCTCTACCAGCCACACAGCATCCTCACCTGTGCTCAGGGGTCATCAAAATTAAGAAATTGTGTCAGTGACAGGTAACAAGGGCATGTAGCTACTTAGATTCCCTGAAACAGGCAAGTTTCCCATATTTTGCTCTTACCAATATAACACCTCCTAACATATGTTTTCCTGAGTTTTAATACAATGATGAATTTTTAAAATAGGCAACTTTCATATTCTCAGAATAAACATGTATGTGTGATTGCTTTTTAGACTTTTACTGAGATGTGTGTCTGAAATATGTTTGCTTATATATAGACATACATATTCAAGTAGTTTTTATTCAATTTTAACCAGGATACATGTATTTTCAGTATGCAAGTCTCGAATCTATTAAATCTTTACAGACTGATACTTTCCAAGTCAGAGCATATGTATTCAGGATAATGCCAAACATCAGAGAAAACTGGAACAAAGCAGCCAGTTTTCAGTGATCAAACATTGCCCCTGAAGGCTGTAATGAAAGAGCCATGTGCCTTTGAAATCACCTTTTCTGTAATTCTACTTTGCTCAATAAAGAGGACACATTAATATCCTTTTATGAGCTCATTCCTTGCTTGACAATCCATATAAGCAATGCTATGATCACATAGGAACAGCTGAAACAATTGGTTCAGTAGACTCTTTTTTTTTTTTCTTTCCCTTTTTCCTCAAAGTTAAAAGAATGTGTGGCAGTCAGGAAAAAGAAAGTTCCATTGTTTGGAGGTTTTCTTCTCTGTGCTCAAATACACTATGCTGCAAACTATGTCATGTCTGTCGTTCCTTTACCTCTTCATGGACCTGTCTAAGTTCAATCAACCCTAAATACCCAACTAACACTCATCCTCAAAGCTTCCTTACATCCAACCTAAAGAAATGTTCATTTCCTCCTCTGCTCTAGTACCACTTTTACACATTACCTGATAGACCTTGAGGAACTGTCATCATAGTTTGATTGGTTTTATTATTGACATAATATACATTTTGGGATTTATTATGATTTCCCAGTAAACCAGCAACCTGTTAACTAAATGTACAAACTCTCCCACTGTTCTACCCACACAGCTAATATATAGTTTTGTCCCATTACTATATCCCTAGTGAATGTTTTCATTACTAATCTTTACTATAAAGGAAAAGTTATTGGAAATGCATCAATGTCTTTTTTACATGAGCATGTTCTAGTCAAGATTCTGTGTGAGTTGTATTTTTTATCTGTGTATTTACTGTCAAAATGATAAGCACATGTCAGATTGTCTGGCTGCCGTCTGAATACTCTGAAGAATGTACTGGGCAGGTGGTTCTTCAATGTGATTTCTATTTATAGTTTTCTATATTAGGTACAAGGGGTTGGGCGTATGGCCTTATACATATTAGATAATCATTCAACAGCTGGGCTTCATTGCCATCTCCTTTCTCACTTTTTATTTTGATACAAGGTCTCACAAAATTGCCTAAGTTGTTCTAGAACATGTATCCTCCGCCTCTTGAATCACTGGGAAAACAGGTATGTACCACCATGCATGGTTGGTACTTTCCTTTATATTTGGCAACTCTATATGCTGGACTTTACAGTGGCGATCATATGAAGATTTGTTACAGACGGGGATGAGTTAGGAAGTCTTACTTTTAAAATATAGTTGCTAGCAGTTGCCTATGGTATTTAAAGTAGCATGTGAGAATGTCTAGAGAGTTATACCAACCATCATACCTTTGCTTCTTGTAAATAGGTTGGTGATTCTCTGCTCAGGCATAGTATATATTATCATCAGAAAATAGCCTGACCATAAAGGAAGCCTTTAAATGTGAAATTATTATATTAGAATCATATCCCTAAACATGGTAGTTGATAAAACATTAAAGATACCATCAGAGAGAGCTGCTCAGCCTTTCTATATAGTTTATTACTGGAATAAAGCTGGAAGGACCCATAACTGGAGTAGACATTTGCATGCCAGGGCTTCTATAAAGAGATGTCCCTATCTACTACAAGACCAAGACAAATTCTTCTCCACCATCTAAAGATATACCTAAAACTAGATGAACATGCTGTTCAAACTCAAGGTTAGGATCACTGGGCACATGGATTAGCAAGCCTGTCACTTAACTAGCAGTAGGGTAAGACCCTGATTTTTTATTATAATTTTTTTATTAGGTATTTTCCTCATTTACATTTCCAATACTATCCCAAAAGTCCCCCATACCCACCCACTCCCACTCCCCTGTCCACCCACTCCCCCTTTTTGGCCCTGGCATTCCCCTGTACTAGGACATATAAAGTTTGCAAGTTCAATGGGCCTCTCTTTCCAGTGATGGCCAACTAGGCCATCTTTTGATACATATGCAGCTAGAGACAAGAGCTCCGGGGTACTGGTTAGTTCATAATGTTGTTCCACCTAAAGGGTTGCAGTTCCCTTTAGCTCCTTGGGTACTTTCTCTAGCTCCTCCATTGGGGGCCCTGTGATCCATCCAATAGCTGACTGTGATCATCCACTTCTGTGTTTTCTAGGCCCCAGCATAGTCTCACAAAAGACAGCTATATCTGGGTCCTTTCAGCAAAATCTTGCTAGTGTATGCAATGGTGTCAGCTTTCGGAAGCTGATTATGTGATGGATCCCGGGATATGGCAATCACTAGATGGTCCATCCTTTTGTCACAGCTCCAAATTTTGTCTCTCTAACTCCTTCCATGGGTGTTTTGTTCTAAATTCCAAGAAGGGGCAAAGTGTCCACACTTTGGTCTTCATTCTTCTTGAGTTTCATGTGTTTAGCAAATTGTATCTTATATCTTGGGTATCCTAAGTTTCTGGGCTAATATCCACTTAACAGTGAGTACATATTGTGCGAGTTCCTTTGTGATTGGGTTACCTCACTCAGGATGATGCCCTCCAGGTCCATCCATTTGCCTAGGAATTTCATAAATTCATTCTTTTTAATAGCTGAGTAGTACTCCATTGTGTAAATGTACCACATTTTCTGTATCCATTCCTCTGCTGAGGGGCATCTGGGTTCTTTCCAGCTTCTGGCTATTATAAATAAGGCTGCTATGAACATAGTGGAGCATGTGTCCTTCTTACCAGTTGGGACATCTTCTGGATATATGCACAGGAGAGGTGTTGCGGGATCCTCCAGTAGTACTATGTCCAATTTTCTGAGGAGTCACCAGACTGATTTCCAGAGTGGTTGTACAAGCTTGCAATCTCACCAACAATGGAGGAGTGTTCCTCTTTCTCCACATGCTCGCCAGCATCTGCTGTCACCTGAATTTTTTATCTTAGCCATTTTGACTGGTGTGAGGTGGAATCTCAGGGTTGTTTTGATTTGCATTTCCCTGATGATTAAGGATGTTGAACATTTTTTCAGGTGCTTCTCTGCCATTCGGTATTCCTCAGGTGAGAATTCTTTGTTCAGCTCTGAGCCCCATTTTTAATGGGGTTATTTGATTTTCTGGAGTCTACCTTCTTGAGTTCTTTATATATATTGGATATTAGTCCCCTATCCGATTTGGGATAGGTAAAGATCCTTTCCCAATCTGTTGGTGGTCTTTTTGTCTTATTGACAGTGTCTTTTGCCTTGCAGAATCTTTGCAATTTTATGAGGTCCCATTTATGGATTCTCGATCTTACAGCACAAGCCATTGCTGTTCTATTCAGGAATTTTTCCCCTGTACCCATATCTTCGAGGCTTTTCCCTACTTTCTCCTCTATAAGTTTCAGTGTCTCTGGTTTTATGTGGCGTTCCTTAATCCACTTAGATTTGACCTTAATACAAGGAGATAGGAATGGATCAATTCGCAATCTTCTACATGATAACTGCCAGTTGTGCCAGCACCATTTGTTGAAAACACTGTCTTTTTTCCACTGGATGCTTTTAGCTCCCTTGTCAAAGATCAAGTGACCATAGGTGTGTGGGTTCATCTCTGGGTCTTCAATTCTGTTCCATTGGTCTACTTGTCTGTCACTATACCAGTACCATGCAGTTTTTATCACAATTGCTCTGTAGTACAGCTTTAGCTTGGGCATGGTGATTCCACCAGAGGTTCTTTTATCCTTGAGAAGAGTTTTTGCTATCCTAGGTTTTTTGTTATTCCAGATGAATCTGCCGATTGCCCTTTCTAATTCATTGAAGAATTGAGTTGGAATTTTGATGGGGATTGCATTGAATCTATAGATTGCTTTTGGCAAGATAGCCATTTTTACTATATTGATCCTGCCAATCCATGAGCATGGGAGATCTTTCCATCTTCTGAGATCTTCTTTAATTTCTTTCTTCAGAGACTTGAAGTTCTTATCATACAGATCTTTCACTTCCTTAGTTAGAGTCACACCAAGGTATTTTATATTATTTGTAATTATTGAGAAGGGTGTTGTTTCCCTAATTTCTATCTCAGCCTGTTTATCCTTTGTGTACAGAAAGGCCATTGACTTGTTTGAGTTAATTCTATATCCGGCTACTTCATTGAAGCTGTTTATCAGGCTTAGGAGTTCTCTGGTGGAATTTTTAGAAGACCCTGATTGTTTATGAGAACTGATCTTTCAGGTTCCTGCTTTGCTCATCCCAACATGTCAATCAAAAGAGTAGTAAAATTAATGATGGCTGTACTCAAAAGAATCTGAGGAAGATCTCTATGGATGTGAAGAAGATAGGCTTCTTCTCGTTAATTAGGAATTAAAATATCTAAGAAGTCAAGCCTAAAAATGAGAGTATGAAAGACATTGCAGTGTATGTAGGTGAGGCTTTGAAAATCTGTATTTGGGGCTAGGTGTGGTGGTATACACCTTTACTCTCAGCACTCAGGAGGCTGAGAGGCCACTCTGTTCTATATAGTGTCCAAAGCCATCGAGGAAAGGCTAAAGCATACAAGTGAATTTTCTGGACCATTTTGCATGGACTATGATGGGTGAGTTCTGAGTTGCAGGGTCCTTAGTAACTTAATCCCAGGACTGCTTTATTAAGCTGATATGCCTTTCATGCCACTATTACACAGCCTAATCATTCCAGGGCATTTAGCCTGCTCTCTTGGGCAGATCTTCTGCAGATCAACATGAAGATATATTCTCATGTAGTAATGTTGTATAGATAAATGGATGATTTTATAATTTCTGATAATGATTTTATAGAATTCCTAAATTTATACAGGTAATTTCATGCCCCCTATAAAATAAAAGCTGTAAATATAGCTTTGTAAATCTTCCTGTGTCATGGGCTAATTTCACTAGGGAAAGAAAGCAGACTTGAAACAAATTTACAAGCAAAGTAAACATTCCTTCTAGGTTAGGTGTGAGATCAGTATCTGGTAACTAAAGATCATAAACTGGTAATGGACAATTTATTTTAGGTACAAGGACAGAAAATAAAATATTGACTAGCTTATCTATGCAAAACTTCAAAACTAATAAGACATAATGTAAATGATTTGTCTTCTGAAAAAACTAGGCCAACATGTGACATGAAAATTATTGCTTGAAACTGATGAAGAACTAATGGGGGATAGTAACAAATAATGTTTAGTGAAATATTACTCTTAATGGAAAGACATATAAACAATTCTGTTATAAGTCCTTAAATTTTATTTAAGGCATGAGTTATTGCTTTAAACTTATATGAACTTATGGCATGTAAAATGCTTAGAAAGCCATGTAATTAATTTAATTATCCTGAGAAACTATAAAAACTAAGAACCGCAATAAAATGATGCTGTGGCTTTCTTCAACTTTATCCAGTATGTGTGCCTCTGTTCTTTTTTTTTTTTTTTTCCTTTTCTTTTCTTATCTCTCTGTAGTTAACTAACTCCAAGCCTCTTGCCTGGCCATCAAGGGACCCTAGATCTAGAGAAAAAAGATCCCAAGTGTAGTGATGAACTAGTTAAACTTGTTTTATGCTTCCGGCAGGTCACGCTGCCAGCCACCTACAAGAGCCCTCTGGATTCACAAATGAGAGACACACACATGCAGGATTAATTTTTATATGACTTGGAATGTGTATGGCTCAGCATTTCTAATTCTCCCCTTGACTAGCATACATTTCCCTCCAGTATTCCTGGCTTAACACCTTCCAAACTCTATATTTCATGTCTGCTACCCATTACCTTCTGGGGAGCCTCTCCCCAGAGGTCTGCATTCCCTTCCCACCTACATTGCTGGATGGTTTCTCTCCTGCAGCTCTTAAATCTGATCCTTTTCTCTCTGAGTCATGTATCGTTGCCCAGCCAATGGCTGATTGACAGTTCTTTATTATCCATTGAAGCCAGCTGGGGGCAGGGACCCTCAGGTAAGGAAGCATGGCTTTTTGGGATCCAAAATAAGACAAAGCATTAAATCCAATTCCCAACACTCAGGTAATTAGCTTCTTTCCTTAATCCCCTGCATCTTATAAGCAGGAGTTAATTGCCAGAAGTCAGTGGCTTTTAGTCACAGAATAGCAGGAGAAAGTTAAATTTCCAGAGGCCATCAGCTTGGGCCCCCAGAACAGTAAGCGAGAGTTATAAAGACCAGAGATCATCAGCCTTTGGCCTTCATCCTTTGCTGTGTCACTTCTCAGTACCTTTGAAGGGCAGGAAAGGTCCCTGGTAACATAACAAGTTCCAGGCCAGCCAAGGCTACATACTGATACTGTATTTCAAATAAAATAAAATCTGAACAAACAAAATCAATGAAAGTCCTTATAGATTGGAAAGAACTGAAACAATGGAGAGAGAGAGAGAGAGAGAGAGAGAGGGAGGGAGGGAGAGAGAGAGAGAGACAGAGAGAAAGAAGAAAAAGGAAATTAAAATATGTGTCTCTGACTCTTTATTCTGCTCTTGGGACCCTTTCTTCCTAGTGGGTTGCCTTAATTAGCCGCCATAAAGGGGCTTTTACCTTGTCTTGTATCTTGCTTTGTCCTGTTTCAGTGTTGCCTCTTATAGACCTGCTCTTTTCTGAAGGGAATTATATAGGGAAAGGATCTTGGGGAGAGGGAAGTTGGGGATAGGAGCTGGGATGGCACAAGAAAGGGGATAATGTGGTTGGAATATATTAGATGAGAAAAAAGTCTATTTTGAATAAAAGAGAGAGAGAGAGAAGAGCTGTACTTTACAACTACTCTGAGTGATAAAAATTCAATCATAAGGATTTTATTCTTTTTTTTTTTTTTTTTTTTTTTTTTTTTTTTTTTTTCCATTTTTTATTAGGTATTTAGCTCATTTACATTTCCAATGCTATACCAAAAGTCCCCCTTACCCACCCACCCCCACTCCCCTACCCACCCACTCCCCCCCTTTGGCCCTGGCGTTCCCCTGTACCGGGGCACACAAAGTCTGCGTGTCCAATGGGCCTCTCTTTCCAGTGATGGCCGACTAGGCCATCTTTTGATACATATGCAGCTAGAGTCAAGAGCTCAGGGGTACTGGTTAGTTCATAATGTTGTTCCACCTATAGGGTTGAAGATCCCTTTAGCTCCTTGGGTACTTTCTCTAGCTCCTCCATTGGGAGCCCTGTGATCCATCCATTAGCTGACTGTGAGCATCCACTTCTGTGTTTGCTAGGCCCCGGCATAGTCTCACAAGAGACAGCTACGTCTGGGTCCTTTCAGTAAAATCTTGCTAGTGTATGCAATGGTGTCAGCATTTGGAAGCTGATTATGGGGTGGATCCCTGGATATGGCAGTCTCTACCTGGTCCATCCTTTCATCTCAGCTCCATACTTTGTTTCTGTAACTCCTTCCATGGGTGTTTTGTTCCCACTTCTAAGGAGGGGCCTAGTGTCCACACTTCAGTCTTCATTTTTCTTGAGTTTCATGTGTTTAGGAAATTGTATCTTATATCGTGGGTATCCTAGGTTTTGGGCTAGTATCCACTTATCAGTGAGTACATATTGTGTGAGTTCCTTTGTGATTGTGTTACCTCACTCAGGATGATGCTCTCCAGGTCCATCCATTTGGCTAGGAATTTCATAAATTCATTCTTTTTAATAGCTGAGTAGTACTCCATTGTGTAGATGTACCACATTTTCTGTATCCATTCCTCTGTTGAGGGGCATCTGGGTTCTTTCCAGTTTCTGGCTATTATAAATAAGGCTGCTATGAACATAGTGGAGCATGTGTCCTTCTTACCAGTTGGGGCTTCTTCTGGATATATGCCCAGGAGGGGTATTGCTGGATCCTCCGGTAGTACTATGTCCAATTTTCTGAGGAACCGCCAGACTGATTTCCAGAGTGGTTGTACAAGCCTGCAATCCCACCAACAATGGAGGAGTGTTCCTCTTTCTCCACATCCTCGCCAGCATCTGCTGTCACCTGAATTTTTGATCTTAGCCATTCTCACTGGTGTGAGGTGGAATCTCAGGGTTGTTTTGATTTGCATTTCCCTGATGATTAAGGATGTTGAACATTTTTTCAGGTGCTTCTCTGCCATTCGGTATTCCTCAGGTGAGAATTCTTTGTTCAGTTCTGAGCCCCATTTTTTAAGGGGGTTATTTGATTTTCTGAGGTCCACCTTCTTGAGTTCTTTATATATGTTGGATATTAGTCCCCTATCTGATTTAGGATAGGTAAAGATCCTTTCCCAGTCTGTTGGTGGTCTTTTTGTCTTATAGACAGTGTCTTTTGCCTTGCAGAAACTTTGGAGTTTCATTAGGTCCCATTTGTCAATTCTCGATCTTACAGCACAAGCCATTGCTGTTCTGTTCAGGAATTTTTCCCCTGTGCCCATATCTTCAAGGCTTTTCCCCACTTTCTCCTCTATAAGTTTCAGTGTCTCTGGTTTTATGTGAAGTTCCTTGATCCACTTAGATTTGACCTTAGTACAAGGAGATAAGTATGGATCGATTCGCATTCTTCTACATGATAACAACCAGTTGTGCCAGCACCAATTGTTGAAAATGCTGTCTTTCTTCCACTGGATGGTTTTGGCTCCCTTGTCGAAGATCAAGTGACCATAGGTGTGTGGGTTCATTTCTGGGTCTTCAATTCTATTCCATTGGTCCACTTGTCTGTCTCTATACCAGTACCATGCAGTTTTTATCACAATTGCTCTGTAGTAAAGCTTTAGGTCAGGCATGGTGATTCCACCAGAGGTTCTTTTATCCTTGAGAAGAGTTTTTGCTATCCTCGGTTTTTTGTTATTCCAGATGAATTTGCAAATTGCTCCTTCTAATTCGTTGAAGAATTGAGTTGGAATTTTAATGGGGATTGCATTGAATCTGTAGATTGCTTTTGGCAAGATAGCCATTTTTACAATGTTGGTCCTGCCAATCCATGAGCATGGGAGATCTTTCCATCTTCTGAGATCTTCTTTAATTTCTTTCTTCAGGGACTTGAAGTTTTTATCATACAGATCTTTCACTTCCTTCGTTAGAGTCACACCGAGATATTTTATATTATTTGTGGCTATTGAGAAGGGTGTTGTTTCCCTAATTTCTTTCTCAGCCTGTTTATTCTTTGTGTAGAGAAAGGCCATTGACTTGTTTGAGTTAATTTTATATCCAGCTACTTCACTGAAGCTGTTTATCAGGTTTAGGAGTTCTCTGTTGGAATTTTTAGGGTCACTTATATATACTATCATATCATCTGCAAAAAGTGATATTTTGACTTCCTCTTTTCCAATTTGTATCCCCTTGATCTCCTTTTGTTGTCGAATTGCTCTGGCTAATACTTCAAGTACTATGTTGAAAAGGTAGGGAGAAAGTGGGCAGCCTTGTCTAGTCCCTGATTTTAGTGGGATTGCTTCCAGCTTCTCTCCATTTACTTTGATGTTGGCTACTGGTTTGCTGTAGATTGCTTTTATCATGTTTAGGTATTGGCCTTGAATTCCTGATCTTTCCAGAACTTTTATCATGAATGGGTGTTGGATCTTGTCAAATGCTTTTTCTGCATCTAACGAGATGATCATGTGGTTTTTGTCTTTGAGTTTGTTTATATAATGGATTACATTGATGGATTTTCGTATATTAAACCATCCCTGCATCCCTGGAATAAAACCTACTTGGTCAGGATGGATGATTGCTTTAATGTGTTCTTGGATTCGGTTAGCGAGAATTTTATTAAGAATTTTTGCATCGATGTTCATAAGAGAAATTGGTCTGAAGTTCTCTATCTTTGTTGGATCTTTCTGTGGTTTAGGTATCAGAGTAATAGTGGCTTCATAAAATGAGTTGGGTAGAATACCTTCTACTTCTATCTTGTGAAAAAGTTTGTGCAGAACTGGAGTTAGATCTTCTTTGAAGGTCTGATAGAACTCTGCACTAAACCCGTCTGGTCCTGGGCTTTTTTTGGCTGGGAGACTATTAATAACTGCTTCTATTTCTTTAGGGGATATGGGACTGTTTAGAAGGTCAACTTGATCCTGATTCAACTTTGGTACCTGGTATCTGTCCAGAAATTTGTCCATTTCGTCCAGGTTTTCCAGTTTTGTTGAGTATAGCCTTTTGTAGAAGGATCTGATGGTGTTTTGGATTTCTTCAGGATCTGTTGTTATGTCTCCCTTTTCATTTCTGATTTTGTTAATTAGGATTTTGTCCCTGTGCCCTTTAGTGAGTGTAGCTAAGGGTTTATCTATCTTGTTGATTTTCTCAAAGAACCAACTCCTCGTTTGGTTAATTCTTTGAATAGTTCTTCTTGTTTCCACTTGGTTGATTTCACCCCTGAGTTTGATTATTTCCTGCCGTCTACTCCTCTTGGGTGAATTTGCTTCCTTTTTTTCTAGAGCTTTTAGATGTGTTGTCAAGCTGCTAGTATGTGCTCTCTCCCGTTTTTTCTTGAAGGCACTCAGAGCTATGAGTTTCCCTCTTAGAAATGCTTTCATTGTGTCCCAAAGGTTTGGGTACGTTGTGGCTTCATTTTCATTAAACTCTAAAAAGTCTTTAATTTCTTTCTTTATTCCTTCCTTGACCAAGGTATCATTGAGAAGAGTGTTGTTCAGTTTCCATGTGAATGTTGGCTTTCTGTTATTTATTTTGTTATTGAAGATCAGCCTTAGTGCATGGTGATCTGATAGGATACATGGGACAATTTCAATATTTTTGAATCTGTTGAGGCCTGATTTGTGACCTATTATGTGGTCAATTTTGGAGAAGGTACCATGAGGTGCTGAGAAGAAGGTATATCCTTTTGTTTTAGGATAAAATGTTCTGTAGATATCTGTCAGATCCATTTGTTTCATCACTTCTGTTAGTTTCAGTGTGTCCCTGTTTAGTTTCTGTTTCCATGATCTGTCCATTGGTGAAAGTGGTGTGTTGAAGTCTCCCACTATTATTGTGTGAGGTGCAATGTGTGCTTTGAGCTTTACTAAAGTTTCTTTAGTGAATGTGGCTGCTCTTGTATTTGGAGCATAGATATTCAGAATTGAGAGTTCCTCTTGGAGGATTTTACCTTTGATGAGAATGAAGTGTCCCTCCTTGTCTTTTTTGATGACTTTGGGTTGGAAGTCAATCTTATCAGATATTAGGATGGCTACTCCTGCTTGTTTCTTCATACCATTTGCTTGGAAAATTGTTTTCCAGCCTTTCATTCTGAGGTAGTGTCTATCTTTTTCTCTGAGATGAGTTTCCTGTAAGCAGCAAAATGTTGGGTCTTGTTTGTGTAGCCAGTTTGTTAGTCTATGTCTTTTTATTGGCGAGTTGAGACCATTGATGTTAAGAGATATTAAGGAAAAGTAATTGTTGCTTCCTAGGATTTTATTCTTGAGGAGAAATAATTCAGTGTCTTAAATGCCAACGTCGATTAGTTTAACCTAGTTTTTAATATTGTGCTATAATGTTCTGCACATACTCATTATTACTGATGTAATCTTTAAGAGTTTGGTGTCAATGATTGCCAGAGCAAAAGGATGCGGTAAGGGGCTGGTATCCTTGTATGAAATGAACATTTCTCCTATGCAGCTCCAAAGCCTTTCCTAGTCTATGATAATGGGACAGACACATAGTTCTTCTTCATCTCCTCATACTATTGTTGATCAAATATCCCTACCTTTTATCCAAATGTCAAGCAACAGGATGACATGAAAAATAATAATAAAATTGTTAGGAGTTGGTTTATTGTTTTTTTTTAGTAAGGATTTGATATCAAATGAATGTTTTTACTTTTAAAAGCCTGCGTATGTTTTATAACTGAGACATTAAGTAAAGCTACTATGTACCTAAAGTTGTAAAGCTGTTCTTTACTTCCCACTTAATGAATGGGAATATAATGGCTGGGCTGACTATCCAGGGCCTCAGGTGCACTATAAAAAGCTTTATATAAGTAAAGCTTTACCATGTTATAGATTTCCCTAAAGTTGTTATCATTAATAAAGTACTTAATTACCTATTACACTTTGAATTATTGTATAGAAATCAAGAGTAAAGTTTTTAAAAATTTTTACCAGCATTTTGAAGGCCAGTTTCATTGTACTAAATAATAGAATTTAGTATTTTGTGTTTTTTCCTTAATATTTGATCATTCATTTTACTCGTAAACTTATCAAAATATCAGTGTACTGCGTACTAGAATAACAAAACAAATAAGGTCATCACTACGCAGAAGCATTTAATGAGTATTACATTGAAACATATGACCACAGCCAAACAGATGCAGAAGTAGCCTCAAGTGGTTCAAGGGTAAACAAAAATGTCTCATACACAGAGAGTTTATTGGTATTGTTAAACTTAACTACTTTACTCTATTGATGGTACCAGCACTTGGGTACACACTCTAATCAATTTAACAGTAATAGTTCTAACTGCAAACTGTTATAGTAAGATTCTAATTCCTACATTATTCTCTTCTGAGTTGAACTGGACAAGTGCTTGGGCACAGTGGACCTGGGATGCTATGAGTTACTGTATCTACCTAGCCATGAGCATGTTAAATCCCTACATGAATTTTGTGAGTTTTAGCTGAAGAGCTTAGCCTTGGCCAGCATTCTCTATGAGCAAGATGACAAACATCTGTAGTATATTCTATCAGTTTCAAACACATTTCCAATGGACTCGGATATGACTTAATAATCAACTTCCACATAAAGTTCCTGGGGACCCTCCATCATTTAAAGCTGGCTTACAAGGATAATTTATCTCCAGACACTCTTGTTCTCTCACTTAAGCTGCTTCCTTTAACCCCGTTTGAATGTTATTTACTTCTAAACATTTTATCCTTGAGCTAATTTGTTAGCAAACTCTTTAACAGAAGAAAGGCAGCAAAGGAGTACAGTCACCCACAGTTCATTTATTTGAGGGAAGGTGTCTACACTAAGGCATAAAAATCTACCTTTATAATGATTACAAATTTATATAGCCTAAAGTTCCCTATAGAATGAAATTGAACCTAAAAAATCTGTTGAATCTTTACATCTCTTGTGTGAGCCTGGAACTCAGACACAACCTCATGTTATGGACTGCCATGACTGACTCTACACAGCAGCTCTCATGAGTGATAGTTTGAACTATCTCTGGATATGTTCTGAAAAATTCCATTTGTTTTAAAGACTTAAACAGGTATTAATTAAAGATGACTTGGTAATTTTCACTGCTAAAATATTTTTCATTTTATTAAGAATCACTTATGTTCCTACAGGATAGACACATAAAATCTTTTAGCCCTTAAGATTATATAGAAAACAATGATGTTAACTCTTCAGTGTAGAGACTTTGAAACCTTTAAACAAGACAACCATCCATTGTCTAGTCTCAAAAGGAAAGTTGTCAAACCCATTGGCGATTGTTCAGTTTGGTGGCTCTGAATGGCACCATGTCTTTTATAAATATGAAGGCTCCCTTTGAGTTGTAAAATATTGTGGCATCTTGCATTTCAGAAATATGTGTGCCTAAGGATCAAGAAAGGAAGTTCAAAAGACATGTTAAGAATGTTTGACCATCTCAAGTCAGCCATAGTTTTCTTTGCAAGCTGAGATGGTTAACTTTCATTGTCCACTTGGAGAATCTGGAATTGTTTAGGAGACACAATTCTTGGTATATTTTTGATGGCATTTTCAGAAATTCATACCTGAGAAGGAAAGACTCTCCATGAATGTAGGGAGCACTATCAAGTGAGGCTGGTCCCAGGGGAATTTGTTTTTATATCGAGAAAGCTAACTGGGCACCCAAAGTCGCCACTGTTGCCTTGCCTTCCCATGTATTCCCCTAAAATAAAGCTTTCCTCCATAAAACTGCCTTTGGACGGGTGGCAAGGAAAAATGTAACTAATATATAAACAGACAGCAAAATTCCTATAGTAAAAGACAGTAGAATAACTGAAAACCACCTAGTAAGTTAGGAATTCAATATCTCATCAAATGCTTGCTCTACTTCAGGGGTTCTCAACCTGTGGGTCATAACCCTGTTGTTGATGGATTGATCCTTTTCACAGGGGTTGTAATTCAGATATCCTGCATATCAGACAGTTACATTACAACTCACAACAGTAGCAAAATTAGTTATATAGGAGCAATGAAAATAATTTTATGGTTGGAGGTTCACCACAACATGAGAAACTGCATTAAAGGGTCACAGCACTAGGAAGGTTGACTGTTCTACAGACATTCTACTGTTGATGCATGAGGCTTATACACTCGGGAAAGGTAAGAGAAGTTTTTGTCATTCTTTGGTTGTGAAACTCAAATTTTCTGAATGTTAGAAAATAATAATCGTGAAAACATAGTTTTTGAAAGAAAAAGGAATATTTTTTACAATTACCAAAATCTTTATATGTGAACATAAGAATAAAAACTGTATGATTACTACATGGTATGGTTTAGCAATATGTACATAAAGGGATTTCTTACAAGGCTAAAAAGAACATTGGAAAACAATTTCTCAATTACAATGAGAAAGAAAACCAAATATAATGTACCAGTTTTTACTTTCAAAGTCAGTTCTTTGTATCACATCAGGAAAAACAAAAACAAAACAATGGTTTGGAGATCAAAGTTTTTGTATTACAAGCCGTTTCTTATGTGAGAAGTAAAACCTAGGTCATGAAGAAGAATGTCCTAGAATTTATCTTTCCCCGATAAATTGGGAAGTTGTGGCTCAGTGCTGAGAGTAACACCTGCTACAACCTCAATGCTGAGCTGGCTTTAGCATCTCACTCGCTCTCTCATTAGTTAAACTTCTCCAGGCACACATTTTATGTGTATGTTAGAATGATGTTTTTAACTTCATGAAAACTATTGCTTTATCGATCTAATGCCAGTTATGGAATGTTTGGGTTTGGTTTTCAAAAGGACTAGTCATTCACAACAGACTCCCAGAAAGACAATGATATTTTAAACGCTTTTTAAACTTGATGTTAAAATTTGTTAGAAATTAAAAATGCGTTTTTATGAGACAGAGTCCCACTATTCTGTTCAGGTTACTTTTGAAGTTACAGTGTGTTGTTGTTGTTGTTGTTGTTGTTTTGGTTTGGTTTGGTTGGTTTGTTTGTTTGTTTGCTATAACTTCAATTGTAGCTGGAATTAAGGGCTAGGCTGCAACACCTGGCTGAAAAACATACATCAACATTTTAAATCATATACTAAATGGTAAATTGCCCTTTCGTAAGAGATCCTTCTTTCTCCATATTCTATCAAATTTTTTTAATAATAAGGAAAAACTCATACCAAATTGAGCAGATAGGTTAAATATGGAGGAATTGTCAGTATTTACTCTTATTAAAGTTTCTATCAAGGAAGAGCTAATACCTTCTAATTCTGAATATAAAGTCCAATGCGATAGATAGACAGATAGATAGATAGACAGACAGACAGACAGACAGACAGACAGACAGACAGATAGATAGATAGATAGATAGATAGATAGATGATAGAAACAAGAACAAAGAATCTATTAAAAAAAACAAACAAAAACCTTAACATCATTGAAAGCTGGAAATGGAAGCACACAAATGTACAAGGAAAAAGTCAAAGTAGAAAACAAAGGGAAACATTAATATAAGGAAGGGGGAAGGTTCTTGATGCAGGAGAAGGAAGAAGGAAAAAAGATAAATAATGCTAAGGAAACTTTAAAAGGCCATAGGAAAATGGATTATTTAATAATCATACTTAAAACATACATACAATATATGTTTGTGGACTTTTTTATTGTTCTTTAAGGCAAAGAATTGGGGATTTGGAGAGATGATACAACAATTAGGAGTAATGGCTGCTCTTGCAGAAGACTCAGTTTCAATTCCTGGTAACTCACAAAAGTCTATAACTTCAGTTACAGAGGATCTAAAAACCTTTATTTTGGATTTCGTGAGCACCAGGGCACAGGTGATTCACAGACATACATGGAGGCAAAAACACCCATACACATAAAAATATAATTTAAGAATAAAAGCAAGAAATTTATATAAAGAAAGTGAAACACCAATTGACTCTTTGGTACTATTAAAGAATCTATAGAATTGTTATATATAATGGATAAACACACATGTATATGTATATTTAATGGAATTACACTACATAGCATGACTGTCTAACAGAATTGCAGTGGGAAGCAAAATAACCCTCACTTCAATTTAGTTGGTCAGGGGAGTCTAAGAGACTTCAAAAACAATATAAAATTTTGCCATTGTCCACAATTTCCTCCTAAAACTTGAGGGTAATATCCTATTAATTAAGAAATCACATAATTTAAACACAGAACATGAAGGAAGCGAACTGGGACTGATCTGGAAACCTACTCCCTGAGGACTGTATCTGATGGTTTCAGAAGATAGTGCGCAAGTTGCCTAGGAAGAGAAATCAGTAATCTAACCATGGTAGCTTGAGCGAGAATAGCTCTTATAAACTATATTTGTGTGCTTAGACACTGGGGAGTCAAAATGCTTGGTTTAGAGGAATTTTAATCCAGCAACATGGTTGTTCCGGCAAGGAGTCACATACAAAGACCAAGGTCTGTGTGATCTGGCTGGAATGCAGATAAGCCCTTAATTACAGAATAATCTGGCTAGAATATAGACACACCATTAGTAGACACCTTTAATCCCAAACAATAAAGATATGCTTCATTTTAGAGGGAAGCACCAATGTTTAAAATGATGTCTAATGGAGGGGCAGACAATGTGACAAATCAGGGAAAGATTTCACAGACTGAGTCACTGATAAGATAGGCCCAACTCATATGAGAACAGCACAGGAAAGAGGCGACTTAAGAGCAGAGGGAGGTTGGTTTGTCAGTTTTAACGGGGACAGTTTTACAGAGACAGGTTACAGAGAGAACAAGATAGACACAGGTAAAGACAGAATGAGCAAGAGAATGAGAAGGAGCCAGAAGAGTAAAATGTATTCACGAAGTTAATATGAGGCCAGGCAGAGCGATTCAGTCAGAAGCTGAGAGAGTCTAGATTGAATCAGTCAGCTTGGAAAATTAGACTGTGTATAGGCAAGAAGCTTCCAGGCCTAGGCCTTGGAATAGTTAGAGCAGAGAAGGAAATGCTCTGGGCTTGGCCCAAGTCATGTATCTGTACAACTTGAGTACAGCTCTCATCTCATCACTACATCAGAAAAATTAAAATCAATTATAGCTTGGGAAGAATTAGATGTGGCTGTGTTGGAGGAAGTGTGTCGTAAGGAGCGGGTTTCAAGTTTTTAACAGCTTACACTAAGTCCAGTCTTTCTCTCTGTGTCTGTCTCTCGGTCACTCTGTTTCTGTCTGTCTCCTCTGCCTGAGTCTCAGGATATAAAGCTCTCAGTTACTGCTCTAGCACCATACCTGTTTGCCTCCTTCCATAATGATCATGGACAAACCTCATGAAGGTATGGTCTGTCACACACACACACACACACACACACACACACACACACACACACCCTCAGAATAGTTGTAGCAATATTGTTCCATGCCTGCTAGCTATTTTATATTGCTGCTGTAACATAGCTGCCAGTCTCTGACACAGAGAAGTGACTTGACTTAAGGACATACTGACAATATACCCTGTTTTGTTCTGTGTGTTCTGAATGTTATGAGGTTTCTGACTTTCTGAATTTTATAAGGTTTGCTAATCTTAAAAGATTCCACAAAGCTTTCTGTAGGACCCATCAAATCAAAGGTCAACATGAAAAGTTATGTTTAGAATGAGTTGGGTCAGAGCTGACCACTGGATAGCCCTTCCGGTCCCTACATATTACCTCACTGTGGTTTTTGTGACTGACACTGAAGAATGCTACCAATAAGCAAAAACGTTTGATTATAATACTCATATTCTGTTATCTCAATATTCTGAAATTATCCTGTTCACCACCCATACACCACCACACTTACCTTTCTCAGCACCAATTTGCTTAAAGGTTAGCTGATAACTTTGCCTACTAAGCCATTTGCTTCCCTCCTTCCCCTTTAAACTTTTTTTTTTTTTTGGTTTTTCGAGACAGGGTTTTTCTGTATAGCCCTGGCTCTCCTGGAACTCACTTTGTAGACCAGGCTGGCCTTGAACTTAGAAATCTGCCTGCCTCTGCTTCCCAAGTGCTGGGATTAAAGGCGTGGAGAATCTACTATTGCTATTTTCCTAAGCTAATATAACTTCTAACTATATTATAATTTCTTATCACTATATCCACAATAAGTTAAGACCTCAGTCTTCACCAAACATCCTTCATCGTGTAGCAGATGAGAACTATTACAGATATCAATACCTGTTCAAAGTGCAGAACATAAGTGACTGTGCTATGCCTAGCCTCAGGTGGTACACCTATGTTACAGTCTTTACAGTTAATGCTCATAAACATTATGTAAGAGGAAGAAGAATGATTGTAAGAGCCAGAGTACAAGGATACCTGCTTATAGTGTCTTCTCTACATAACAGGGAAGCTACACTTATTAAATCCCAACAATGTGGTTGCTTAAACAATACCTGCAGAGTGATGACATTGGTGAGCATACCATCATTGATAAGGAAAGTTTCGCATGCCCAAGACCTAGATGAAGACCTACAGAGAATCAGGGACTGCTGAGAGAGGGAGAATCAATCTTCTCTAGAAAATAGCTCCTTGGTAGGTTATTCCATCCTAAATGGTCATCCCTAAGGATGTACCCAGGCACAACACTAAATGACTCTGTCAGTGTTAAAGCTCTGCGGGGAAAGGGTTCCCAGAGCAAGTGGTGCGTCTCTGAAAGGAACTGTATTCTGGCAATAGGGAGCTAAGGAATACCACATAGTTATGCTGCACAACAAACATCACGTAATATATTTATTGGGAAAGACACAGAGGATGGCTGCCTCTGCTTGGGTAAGAAGTATCAAAGAACTGAGCACGATGCAGGCTTTATGTAGGGTTTCCTGTGGGTGGAGCTTTCCAGGGTAGCCTGTTTTGATGGGAATCTATGGCCCAAATTTGGGGCAAAGTCATGTATTAGTGGGATCCTGTAGCCTGGTTTGGGGATTTTTTTTTCTATAGGGCAGAGTTGGCTGCCTGTACTTTGAGAGGCATATTTTCAGGAGGTTGTATATGTGTGTTTGAGTGTCATAGAATGTGAAAATTTAAAAATAAAATAACAAAACTAGAAGACATTGATACCAGGTAGACTTTAGCTGCAACTAATTTTTTTTTCTTTTACCTTTGTTTTGTTTGTTAGTATCCAAGGGTGGGGGTAGAAGGGGAGAAAGTAGTTTTCTGTGTATAGAAAGTGAGCTATGATCACTGCTTTCTGATAATTTCTTTCTTTTTCCAGGAAAAAAATAGCTGAATAAACACTGTCATTCTTGATAAAACTCTGAGCCAATAAGTGATTTGATTGCAGTGTTTAGCCAAGCAATTTTTTTGTCCTAATACCTATGGGATAGAAAATGATGGATAGAAGCACTGATTATCAAACCTACTCTACAACTGTTCATTCAACTGATAAAACAAATCCAAAAGAACAGCTCCTTAAACACGAACTTTTTATTGTATGTTTATTAATTTTGTCCTGTGTATATGTATGTATGTATACTGGACATAAATATTCCATGTTGACAATGTGAGTGTAATTTGTGGGAGTTAGTTCCTTCCTTCAATCCTTGACATCAATCAAGTCAAGTGGTGCACGTTTTTACAAACTAAACAATCTTGCTGGACCCAAATAAGAAAATCTATTACACTCTCAGAGGTAACAAATCAGTGGGAAGAAGAAGCATATGTTTATGTGGCATCTTTATAAGACCAACTGTTTCTTATTTGCTGTCTTGTCTCTTCTCCCTCTTACAGATTCTAAAATGACCCCAAAGTTCCCATTACAACATCTACATTTAAGCTAGAAGAAATAAACAAGGAAGAAATTAAATATTTCTTTTATTTCAACAGCATGCAGAGACACTTCACGCATTGAACCCCTTTACCACTCAATGTCCAACATTCAATGAAGTGGCTACAATTAACCTTCCAGAGAACAGTGTAATATTGCCTTTATCTGAAAGTGCTGTAGACAGGGTGGTAGAGTTAGAGGGCAGAAGACAGTTGGTCAGCCAAAAATGCAGAAATGTATTTAAGTATTTCATTATGTAAATTAAACCACACTGCATCTATAAAATTTTGCATTGCCATATGGAAAGACAGATGTGTATTTTATTTAAAATACTAAAGACAGGAAGTCCACTGCTAAGTGTAAGAGTACAGAATGAGCTTTTAGAATGGATGACCATACCCACTGAGAAAAATAACAGAGAAACAGGGACACAGAGACCAACCAGAAGGGACTTTTTTCATGCTGTCTTGAGCTTAAGTAGAATAATTTCATAGGTAAGAATGTCTTCTCATGGGGTTGTGGGTTTCATAGGAATTGTGTTCACTATGTATAAGGATGGAGGTTTAATCCCTTGTACAAAAAGGAAGGAAAGAAGAGAGAAAAGAAGGGAAGGAAAGAGGAAATAAGGACTAGCAGGGTGCCTACTCTCAGCCAGGTTCAAATATAGAATCTCCATTTGGGAATCCCCAAACAACTGGGGCTGTTTGTTGCCAGCCTAGAGGTTTCTCTCCACAAACTGTTGGGTGAAGACAATACCTATGCTATTATTGATCTCAGGTGAATTTTTCACCTGTTAAATGCAGTTAGTGTCTTGGTTTTCTTTACATTATATGAGAAAAATAGTATTATAACAAACACTTGTTTTGAGAGTCAAATGATAACCGTAATGCATAGAACTCATTCAGCACTTATTTGGGGCTTAGTAAATATTATTAATTATGCTTAAGTTTGTTTCATATAATAATGAAAGTGAATAATCCAGCATAATATCAAACTGTTGTAGTGGCTGTGACTTTCTTAGGCAAGATGAACATTGTTAAGTCAGTGATAAAAATGCTACAATTTAGAGAAGCACAAAGGTTAGGGATTGAGTAAGAGGAGAAATGGAGAGCTCCATAAAAATGGAAAAAAAAAAACTCTATGGATAAACAAGGGACAGCTGAATCAAACTGGAAGAGGACAGAGGAGAAAAACATGGTGAAAACAGCTAAAATTGAGGGTCATTTGAATGGGACCCTGATTTAGTAGACACTTCCTAATATATGCATATATGAAGGAAATCTAAATGATACCCCCAAATAAGGCCCAAATGGAAATTTCTTGTCACCAAATGAAACTTCCAGTATGGTAAATGGGTTTTTCTAATTGAGTTGCTGTCCAAAGGAATGTTATGGGAATCTCCAAACAACTTGTGCTGTTACCAAGGTTGCTCTCCACAAACTGTCAGCTGAAGACAGTACCTACACAACTCATTGAGAACACAGACAAGTTGAGCTGGTGCCATCCTAGAGCCTTCACCCCCTAAGAACTAGTAGATTCTTAGTAGAGGACTTTTTTTTCCTTTGCACTCTACCAAAGGAAAATGATAAACTCAACTCTGCTGCAAACCTTTCAGTTAATAATAGTGTCCTACCTGCAAGGTATGCTAGTGCAATGGTGGCACAAAGACAGAGGGATAATGGTGTTTACAGAACCCATGAGTTATCAAATAAAAATCCCAAGGCAAGAGGCGACTTGTTGGTCAAGGATCTGAAGGTCCTAGAGGTCTCCCAAACAGTCTGAGATACTACCATTGTTCTTGACTGCCCACAAGAACTAGATGGTGAGACGCTGTCACTAATGGCACACACAGTTCCAGGACATAGAGAACTCAGGCTGGACCTGAACTTCATACTTCCACCTTACTGGCTGGCTTTCACAGGGCCCAAAGGTGCTAGGAAAGTTCCTGGGTGAGAAAAGTTGTCGTCAATCTGATCTAGATATGAATCTTATGAGTTAAGTAACCACCTGCCAGGCATGAAACACTCATGGGTATAATGGTGCTGTGACCATTATGGGGTAACCAATCACTTTTTGATTGATTGGCTCTGATGCCCTCTTCACTGGAAAGAATTCATGACTCATCCTGTCAACCTAGTCAAAAGCCCATGACTAGGCAGTTAATAGGTCCTAGATGGAACCTAGGACTGCTGATTTGCTAAAGGCACATGATGCCATATTTCTTTTTCAATATTTGTGCTTTTACACATACATTATTGCTGCTCTCTGCTTTGGTCAGAGAAGCCTCTCTTAGCATTTGTCAGGTGTTAGTGCATAAACTTACGTGACTATTGAATTCCAGACATATAAATCTTACATTTGCTACAAAAATCTTATAAAAATGTTTCTGCCTCTGAAAAGATAGACATTCATTACATTTTACTTTCCTCAGATATTCCAGAGCTGAAGCCAAAAAAGCTAACAACCTAGAAATGCCAAATGGGTACAACTAAAATATGTTCAAACTTCACATGCTTATATAATCTAGAAATGCCAAATGGGTACAGTTGAAATATGTTCAAGTTTCATTTGCTTATACAATCTTAGTCCTCAATATACTGAGTTAGAAAACCTTGAGTATAAGTACACCCTTAGTTAAGTATTAATAAAATGATGGGGGTCTGATCTTGGCAACATAACAATAGCTGTCTCTAAACAAAACAAAATCCTTATGAAAAGTCTCTTGGCTCTAGCTGAAAGATTAGGAAGCAATAAGTATACAATGGCCATACTACTTACTGCAGCCAAATGTCATAGAAAACTGGCTGTGTTTCATACATCAACAAAGAGGAGTAGATACGCTGGGTACCTTCTAATTCAAGACCTGCACACTGTCTCACTCCTGAGGTTTGCTCAGATTGTATCAGAAAGAGTAAAGTTCAGCACTGGGACTTCCATCTTACTAAGGCACTACTAATTTCCACAACCCTGTGTGAAAACCACAATGAGATCTTGGACTCTCATTCCCACCATAAAGCATTCAACTATTCCTCCTCCCTCCACTGGGGTGATGTCTGGTGAAAAAGCAGGAATTTTGTCAGCAAAGCATCTATGTACCAAACAGTGCAAGTACAGGCTTTCATAGACCAAAAATACTGTACTCTAAAGATCCTAGGGTAGTGTTTGTGAAGTACCAGGGGTCCCATCTGTTATCTCTCCCTAAGGTGTCCCAGGAAGCTTGCTCCAACTATAATAGTACCAAAAAATTCAAAAAAGAAGTCTTGGAAAAGATATGCCAAACAAACATTTCTCAAAGAAAGTAGAAATTTATATATGTTAAAGTAAACTTTGCAGCAGAAATATCTAATACAGACAAAGGAATAAAAAGAACAGGATGGTAAGTGAGTCGTTTTACTAAGGAGATATTATGGTGCTCGGAATGTACTTACCAAACCACAGAGGCCAAAAACTCCCCGTGATAACTGAGAGGAGAAAACAGAAGTCACGGCTGCACCTGGAAACTACATCAACCCCTCTCAACAACCGATCAAAGTGCTAGACAGGTTATCAGTTGAATCACAGAGTTACTCAGCAATGCTGTCAACTACAGAATCCAATGTCCACAGAAATAACCCTTTGCCTAATGACAGAAAAATGCAGTGTTCAACTGCTCACAAAACCACAGTGGAATAAACTGTGTCTTACGAAAAAGGCATGGGTGTGGGGATAGTGAAGAGATGGCTCATCAGTTGAGAGCATTGGTTGCTCTTCCAGAGGATCAGGGTCTGTGACTCCAGTTCAAGGGATCTGATGCTCTTTTCTGGACTCCACAGGCACAGGACATGCAAGTGGTGATCAGGCATACAGATAGACAGAGTGCCCATAAAATACAATAAAATAAACTTACAATTTAAAAAGATTCATCAAAAGCTTAAAAGAATTGTGTCAGAATAGTCTATGATGACAAATTAAACCAAATTACAAAAAGGTAATAGGAAATTCCCTTTACACTTAAAAACCAGACAACATACAGCCAAGTGATGTACTGAAATCAATGCCAATGGAAATACCGTATGTCAAACCTTGTGCGACACAACTGAGTTAAAAGCGAAGGCTTTAGCACTGGTGACTTATTTTAGAAGTTCAAGGCCTCAGAGCAGTAAGCCCCTAGCTTGAGGACATTTGAAAATAAACAATAGAAAAAAGAATCACTGAAGTAAATAAAAGATAGAAAACTGCAACAAAAAAGGTGAAGAAGAGCTCATCACAGAAGGGGAGGATGAAATGAGACCGTGTTATCGTAACTATAAATGAACAAAGTTTATATACAACTGACTTACACAATTCTACCATTTAGGTAAGGTGAATCAACTCTTCCAACAACTTTACGTACCTACCCTGCTCAATATGTGATAGGTGATTTGCTCAGTCCTATTCCTATTAAAAATTCCTCCTGTTAGCATTCCTCCTAGGTCCTGACCAACAGTTATTCTTGCAACATTCAGATAGGCCAGGCTTACTATAAAGAGGACTGTTTGGCCTCTCTTCGCTCTCTCTGACACCTTTCTCCCTCTCCCTCCTCCTTCTGCTCCTCCTCCCTCTCCCCATTCTGCTCCTTCTCTATTTCGCTGCCTCTACTCCCTTCTCAACTCTGCTTCCCATGCCACAAAATAAAGTCTATTCTATTCTATACCAGTCGTATGCCTGGTCCCTCAGTGGGGAAGGATGTCTTAGCATGGGTCCATTGAGGTACCTCCTTTCACCCTACCATACTACACTCTACAAAACATATTCTTGGTTTTACAAAACACATCACCCCCAATGGAAGTAAAATGGAGAATGATAGAAGATACCCTGACACAGATATCTAGCCTTCACCTATGAATGCACTGGAATATGTGACTCCCAAAATACATATGCCACCCTCCCACCTAGGATTGTCTGATATCCACTGACAGTTGCAAATGATGTTCTAACTAAAATGCTTAAGGTTGGAAAGAACCCATCAGAAGTAGATTTGTAAGGTTGGTTATGATGCATTATTTTCCTGAGAAATCTTTTAGAAGAGCCATCTCTTTTCAGAGTGGCAAGAGACATCAGGAGCAAATGAGATGCTTTGCAGGGTGATACGGGCATATGTAAAAGAACCTACTGACAAAAAGCAGAAAACCAAATACAAAGAAATGTGTAGGCTGGCACTTTAGGATACTAACAAAACAGAAGGTTCTAAGATTCATTGGGAAGGAAGGATTGGGAAAGAGGCAACAAACACATCTGCAATGTATGCCTCAAAGAAAAATGGCTATCTTTCAGCAGATCATCCTATCTAGCTCTGCAGGCAGGATGCATTAGAAACAGAAGAGGGATTATTTTTTAATATAAAGTCTTGGGCTGTTTTCCAATATTCACACAGTCTAAAAGTATAATATGTAAGTGTACATCCCATAAGTTTATTAATTTATTCATCAACCTTTTCAGACATGGAGTAGAACACCACTTGGCCATACTCAGCTCTCTCAACTTTCTTACCCTCCTCCCAGATCAACCCTCCCCTCCCCGAACCAAGACTCTAAAATTTCAAGACCACTCAGGTGCTGTGCCCAAAGTCCTCATAAACACAGTCACACTGCTAAGGTCTCTCTGGCCTCCAAATGTTCCTGTGGAGAGCTGAGGGCCACCCATTGATCTCATAATGAACCGGATCCCTCTGCCTCCGTGCATCAAGAAGATGCAACCTCACTACAGGCACATAGCATAGGCCCTATATTAGCCAAGCCTGCTGCATCTTACTGTGGCTCCTTTCTTTTTCTTGGGAAACTTTTTAGACAGATTCTCTGCTTTGTTTGGCAGTGCTGAAGTCCCTCTTCAGATCCCCAAGTATGACCTGCAGTGTTAATTAATTTGTTACTCTGAAAGACTCTCTGTTCCCTCTCTTCTCCATCCATATGACATAGGACTTAGTAAATTGTACATTAGTTCATTTTGTAAACACTGTTTTACATCACAAAAAAGTAAAGGGGTATGGTAATACTATGTATCAGTCTGGAATAGCATAAAGATTTAGATAAGAGTTAAATCTATGAAAGTGAAATCAAACAGACAAGAGCAACTAACCCAAGGCCTCGATTTTCTTCATTAAGAGTAATAATGAAGTTCCCGAAAGACATGTACAGATAAATGTTTATGCTTATCATAACTATGTAATTTGCTTAACATATTCTGGCATAGACAATGAGATATATAGATTCAAAAGTTTTATATCTGAGCAAAGGATGAGGGAAATACTGTTTAACATTTGAAGTGTGCTAATTAGAAACATAAATGCATGGTAGGGCTGCTAAATTTGAAAAATCTGAAGCATAGCTCCCAAGCTACCAGAAATGTCAGCTATATTTATCTTATACTAACAAAGATTTTGTTCATTAGGGTGACGATTCCTGGATGGATGCCTGCTCCAAGGGTCAAATGAACGGTATTTAAAATGTGTTGACCGACTCCAGATAGAACATAAGCAATCTACTTCCTACAAAGAACTGGAAAAAGATTGTTTAGGGAATCAGTATTGGCTCTGGCTTAGTTACTTTCCTATTGCTGTAGCAAAATACCCTGACGAAAGCAACTTAAAGAAAAAGGTATATATTCTGGCACTCAGCTCAAAAACTGCAGTCTCCTATCTCATTTAGGATAGGTAAAGATCCTTTCCCAATCTGTTGGTGGCCTTTTTGTCTTATTGACAGTGTCTTTTGCCTTACAGAAGCTTTGCAATTTTATGAGGTCCCATTTGTCGATTCTCAATCTTACAGCACAAGCCATTGCTGTTCTATTCAGGAATTTTTCCCCTGTGCCCATATCTTCGAGGCTTTTCCCCACTTTCTCCTCTTTAAGTTCCACTGTCTCTGGTTTTATGTGGAGTTCCTTGATCCTCTTAGATTTGATATTAATACAAGGAGATAAGAATGGATCAATTTGCATTCTTCTGCATGATAACCGCCAGTTGTGCCAGCACCATTTGTTGAAAATACTGTCTTTTTTCTACTGGATAGTTTTAGCTCCCTTGTCAAAGATCAAGTGACCATAGGTGTGTGGGTTCATTTCTGGGTCTTCGACTCTATTCTATTGGTCTACTTGTCTGTCGCTATACCAGTACCATGCAGTTTTTAATCACAATTGCTCTGTAGTACAGCTTTAGGTCGGGCATGGTGATTCCCCCAGAGGTTCTTTTATCATTGAGAAGAGTTTTTGCTATCCTAGGTTTTTTGTTATTCAATATCCAATATATATAAAGAACTCAAGAAGGTGGACTCCAGAAAATCAAATAACCCCATTAAAAATGGGGCTCAGAGCTAAACAAAGAATTCTCACCTGAGGAATACTGAATGGCTGAGAAGCCCCTGAAAAACTGTTCAGCATCCTTAATCATCAGGGAAATGCAAATCAAAACAACCCTGAGATTCCACCTCACACCAGTCAGAATGGCTAAGATCAAAAACTCAGGTGACAGCAGATGCTGGTGAGGATGTGGAGAAAGAGGAACACTCCTCCATGGTTGGTGAGATTGCAAGCTTGTAAAGCCAATCTGGAAATCAGTCTGGCGGTTCCTCAGAAAATTGGACATAGTACTACCAGAGGATCCAGCAATACCTTTCCTGGGCATATATCCAGAAGATGTTCCAACTGGTAAGAAGGACACATGCTCCCTATGTTCATAGCAGCCTTATTTATAATAGCCAGAAGCTGGAAAGAACCCAGATGTCCCTCAACAGAGGAATGGATACAGAAAATGTGGTACATTTACACATTGGAGTACTATTCAGCTATTAAAAAGAATGAATTTATAAAATTCGTAGGCAAATGGATGGACCTGGAGGGCATCATCCTGAGTGAGGCAACCCAATCACAAACTCACGTGATATGTACTCACTGATAAGTGGATATTAGCCCAGAAACTTAGGATACCCAAGATAAAAGAAACAATCTGCAAAACACATGAAATTCAAGAAGAAGGAAGACAAAATGTGGACACTTTGCCTCTTCTTAGAATTGGGAATAAAACACCCATTGAAGGAGTTACAGAGACAAAGTTTGGAGCTGAGATGAAAGGATGGACCATCTAGAGACTGCCATACCCGGATATCCATCCTATAATCAGCCTCTAAACGCTGACACTATTGCATACACTAGCAAGATTTTGCTGAAAGGACCCAGATATAGCTGTC